>NC_135770.1:18930588-19321176 GCF_052425735.1 Oculina patagonica | reverse complement strand
GTCGCTTGCAGAGAACAGGAAAGAAAATGCACATTTATTTATAGCGCAAGTACCTTTTTTTAAGGATCGGAATGTTGTTACACCCGAAAACAACACAGGCATCAGGCATTTTCGTCGAGATCCTTTACACTACAGGAAGACAACAGCGACTCGCTGGAATGACGTCACGAATCATTCTCGTGCACGGTGAATGTTTTGAAAAAATATGCGATTTTTTCACAACTTTAAAGATTCGTAAGAAAAAAAAAATAAGGCTTAATCAAACCCAAAAGTTTTTAGCAAATTTATATGTAATATAAATTTAAGTTAATGTGACAACCATGAAAGGAGTTCAGAGAAGTCATAAGATCACACCATTCAAATATGCAGATCCGTCACGCAATATGCTGCAAGACTATCACTCTTGCGTTACATTCAAAGGTCAAATTCGCTTCTAGAGTATGATGCGCTATTCGGGCTGGCCAATCACATCGCCCCTTTTTTTAATAATGTCAATCAAGGCCATGCGGTTTTATCTAGACATGAGTAGTTTTACTTCAAATTCTCTGAGCTCCCTAGAAGAGTTTTCACAATAATTTTTTGCTTCAACATCGCTCTATCAGTGCTTTAAGTTATCCTGGTATCTGCCCACGAACTACGTTCCAGTTTTACACATTTTATTCCGTCGTTCGAAGATAAATATGCCGCTGATCTGTCGATGACCACGTGTCGAAACGATGAATGCCGCACTACTGAACAGGTAATCGGTCCAGCAACTGAGGAACTTAATATGCACACACAGAACGGATTGCCTCTACCGGAATATGGCCACTCTATCGACTCGGCTTCAAGGTCCTGTGGTCTCAAAACCGCGGCTAAAACCGACAGTACAGCAAAAGCATGAACCTCTCAAATACATTATTTGTATGGTGGACAACTTCGTTTGCCCGAGACTATGTGATAAACGACTTATAAAGAACAAGACGATTTCTTCAACTGGAAAATACTATTCTCTTGTCAAGCCGGAGAACAGTCAACAAGAACCAAGGCCGTCGTGAACGTCTTTCAAGCCTCGTCTAGCGCCTTCTCTCCCGCCGAAAATGGTCAGTGAAATTTTGACAAGCGATCCGGATATCCCTAGGGTGCATCTTGGCCAAGTGGAATCCAGGAGCTTGCTTAAAACTAAGTATTAATATTTATAAGCTGATTCTATTTTACGTTATATTAGACCGGCGATAAATGTGATTTCAAAATGAAAACAAACGAAACTTCGAGCAATTTGCAGGCTGCCGTTTCCACTAACCGTCGTAAAGCCTAAAGGTCTGGAAATTACAAGATCCTGGTGGAATTCGCTATTGTTATCTTCTGTAATGTTCGAAGTCGTGTCTTAATACCTGAGTAGACGAGACACCCTTCATAATTTGCCTGCTCAAAGTTGAGGAAGAGTGACATAAAGTTAGTTTTGCTGGAGGCTAGGGCGGTGAATTTTTGTCCCTTGTCACTGAGGTGAAAATAGGACAAATATCAATTCAAAACTACGAAAGTTTCTCAGCTTATAGAATATTTTATGAAGATTCTGAAAATGTAAGCAGTTTTTTCATTATTTTAGTGCAAAAAAAAATTGAGGTATTTAAAGGTGCCATTGTGACTGCCATTTTAACAAAAATAGGTTATAACTCAAAGGTAATTTGAACAATTGTTGCAAGAATTTGATCCAAGACATACAGGGACGTACCTGCCTTTACTACCACTAACATAAAATACAACAACAGGACTTTTTACGGGACTATGTCACAGGAAATATAAAAGTAAGGATTGTAGGAGCAAAACCTAAAATTTTGCTTTGTAATGAATACATTACCTTGTGCATGCAAGAAGCATCGAACAGCTCATGACATACTCGTAATTATAACCATTTCAAGCCTGCCAAGTTTAGTGGCACAAGGATAAATCTAACAGGAGCTACTCTATCTACAATGAATGCATGTTTGTGTCGCAAGCGTCTAAATTGTTCAAATACGCCTTATTTTTTGCACCTTCTTCCCTGATTGATTCTTGTGCGAGTTCTGCCTTCCTGCCATGTTTCTCAGGTCAGCAATGTATAATTCCAGTGGTAAATAACAAACTTTTGCTCTGTATAAGGTCTTTCTTTCCGTTTTTCCCAGCACTCATTGAATTCTTTTTTTTTTATTATTTTTTTTTTAATTAATACTTTATTGACACTCAAAATAATACAAACAGAGTATATAACAGTTTTAAATAACATCAATGTTAGCAAAAATAAACTTAAATACACCTAGAACAAGGAAAAAAAAAGATACAACATAGGAAACGATTGAAAAGCGGTAATTTTAAATATATATTAATGTATCGGCTAAAAGGAAAAGGAAAAAAAAAACAAGGAAAAAAAAAAAAAAGAAAACGAGATTCAAGGATATCTAAACGTAAATACTTAAAAGTTAAAGGAAATTCTTCCACTGCTTATTAAATTCTTCGAGTTGTTTATTTTTTATGGCAATTTGCCTAATGGTATCAATCCTGATACCGAAGAAAGGGGGAAAGCTGTCAAAATTTATATTAGTTTCGTCTTGAAAGCAGCAGAATATAAAGTATTTAGCGACAAGTGTAGCGTAATTTAGGAGATCTTTGTACTTAGTGTTGTTGTGCCAACCGTATAGTATATTACGTTCATTGAGTTCGAAAGTCTGATTAGTTTTTTCACACCACCAAACTTTGAAAGCATTCCAGAAAGCGGAGACTACATTACACAGGAAAAGCATATGCGGAAGCGTTTCTGGCACAGCCTGGCAAGCGCGGCAGAGATCGGACTCAGACAACCTCGCGCGAAACAGGAATATTCTCGTTGGAAGGATGTTTTGTATAATTTTATACTGGAACATTTGTAATTTAACTTCTCGCGTTGTTAAGAAAGGCATCATATAGACATTTTTCAGGCTTTCTTTAGTAAAGCCATAACGTAAAATTTTAGTCTCAGCTGTAGGTGGTTGGAAGAAATTGTCTAGGATGGCTGCGTAAGCAGAGTGAGTAGTGATATTTTGGGTGGGGGGTTCAAGCATGTCAACTGGATTATGGTTGGGCCGGGGGATCTGTTAATTTAAGTTTGCGCCGCCAACTAGCGGGGATGGAATTTATTAGTCCAAAATATACGGTAAAGGGAACATGCATCAAAAGTTTTTGCTGAAGTTTGTCAATGGATAAAAAAGTAGAGTCAACATCAAGAAGGTCGTGCAGGCGTAAGATTCCGTTTTGAAACCAGTGTTTGAAGAAGATTGTTCTTTTGTCTATTATTATATTGCTATTGTTCCAAATTATTTTATTATAGATCTGTGTGTTGTCATCAATAAGATCTGATCTGTAGTCTTGCCAGTACTTCAGTACCGAGCAATAAAAAGGAGGCAGGTTGTGTAACTGGAGTAACTTTAAGTCATACCGGCATTGTGATAAAAAGGAAAGGCCACCTACTTGGCTCAGCAAAAATTCTGGTATGGCTTTCCAGCCAGCATCAGAGTTTTGTTGTATCCTTGGAATCCACGCGATTTTTAGGGCAGATTCCATTATACTAAAATCTATCATCTTAAGACCACCACTGCTTTTCTCACCAATAATTGTGGCTTTTTTTATTTTCGGAGGTTTACCTTCCCAAATGAAATTGAAAATCAGATTGTTGGTTTCATCAACAACACGGGGTGGTATGTACAGGTTGGAGGCGTTAAAGATCAGTTTTGACAGTGCAAAAGTTTTTACAATGTTAATCCTGCCGATTAATGTCAGTTTTCTGCATTTCCATACATTCAAAATTTTAGAAAGCTACTCAACCGTCATGTTCGTCCCTGCCACCCCCGGAGGCAGGCTTGCAAACATGCTGCGGGAGGTTGAAGAGAGGAGTGGGACAGATCGCGGATGGCGAGTAAAAATCGTAGAAAGAGGAGGTCAAAAGATGAGCTCAAGGTTGATGAAAGATCCCTGGGCAGGACCGTGCAACACAGCAGACTGTCTAGTGTGTCGCAGCGCGGAGACAAGGCCCGACAGGAAGAGAGGAGGACCATGCTCGCGAAATAGCTGCTGCTACCTGATAGAATGCCGCGACTGTAGGACCAAGGGGCCAGACACCATCCTCGACAGAGCCGACAGCGGCGAAAAGGTGGTGGGCGAAGCTGGTAAGCCGATGGTCTCTTACTACATTGGTGAATCGGCGCGAAATGGATTCACCCGAGCACTAGATCACCAAGACGCGACCAAGAAGCGACAGACAAACAACGCCCTGGGCAAACATGTGATTGACTACCACAGCGGCCGGCAGGTGACCTTTGACATGTGGATCACCAGCACCCACAAGGAACCGCTGACCCGGCAGGTGCAGGAGGGAGTCAACATCGTGACAGGACTACCAAAATGCTCGGGAATGGAGCAACTACAAATGAACAGTAAACTGGAATATTTGCAGGGAGCCGTCCCCCAGACCAGGACCCAACGAGGAGCAGCACAATGAGTTGCGGAGCAACAACGTTATTTTTACGACCGGAATGATAGGACTGGCGCGGTTCGCCAAGCATGGAAACGTTCTTATTATTTATTCTTATTCTTATTCTTATTTCAATATTGTATATATACGCAAATACGCACAAAGACAAATCACCAGAGCGTAAGAATAGAACTGCGTACATATCCTAATTAAATACTATTATCCTAAGAAACTCAAACAATAAGACAATTTAGACAGCACCTTAGGGAATCAATGTTCATGTGCTATTTTCTTACTTGCCCAGCATATTTAACGTAGTGACTTATATAATATTCATTATGATGTCCTGAAGAGAACCCTGAAGAGGTTGAAAGTTCTAATAGATGTAAATGTAACTTTTTCACGCTCCAAACGGTTGAAAACAAATAAATCTAGAAGAAAATAAAATTTTTTCCATGTTGCGTATCTTGTCGCCAAAGTTTAATTTGTCTGCTCTAGGTGAGTCATACGAGAAAAAAACACCAAGCGCGCAAATAGGTTCTTGTGGCCATAGCTTCGGTTTTTGACGTATTAACCTGTAAACCAGAAGTAGAAGCGAAATTCTTTAGCATATGTAGTAAATGTTCTATTGAATTGAGGTCGCTTACAAAAACGATGGTATCGTCCGCATACATAGTGGATTTTATTTCTTTTTCTCCGATTGTGATACCTTTAATGCGATCATCACGTTTGATAGCTCTGGCAAATAGTTCAAGGCCAATAACAAAAAGTAAACCTGATAGTGGACAGCCCTGTCTCACACCTCGGTTTATTTGGAAAAAGTGTGAAGCGTGCCCGTTGTTTATAACGCAGCTGGAGATATCAGTGTGAAGAGTTTTAAACCATTGTAAAAAATTAGCGCCAAAATTAAAATGAATAAGGACCTTTTCTAAGTAATGCCACTCAATGGTGTCAAACGCCTTGCGAAAGTCAAGAAATAGGGCAATTCCTGGCAGTTTTGTTTTGTCGGTGTAGAACATAAGGTCTTGTATAAGCCTGATGTTTTCGCCGATATAACGCCCTTTTACATAGCCTGTTTGGTCAGGATTTGCTAGCTTCGGTAGAACCTTTTCTAGGCGCTTGGCCAAAACTTTAGTGAGGATTTTGTAATCCACATTTAACAGAGAAATCGGTCTCAGATTTTCCAAAATTGTTTTATCCTTATTCTTTTTTGGGATAAGAGAGATAATTCCGCGTCTTTGGGATATTGATAAAGAGCCATTGTGGAAGGCATAGTTAAAGCTACTAACAATTGAGCTTTTCAGTTCCGACCAGAAGTATTTTAAAAATTCAGCAGGCAGTCCGTCTGTACCGGGAGTTTTATTTGCAGAGAAACCCTTGAGGGCAATAAGTGCTTCTGTTTCTGTAATAAGACCTTCGCATAAAGCTTTTTCATCTTCGTTTAAGGAGGGAGTATTATTTGGATTAAAAAATACATCGTTTTCCTGTGAACACTGTGGCGGAGATACATGTGATTTATAGAGGTTCATAGAACTTTTTTTGTTCCTCTAAGATGTCAAATTGACTAGTTGTGAAATAGCCGTCGCTCAACTTCAATTTAGTGACTAATTTTCTTGAATAATTTCTCTTTTCAAGACCATAGAAATATTTATTGTTACGTTCACCTTGTTCATGCCATCTAGCACGGCTTCTAAGAATCGTTCCACGAGTTTTGTAGGCTATTATTTTGTCTAGACGCGCTTTGGTCGAGTTGAGTTCGTTAATGATTTGTTTATTGTTTCTGTTGTTTTCCGCTTTCGTGAACAGATCGTTCATTTTATCTTGAAGAAATATCTCCTCATCTCGTCTTTTTCGTGCTTTAATTTTGGTGTATTTGACAGTGAAACCTCTAATTTCCATTTTAATAAGGTCCCAACGTAACCCTAGATCTTCTACGGATTCGTATTTGCTTTGGAATTGAGGGAGGTTTTTACGTAGCTGCGAAACGTATTGATTATCTTCCAGTAGGGAAATATTGAACATTGAATTCTTGCTGTATCATTCAAAGGGAAACCGTGAATTGGCATTTTAGTAACCGAATATAGACAGTCTTGTATTTTATATTTATACTCCTTTAATGTATGAAATGGCTAGGTCACACCTTACGGATGCCTTCCTGTACCATCACAAGGCAAGCTTTGACCTGGAATCATCAAGGGAGTCGAAAGAGAGGTCGACCATGGAACACCTGGAGACGTTCGCTAAAAGCAGAGATTATGTCCATGGGCAAGAGGTTGTACCAGCTGGAGAGGGATGCACAGGACAGGAGGCTATTGCGAGAGGCTGTTGATGGCCTATGCTCCTGAGAAGGAGTCGAGTGAAGGGCTACTACTACTTATTTACATGTAAACTTGAACCTATTTTATATTTGCATGCTGTTCATCTTATAGCAAACAAGAATGGAATTCTAATTAATCATTACAAAAAGCACAGGTAGCCCAAGCTCCTAAAGGAGCCGTCAACATATAGACCACATACGACATTGCGTAATAACGTTATTATAAGGGTTTGTCTGGGAATATAACGATCGTAAAAAATAATTCAAAATAGAGGAAAAATATCCAATAAAATTCACTTAACTATCCTCTTCTGTCTATATCTTGTGTTTCTATGCCGTTTGGAGGCGATTTGAAGCCATTTCAGTGGGTTTTAGGTTCGCTGGTTTCCTATCATTTAAGGGTTTGTATGGGAATATAACGATCGTAAAAAATAATTCAAAATAAAGGGGAAATATCCGACAAAATCGACTTACCTATCCTCTTCTATGTAAATCTTGTGTTTCTATGCCGTTTGGGGGCGTTTTGAAGCGATTCCAGTGGGTTTTAGGTTCGCTGGTTTCCTCTCTATATATAATTCCTCAAGGTAGGTCACTCGAGTGCCGAAGGCCAGCAGATCGACTGAAGGAATTCAGCCATAAATTCGCCCCAAAGGCTCCGATTGCCCCAAATTTTCGCCCAGAGCACCGCCGATAGTTGCTTTAACCATTTCTGTGCTTTATCTGATAAATACGCCCGCCAAGGAGCAAATTTAGCTTGCAAATGTCACAAGGCTTTTCCATCGAGAGCCGTTGAAACATGCGTTGACTGTGTGTTCCGTGCACGAAGGGTTTGAAAATAGCTTAGCGACCCGGCCTTTTGGTTCAAATTACTTGCGGACCCCACGGTAGAAGGGATAATGTTCACCGCACGGTAATAACATTACATTATCCCTTCTCCTGTGGGGTCCGCAGGTAATTTGAACCAAAAGGCCGGGTCGCTAAGCTATTTTCAAACCCTTCGTGCACGGAACACACAGTCAACGCATGTTTCAACGGCTCTCGATGGAAAAGCCTTGTGACATTTGCAAGCTAAATTTGCTCCTTGGCGGGCGTATTTATCAGATGAAGCACAGAAATGGTTAAAGCAACTATCGGCGGTGCTCTGGGCGAAAATTTGGGGCAATCGGAGCCTTTGGGGCGAATTTATGGCTGAATTCCTTCAGTCGATCTGCTGGCCTTCGGCACTCGAGTGACCTACCTTGAGGAATTATATATAGAGAGGAAACCAGCGAACCTAAAACCCACTGGAATCGCTTCAAAACGCCCCCAAACGGCATAGAAACACAAGATTTACATAGAAGAGGATAGGTAAGTCGATTTTGTCGGATATTTTCCTTTATTTTGAATTATTTTTTTACGATCGTTGTTCCCATACAAACCCTTAAATGATAGGAAACCAGCGAACCTAAAACCCACTGAAATGGCTTCAAATCGCCTCCAAACGGCATAGAAACACAAGATATAGACAGAAGAGGATAGTTAAGTGAATTTTATTGGATATTTTTCCTCTATTTTGAATTATTTTTTACGATCGTTATATTCCCATACAAACCCTTTATAATAACGTCATTATGCAATGTCGTATGTGGTCTATATGTTGACGGCTCCTTTAGGAGCTTGGGCTACCTGTGCAAAAAGTGGGATCATCTCCTCTTTTTTGTTGATATTAAAAATAGTTAAGTAAGCCAACAGGAGGAGAGTTTGCTGTTGTCATGCGCTAACCGCGGATCGCAGACCGCGTATCGCTGGCGCGTGAATTAATTACCGCCATATCGAACGGTGCGTGACGGCCGCGAAATACATGTTAGGATCATTGCTTCAGCTAAAAAAAAAAAACAAATTTTCCTTGCCAATTTATCCTACCTAAAATTTTTTCCCGGAATCGACAATTTTAAACCCAAAAATATCCCTCGATCACTTCGTCACTTAAAATCCTGTGTTCCCCGTCCCTCTCCCCCCTGGGGGTCTTCTTGCACTCAAATTTGTCCAGAGCAGAAAAATGCTGCAGTAATATTCGCTACATGCAAAAATGCCTCAAATCAAAGCCTTACAAAAGCAACAGCACAAAGAGTTCAAAGCACAGTGTTCTTGCAAATATAAAGCAATGCTTTGGTGCGGGGGGGGGGGGGGGGGGGGGGTGGGGGTTCTCTCTATAATGGCCTATATGCATAGGCTCAGCCTGAAAGGGGTACCTTTTTCAGGCTTTAAGTATACAAAAGGGTAGGATTTCACAAGTTTTGGTATATGAAAGGGCAGGGAAATATAAAAAGGCCTTTAAATAAATATTTCAAACAGACGCAACTTATGGCTGCATTGCACAATACAAAAATTACAAGAAAACTCCCTGTTTTAAGTATGTTCATGTTCAACA
This sequence comes from Oculina patagonica, assembly GCF_052425735.1. Classification (NCBI taxonomy): domain Eukaryota; kingdom Metazoa; phylum Cnidaria; class Anthozoa; order Scleractinia; family Oculinidae; genus Oculina; species Oculina patagonica. Next base: position 19,311,987 of record NC_135770.1, on the reverse strand, counting down.
TACAATAAACATGTTCAACATACAATTAACATGTTCATGGACTGCGACAGCCAGAAATGCTAGTGTAGGGCAGCAACAAGTAAACATAAGAAGACTGGAAAAACATTTTAACATGTAAGTATTCATGTTTATTTCAATGCAAACAAAATAGAACATTTTGTAAAACAAACAGCACTATAATCCTGCTTCCACCAAGCCAGGCTAATCTTACACCTTAAAAGACAATCAACAGCAGAACAGATAGATTTGGCCTTAAAATAACTGAAGACACAGGACTAGTTTCAGAAATGTGTCTCTCTCAACAAACTTGCTAAAATCTGCTCTTGCTAACAGGATCATTGGGCCATCTTAATTACTCCTCCTGACAAAATGTATGCTTCTTTGTTTTGATGCTAAAGAACAGCTGGTCATTCTTTATGAAAGTCACTCTCATTCTTAATATAATGGAGGGCTCATTGCAGTCACTTCTTATTCAAATATTCACAACTGACCTTATTTCTTTCCCAGATGTGTTATGAGACTGGATGGGGCTCCAGTAATAATTTGGGGATCAAACTTGACTGATTCAACAATATTAACTGCAGTTTGAGTCATGGCATTTCTGAATGTAGCACAAAGTGCATATTTGACTTTAAGTTCAGTGTATGACATTTGCAGAATGCAGACTTTTCACTCCGGTTAGCCTATTACGCACTCTGATTTGTCTACTTTTTACTCCGGTTAACCTGAATATCACTTCGGTTAGCTTTCAATAATGGTAATGGTAACACAATATACTCTCTTAGTCTGCAGTTGACTACAGTCTGCAGTTTGCATTCTGCATTCTGCAGTCTACAGTATGCAGTTTGCAAATACCACTGGGACACCACTTTAATTTACAGTTATATGGCCAAGTCTTCCCCAAAAAAGTGTGAAGCAACATATGCAGTAGGCCTGGTAAATCATTTACAATGGTGCCTTGGATTGGCCAAGCTGAAAAGGAAAAAAGGAAAAGAAAAAATAATTATTTGACAGATGTTATGTTTGCTTTATAGATAAACCACTCAAGTATGTATGTGGATATTTAGTCATAAATGATAGTATTATGAGAATATTGCAAGAAATTTAGATTTAAAATAATCAAACAGAGTGGCCAAGATGTATAATTTAATTTTATAGCGAAATAATTTTACATGCAAATACAACAAATGGAAGTGGGAAAAATATGCTAATACGTTTGACCCTGAAAACAGAGTATTATTTCTATTTTAAGACATTAAGCCCGATTTTTGCCAGTGGCCAAAGTAGTAAAAATAGAAACAATACATATAGAACTCGAAGTATTCCAATGAATCTTATTGGATATATGTTTGAATGTTGCATAATGAAGGGAAATTATCATCAGAAATGTCAATAAATATGTTACAATAGGCTTGTCTAAGCCTGATCTTCAGATATTACCCGATGCCAGCGGTTGTTGTTTATTTGAAATGTTTATACCAAGTACACAGAATGAACATTACAATCAACCACTGTACGGCATGTACACGGCAGGTGAGACGGATGTCAAAATCAGTCAAATTGCCTTCAAGAAAACGGGCATGGAAAGGTCTAAAACATTTGAGCAAGATCCCGATTTTTACTTATTTCCCTTCGACAATTTCCAATACAAACATTCTTTTCTTGTAAAATTCCTGTCCATTTTGCGTTGGATATACATGTAGATTCTGAGTTAGTCAAGCAGAAGTGTTTCCCAATAGTCCATGAGCCAATTCGTAAAAAGTGGCTGGAAAAGCAATTTCGTAGCACCCCCAACCGAACAAAGTTTCCTTGGCACCAAATTAAAGCTAAGGGCCTAGTGATTTATATTCAACTTGTTTCCAGCCGCGAAAATGGAGCTTAAAGGAAAAACGAGAGGTTTTTATCAGGGTGTGGGTGGGGATAACTTTAGAACATTCAGGTCGGTATATTACAACAAGGCCCATATCTCCCACCTCATTACACCAAACTTTACTAAACTTGGAGGGATTAAACAATCGATCATACTCTTTAACATAAGATGCTTTGTAATAAATTAACAGTATTTCAAAAATTATTGCTGTTTGGGTGATCAGTGGTCATAATAAAAATTAAAAATATGGTTGTATCTTACCTTTAAAATGTTAAAATTAAATTTTTGGCAACGTTTCTGTTGCCTTCCTCAGAATGAAATTACTAAAAGAATAAATTTAAAAGTTTAAAACTTCTGACGGTCCCTAAGGGAAACAATTAGTGGCAAATACGCTTTAGGGAATGGCTGGCGTTCATTAACAGCTTCGGTGTTTACTGTGGAATGCAAAGATTTTAAAAATAACGCCTCGTTCCAGTATTTCTACAAAGTTTGGATGAATGTCATGTCCACAAGTCTCCGGGTGCTGTTTTATGGCAGACTTGATTTTTAACCTTGTAATTAGTTTTATTTGAGGACCTCTCTGAAAACGACGTCATGTGAGGGGAGCCTCCTCTTGAAAGTTTAAATTCATTATTGCCTCAAGTGCCAGGGTAGTTCTCTACCCCTCGAGAGTTCCAGGATAGTTGACTTTCACTAATGTACACGATTTGCATTTCACTTTATATACGATGCCAGTAACTTGGTTGTCATGTGGCTGTTCCTTGGGTTTTCTGAGAACATCACCAAAATCAGCCAATTCGCTCATTTTGTAACCAATCGCACGATTAAAAAAGTAAAACGAGAGCATGATCTTCAAAACTCATTTTTCATAGGTGACTGTCGCGTATGGTAAAATGTTATATTGTATTATTATAAACAGAGAATTACGATTGCAAAAGTTCCCAATGTTTTTTTTTATATTATTCTGTATCTGTGGTTTCTGTGATTGGTTCGTATACTAATTATCAATACTATTATTATGTAATTATCTAATGAGATTATTGCTGATTATTTTTTGAATAAGATAACACATTTTTTGTAGCATCAATAGTGCATGCCATTTGCACAATGTTCGAGTATCATTTTCTTGACTGTGTGTTTCATTTCGAGGGTTTCGAGTGCCTTTGCTGTTGTTTATAAGCTTTGAATATTTTGTATGTACAGTGTAGCGTCTTGAACCATATTGCCTGCTGCACAGTGGCTCTACTGTTGCACACAATAATGACTGAACAAAATATTCCTCAAGGAAAACGTGCTCGATCAGTCAATGTTAGTAAACCAAACTCAGTGAGTTAAATGCCATTGCCACGTTAGAAATGTTAACGGCAATCTGTGTATCTTTAACAATAAGACAAATCAGGAAAGATGGAGTGTTTAGAGTAATGGAAGGATGTTAGAGGGAAGGTCCTAAGGGAGGACATCACAAGAGGTGCTATTGGCCATGCACAAATAAAGACCACGCGACAAGAGCTGATAGAAACAAAGTGAAACTCTCCTCTTAACCAGCAGCACACGAGGAAGTGACCAATGAGCCGGTGCAAAAGCGCGTCTGTCAATCTAGTATCTTGGTAACAAATCCTAACAAATGCCACCCTCGACACCCTCACCAAACTGAAGCTGTAAACGTTTACAAATGCAGTGAAATACAAAGCCGCGGAGACAGGAGGCATGGATGTAATGCTCAAGGCAGACAGAAATCTCATTGCCAGACTTCTTGTTATTGGTCAGACTCTAGATGAGAATCGCAAGGTATATCAGAGACTTGTTTGCACACCAACTAGGCGCGCTACCTTGGTCTTCAGCAGCACTTAAGGTGGCTCAACTGGATTTTTTAGGGGTAACACCGCTCAAGTTTGAGAATTAACTACGTCGCCATTAACAACGCTATCGAAAAACGATAACCACAGTTGTATTAGATAAAGATGAAATTTTTTTATGACCAGTGTTATATTGACATCGGAGTTGCCATAGCGACGAAATGACGTCATTACGTTTTTACTTTCGCTCCTATTCCCCGGCACCAGGAGATTTTTTCGGAAATCGCTCAAAGGAGCTTGTACCACACATAGCTGCCTCGATGTTGGTAAAGTTTAAACAAATTCTATGAGAGCGTTTTCGAAATATTTGGGGATGAAGTTTTGGGGGCTGTAAATACAGTCAAAAACATACTGACGAGAAAATGGGGTAATATCTTAAGAAAACGACGCGCCTGTGGATTGCAGTTTCATCTTATAGTAGTTCGATTCCATTTAAAATCGTGTGTAAAACAGTGGTGGAGATTGCTTTGGTCGATTGCGAGAAAAAAGAATTTGATGAGCGTGCGTTCCGATGCTCTTGTTGCCATTTTTGTTTATAATTTGGTCTATGCCTACAAAAGTGATAATAGATTAAAAACCGCTCGATGAATTTTTTTTAAACTTTGACAAACTCGAGGTTTGTCATCAATTGATATAGCTTGCAAGTTTCAAGCTCATTGAAAACATTTAAGGTAATAAAATTGGGCCTCCAATGTACTGATTTGTTCTCGCAGATTTTGTGTTTACAAGCGAGTGTCCTCATTATTCACAGGCATTGTTTTCAAGTTTCATATCTACGTGCACGACTCCAGCAAAAAAAGCATTTGCATTAAACAAGACGCTCGATTGCTTTCCGAAAATTTTTCCGAAGCATGCTAATCTGCCTTGGGATGAGAATAGCAATGACAACATCTGCAGAATTATAGCTTTCGTTGTCTGGACAAAGATGTCCCTACAGCTTAATAGCCCGACAAATGCTGTTACATTTTATTTTTAAGCAATAGAAGCATGTTCCGGAAATTTGTTCGGAAAGCAGTCGAGTGACCTAGTTAATGCAAATGAATTTTTTGCTAAAGTCGTGCACGTGGAAATGAAACTTCAAAACAATACCCGTAAATAATGAGGACACTAGCTTGTAAACACGAAATCTGGGAGAAAAAATCATTACATTGGAGGCCCCATTTTATGGCCTTAAATGTATTCAATGAGCTTGAAACTTGCAAACTATATCAATTGATAACAAACCTCGAGTTTGTCAAAGTTTAAAAAAAATTCATCGAGCGGTTTTTAATTTATTATCACTTTTGTAGGCATAGACCAAATTATAAACAAAAATGGCAACAAGAGCATCGGAACGCACGCTCATCAAATTCTTTTTTCTCGCAATCGACCAAAGCAATCTCCACCACTGTTTTACACACGATTTAAATGGAATCGAACTACTATAAGATGAAACTGCAATCCACAGGCGCGTCGTTTTCTTAAGATATTACCCCATTTTCTCGTCAGTATGTTTTTGACTGTATTTACAGCCCCCAAAACTTCATCCCCAAATATTTCGAAAACGCTCTCATAGAATTTGTTTAAACTTTACCAACATCGAGGCAGCTATGTGTGGTACAAGCTCCTTTGAGCGATTTCCGAAAAAATCTCCTGGTGCCGGGGAATAGGAGCGAAAGTAAAAAACGTAATGACGTCATTTCGTCGCTATGGCAACTCCGAGGTCAATATAACACTGGTCATAAAAAAATTTCATCTTTATCTAATACAACTGTGGTTATCGTTTTTCGATAGCGTTGTTAATGGCGACGTAGTTAATTCTCAAACTTGAGCGGTGTTACCCCTAAAAAATCCAGTTGAGCCACCTTAATGGATCACTGCTGGCAAAGACAAACAAAGCCGTTTTGCCTAAGCTGCTGGATAAAAATGTTCCTGTTTTGCCCTCTTCACTACTTTCTACCTTTCTCATTGATGCCATGGCTGTGATTCAGGCAATGACACATGTGCCAGACAATTTCAGTGCATATAGTGCTATTAGCCGGGCATCAGTACCCTGTAATTTTAATCAAAAATGCTGAAAGAAGCAAGCGCAGTCGGGATGGACAGACTGTGGAGATTAGTAGCTCACAGCAACGTTGAATTGCTTACGACAATGGCCGGAAGACATTTCTGAGCACTGGGAAGACTTGCCTGCTTCATTTCCTTGCTTGTGAATGAGCAAGACATTCGTATTCTCACAAGCTAGAAGGACGTGTTGTGTACACTCACAGATGGCTCCTTGGGTACAAGAATTACAGGAAGCGATGGTCGTGTGTTGTCAACGGCAGTTCCAGAGCTTTATACCGAGAAGGAAGAACTGGGATGTTTTTGCACGTTCTGGATGCATTCACAATGGTCATCGACAATTGAGTATTTACTGTTCTGATGCAGACGTGAAAGTGCTGGCAAGCCATCATCAAACAAACAGCCCAGCAAGAATTGCCATCGTAAGTTCGACTCAGAATCATTCTCGAATCGTGGACATTTCAAGTGTTTGCAATCAGTTAGCGAAAATAGTATGCAAAGTGCTTCCAGGCCTTCATGCACTGACTGGCTGCGATTCGGTTAGTGCCTTCTCCGGCCAACGGAAAATGAAAGCTTTTAAGCTAGTTAAGGAAATAACAAACTACGAGAACTAGTTCTTCTCCTTGGCCACGATAATGTACATGTGAGGGACGAACATGCAGCAGATGTTGAAGAACTTGTGTGCTTTTTGTATGGAAAGGCAGGGAAAGATGTTAATCAAGTTAGATACCACTTATTCTGCAAAATGAAGAATTACAGTCGCATCACCTCCCGCCACTGAATGTCTGCCCTCAAGAAACATATACAGCAACCTTACAGGCTTATATTTGGAGAAATGCTTTGGAGGCAAACCCGACAGCACATAATTCAGTTAGTAACGGATGATATATAAAAGGACCAGGAACTGAATTAGACAGACCAAGCTCTAGCACCTGAGGCCGTGATGGAGCTGGTTTGTTGTGGCTGCAAGGTACAGTGCCGGAGTCGGCGCTAGTCCTGGACAAGAAGTGGTATGCTTTGCAGCGATGCATGTCTTTGTGAGGACAGTAGCTGCACCAACTGGTCAAGCAAGGAGGACATAGACGGGGATAAGAGCGAACCCGAAGATACTGACTTTTAATTAGTTAATACCTAGAATTAATATGTGTAAAAAAAACACATTTTTTTAGAATTTGCGACTTCATTGGAAAGTTTGAAATTTTCTTTTTTATGTTTTTTTTTTCAAATACTGTGATTCTTTATACATATTGTTAGATATTTTTATTTTCAGGACCTACATTGATAGTAGTTTTTTCTTAAAAATGATGCAGTAATCTTGTTTAAATGTGTTTTAACTACAATTATTGTTATCATTTTTATTGTTATTGTTATTGTTATTATTATTACTATTACTACTATTACTGTTATCATTATCATTATTACTATTACATTTTGAGTCTAAAAGAATGATTAGAGCCATTGAAGGCATTATCAATAGCATTTTGTATTTACCATCATTTCTGTAAATAGAAGCTGTCGTTTTGTTTGAATAGGAATGTGTTAGCGGTTCCTCAATATTTTTAACAGTTTCCTTATTTCTTCATGTTTCGTGGAATTTCAATGAGTTTAGGAACATATATGAACACAAAACTGAGATGGGTTCGTGAAGTTGATATACCAGCTATTCGTAAAATACAGTATACTCACCATTGCGAATGGTAATAAAGAACAACGTTTTCAATAACCTTGCCTAGCGATCTTTGCCATAATGACATAACTGGTACAAAAACGTCCACATTTCATTCTAGCACAATATATTTCACTCCATTTGTTTCATAACCGCTGTACTTGCTGTATATAACCGTGCAGTGTGCTTGACAGTGTGCATACTGTTCACAAAGGCCTGCATGTAAACAAATGGTTGCTTAGGTGTTAAATACCTCAAAATGCAAGAAAATACCCGCTAATTCCGAAATTCTTCACCTGGAGAGTAGTTTAGTTTGTACATTGCTTCCTATTATAAACCTTTATTGCGCTAATACAGCTTTTATTAAGAACGCAGCCATTTAACGTTCATTCTGAAACTCAGGATTTGAAGTGTCGTTGTTTCATTAAATAGGCCTTAGCAACGGCCTCTATGGCGTTCGCTAATTCATTAAATAGCATCTCATATTATAGAGTATGATCGATTATTTAACTCATCCAAATTTAATGAATATTGGTGTAACGATGTTATAGATATCAGCATTGTTATATAACACCGATCTAATGTTTCAAATTTATCCCCACCCACCCCCTGTTACTAACACCTCATTTTCTTCGTTAAGCTCCATTTTCACAGCTGGAAACAAGTTGAATATAAAACACTAGGCCTTGAGCTTTGATTTGGTACCAATGAAACTTTGTTCGGTTGGGGGTGCTACGGAAAAAGATTTTTGAGGTCCTGGCTCATGGACTACAATGACCAAGGTTTACGGCGATTGAGGGTTTTTAAAGGCAAAATTATCCACGAGTTCGTGTAATCGATGTGCATAGAATGACTAACGATACAAAATTCAAAACACATTACCTCACCTTTTAGCGTTTGTAAGTGAAAGCACTTCCCTTAGGCTTTGTAGCGTGGTAGGAAACATTTGCCCTTTTGATGACAGCGGCCGCCATATTGTCCAAAACCCTTTTCTCCTCAGAGTTCTTCGACGCAGTTTGCCATTGTTAAACCTCAAGTCAATACGTCTACTAACCATGGGTTTAAAAAGGTATAATGTAGCGCCCTCTACACGAAGTAATTTAGCTCAGAAGCTGGTATGAAGAGGTTAAACTAGGGTCATAAAAATGTAAACATTCGAAACATTCACTTCTACTAGTCCAAAAAGTGATCGCAACTGCGCATGCACAACCGCAGCTCCTCCTGTTAAGTAAGCCTAAGTTGATGCTTTTGTTTTTGACTTTTTGACGTTAGTTAACCATTTTTCTTTGTTTTTTTAATGCAGTTTTTTTTTTCTTTTTTGTCTTATTTTTGCACATAATTTATAACAAATATTTATATACTGTATCTTTTAGTAGTGTAGCTATATTTTGTAAGTAGAGAGGCATTTGTATCAGTATTGTAAGCCGAGCAAGAATATGTAATGTATTGTAATTAGGGTACCTGTATTAGTTCTTTTTTGTTGTTGTTGTCTTTTTTGTTTTTTTGTTTTGTAAGCTTTGTGTAAAGATATCAATAAAAATTAAAAAAAAAAAAAAAAAAAAAAAAAAAAAAAAAAAAAATCTATGGACCCTTGGGAACGTTCCCAAGGGTCCTACAGATTAGGACCCCAGGTTCTTGGGAACCAGGGCATGTGGTTGTGTTTGTTCCCAAGGGTCCTAGAGATTAGGACCCCAGGTTCTTGGGAACTAGGGCTTCCTGAAAGGAAGGGGAGGATTCCAGTCTCTCGTTGCCAACCAACTAACCTGTGATACATGTACCCTGCATGATTCCTATTGATGATTCTGATTGGCAACTCGAGAACTTCATCCCTTACCCCTTTTCTCCCATTGATTGTCTGGTTTTGATTTCATGAGTTGGGAACATTAAGCAGCATTTTGGTCATTGTAATAGAAAGTTTCTCTCCAGCCAAAGGAAAAATAAATGAATAAAAAAATGGTTAAGAGGCACGTTGCCGTCGCAGTTTGCTTAGCGCCCTATTATCATCTGTACCATGCATGTACATGCGCATGGCCAACCACATTTCATTTTTATTATTATTATTTTTTTTTTTTCAGTGTTCGACGTCCGTTTACGTTAACACACATACATCCTAACACAATGAGTTTCTTTTTAACTGAGTTATCGATGAATGCCGTTTCTTTTGGTTTGCGTAGTGAATTTATCACGATTTCTAGCAGCAATTGCGTTTAAGGGCTCAAAGGGGAAGCGGTTGAAAAACTCGCGGGTTGCCATTGGAAATTCATTTGTGGATTGACACAGCATCACACCGACCACATTGGCAGTCTTGATCTCATCAGGTTACGCCATATTCCAGTACACCATTTACAATCACGCTCTTGGCTTTTGCTGAGAAGTAGAGTATTTTATCGCATGTGTTGTTAATTTTTTTTTGTATCAATAACAAGGAAAAATAATAGGACTTGAAAAAACATAATTACAAAGTTAAAACAAAAAAAAATATCTCAATGCGCCGTATCACGATTTTGAATCAATTTTTGAAAAGATAAAAAATGCGTCACTCACAATATCCTACCTACTTACATAATTTATTTCCTTATTTTACAGTGCAGTACATTAAATACTTTTTTGTGAACATTGAAAAATGCAGGCAAATCCTTAGAGACCACGTGCATGCATTTCAGTTTTTAACACTACAGAAGTACACTTTGATTATTAAATGCCACACGGAAAAAATCATCAATAATAATAATTATGCGCACACTTATTCAATCTTGCCATAATTCGGTTCAGTTCTATTGCATTTGGTTCACACTTTTTGTCTGAAATCGTTTTTAGTAATTGAACGGGCAGCGCGAGGCCGATTTGAAATTACGAGCACGATTACTCTTTGAATTGTACAACACGAGGTCCAAGTAAAAATTAATCGTAGTAATAACAAACTGCGAGGTTAGGAAATCTTTCAGAGCCTTTTTGTGTTAAAAAGCCAAGTTTATTTGGTCATACAAACAGTGGGTACAGCAAGAAAAAAACTCTTTTAACTGCGTGTGACTGACGCGCCAATGGCGCAGGCGTTCGTAATTGGAAAACTACGTGATCGCACGCCATTTACGCAACAAAAAGGCGCACACTGGCAAAACCAATCAAAATTGAGAATTTTGTTATAGATACGATTAACAATAATTTACTGAATTAAGATATATCCCATGGCTTTGATGTGCTTTTCTCCATTATCTGGACTATTAGTTGCTTCATTCCCACAGGTGTTGGTGTCGTCATGGTAACCTCCCGTCCCAAACCCGATTCTAGAATCACATGAGTAACACTCATTTTCTTGGTTACTAACGTAACCGATCCTTGCTTTAGAATGCAAAGGGTTGTTACCAACTGAATTGAACCCTTCCTTGTTACAGTGGTTTTGTAACGAGGCCTGGGAACCAATAAGTGTTTTCCATGTGTTACGACCCAGTGAGGTGGCGCGATATTGCCCATCGGCGATCAGCGAGTATAGAGAGTTGGCTTGCTTGTTGATGACAATGAAATTGATCAGTTGACCGGTTTTTCATACCGAGGCAGATCTTAGAGAATGATGTGTTCCAGTAGGTCGGTAGCTTGGTCTCTTGTAAGTCAAACCCAGTCTCTCCTCCAACGGAATTGAATGTATCGTTGTTACTCCATAGGTTGGAATCATAATGGAAGTTTCCCTAAACAAGAAAAACATAACCCAATAAATTTAATATGCCAAACTCCTTTGGCGTACAGGCTATGTTGATTTTCACGATTTTACCATAACACCATCGGTACCAGGTACCAAAGTATTTTAGAACAATAATAATAGATACTAAAGCGGACTAACACTGCACCATACTAGACGAAGAAAAAATAGCTGAAAGTTTGAAACTTGGGTGCCGATGCAAAAGCAGAAAACAAGGAATTTTTTTCCTAGCTGTTGCATGCAAACTCATTTTCCAAATTGTAAAAGAGATAAAATCCCTTTCCTCTCCCTTCATTCGTCCAAAGGCTTATTGTGAGACTGTCAATACTAGTCAGCGTGTTATATAAAATGTTTTTTTCGTCATTTTTTGAGGCCATGTTTTAATTAGGGAATTTAAAAAACGCTGAAAGTTTCGGACTCCAAAAATCGAAAGACAGGATGAGGCGTTCATCGTATTTAAAAAAAAAGGGTAAAGCATTTGAATTTTTGCACAAACAAATTGTTATTCAAAACTTTGCTCTATGCCATGACTGGTTAAGTCGAGAAAGGCCGCCAACTAACAACTCAATTAATTAATTTGAGATTATTTATTAAGTTAAATTTAATACAAAATATACAATACCTTGTTACCATCCATTTTCATGACCATCGTCCATCCACCACGTCCACACGTCCCAAGGTCATTAGTCATGTGACAGTAGACAGGAAGTTCAATGGCTGATCCAAGTTTCAGCGGATAGGCGCTGTTGCCTACAGACCTGGAAAATAAGAAAGATGCAATAGTCCCGTTGCACGACACTCTAAAGCTTCCTTGTCAATCATCAATAATAACCTTGGAACGAACTGCACGTCAGGAGTGAAAGTTGCTTCATATCCTATAGGATAAGTATTATATTAATGATCTTTTTTTCCCTACAACCTCCTATCGATGAGGTACCTCCAAAACCTACAAATTCACAAAAGTCGAACCTTACTTAAAATCGAATCGCTAACATCTTAATAACGCAATGATTGGTCAACAATTTTTCGGAAACAGGATTTGTGGGCGGACGTCATATCATGGTAGAAGGTTTGGCAGAAAAAAATAACACCAAAATAGCAATTTTATCTATTATTATAACAGAGACTGGTTTTGTTTCCTTCGATTACTTCTTTTCTTTCTTAATTAATCCTGCCCTCGATTATAAATTATAAAATAACTCAGATACTACGCGCGCTCTGATTGGTCATATTGGTCAAAAAGCCTATGTACCATTTTAACGGTAAACTCCCGCTTCCCGACATGGCCGTACCGCTACGCTCGACCACGCATAAGGACGAGGAATTAAAACCCGCGTAGTTTTATTAAGCCAGTTAAGCCCTAAAAAGTGCGTTCTATTGCTTAAATAGATTATAGATAACAGTTTACTCAATTGATTATTGATTTGAAATTTAATTGTAGCTATTAAGGTTAATAAATTGGGGGCAGAATCTTTCTGAACAACACTTTTCAACCGTTGGCATCGTCAGGCAATACCCGGAGACAAAACGGCATTCGGATCACAAATGGCCAAAATTGACCGGTTGGTTGTTTATCATCAGAGTTGCGATTTCTGGCTTCAGTTTTAATCCATTTTGTTTCACAACCAGTTTGGTTGACAACAATTATAAAATCAAATTGAATGTTTACTTACAAATTCATGTCGAACAATTTCTTGCAGGATCCGGCCACCGCTGGGAAACAGAATGATACATTGTCAGTTACTATTGGTTTATTAGTGTGGATCCTGATCCTAGCAATCAGAGGAAGCAGAGGAAGCTAATTCAAGCATCAGTATGACCCAACACTAGATCACGTTCATAACATACTATTATATCACATGTCATACTGTGACTCTGATAAAATACACCCAAGAGAGGGGTACCCTTGTTAAAACAATCCCTGTTGCCGGGACTATAGTACAACTTCCGCCAAGTAAAATATAATTAATATTGATTTAGTTTAGTTGAACTCTACCTGAACACGTGCGTCCATCGCCGATGTACCACTTCTTGCAAGTACAATTATACAATCCAAAGGTGTTTGTACAGATTGCGTTCACGTGACAATCATTCCTGCCATTCGCACATTCATCGACATCTAGGCAAAGAATAAGATGAATGTGGCACTTATTATTATCCAATTCAAATCTTATGAAGGGACCAAAGCAATGTAAAAAAGTTCGAAAGAGACATTTCAAAGCATTCTATACACATGGTTAAGCATTGCAATAAAAGAGAGAAATCAGATGTGTGTCTAAGGACGTCGTATGAAAGGGCAACATAAAAATGGACCTAATAGGAAGGAAAAGGAGAAGCCACGAGCCAAGCGGCCCACACTGCCGGAGCTTATCCCGGTTTCCGTAGCATTAAGCGGCTAGGAATATTTCTCCTCCCCCCTGAATGGGATGCTAGTCCATTGCAGGGTTCCCCCCCCCCCCCCAGCATTATGTCGCCGGTACCCATTTATACACCTGGGTGGAGAGAGGCACTATGAGAGTAAAGTGTCTTGCCAAAGAACACAACACAAGTGACCCCGGCCGGGGCTCGAACTCTGACCGCTCGATCCGGAGTCCGGCGCTCTAACCATTAGGCCACCGCGCCTCCCAAATCAGGTGTGTGTCTAAGGACGTCGTATGAAAGGGCAACATAAAATGGACCTAATAGGCCATTTCCGATATATTAATCTTCTAACTTGGCTCCGAGGCTTGGGGGAGTAAAACAAAAGAAATGATTTATTCATCAATCAACCTCGACGTGATATCTTTTGTTTTATTCTCCCAAGCCTCGGAGCCAAGTTAGAATTTTGATATATCGGAAATGGCCTATTACATCAATGTAGAACGTCATCACTTATATTCATTAAGAAATCTTACTAATCAAGTCAAAATATATATTACTCTTGTTAATGAGCTTAAGTGCGTTAAAAGACGTAAATACTTATGTATGTACAACAATACTGATGATAGGTTACACTGCAATGTCACCTTTTTCGCATTGTTCTCCCGTATAACCAGTCGGACACACACAAAGGTATTTCTTGTCAGTTAATCCGTTCAGGCAAGTCGCATAATGAGCACATGGGTTACTGGAACATAGATTCTGTTGGTAAAAAACTGAGACGTTCGTTTTCTAAACTGGATCATAATACACATAATATTCATAATATAACTTATCAAAGATCAAGTGATAGCCCCGAAGGTAGTTCGGGTATCCATTCTTTATAAGGGCAGGTTCTGACGAGTTTGCATCTTTGTTTGCCCTTTGGTTGTGATTTTCTGTGAAATTATTTCAAACATTTCAGAAAGTACAAAAGTACAAAGAAAACTTTGAATTAGGTCAGTTTGTAAACAAAAAGACAGACAAACAAACAAACAAACAAACAAACAAAAAACAAACCATGGATACATATTAAACTCTCTAGTGTTCTAAACGTTCCTTAAAACGCTCCTTTTAAGGCGATGTATTTCCTTAAAACACCTTTTAAGTGTCCTTTGTCCGGTTAATGTAGTTGCCAGCTTAAGGAGAGTTTAATTCGCAGTAGAATTGTGAATAACAACTGCCGGGGACGTCGAGAGAGTTCAAAAATGTATCCAATGTCATTATTCTACTTAAACTGCTAGCGATTTAATACAGCTGCCCACTTTTTAGATCATGAGACGGAGCTATTTTCAAATCCGAACTTTGTGATATTTATTACGAATCCCAATATTGTGATTTTTCGCCTAAAGGGAGCACCGTTAAACTTCCAAACCGTTATACATTTTACTGGCCTGTAGCTTTGCTGGACAAATAAAACGTTCGTACTCACCTGGACTCGCAACAGTGATACAATTAAGCCAAGCTGCCCAAGCAGCAAACCTCAACAGCAACGGCAACGCTGAAAAGTAATGGCCTTTCATTGGTAAAAGCTTGCCATCTACCGGTTTATGACGTTTATCAAAAGAGTCTTTTGAATTGTTCTCAGTTTATGCTTTCGAAAATGTCATAAAGTCGTGTGAACCATTTAAAAATGTACTATTTGTAGTTATAAGTTCCTGTTTACACACGGTCAGTGTTTAGTACTATTACTGATGATCAATTATTCATCGTTAAAAATGAATTCATAACAGTGCTCTTTGAAATTAATTACAGCCTGTCAGTGTGACACAAATGAAAACATTCTTACACGCACCTAAAATATGTCGTTATGTTACTAGACATGCAGTTGTTACATGTGTTTCTTCAATTATTCTCCAGTTATAATGTACATGAATTCGTCTATACTCAGTTTAAAACTGTTTGCTTCGTTCTGACCCACAGCTACTTTAATGTAGTGTTTTATTTGAGAAAAAAGTGTATGGTTTGTCCTGCTTCAAAGCATAATTATTTTTCATCAAACATTAAAAAGGAGGAATAAGGTAGGCCCTTTATGTCATTAATGAAACAGGGGAACGAGTCTCAATTTACGATCTTGAGTCGGACACACATGACGTAACAAAATGGAAACAAAATTAAAGAGACAACACAGACCAGAATACAAAGCAATGTTTAAACAATGTGTTCTAATTTGTGTTCGATACCCAAAGAAGGAGCCAAGACATGTCATAAAAATTATTGCCTCTTAAAATAAAATAAGGAAGCATATTATTCTTAATGAACAATTCTTCTCTCTTGAAATTTCGAATGAAACGAAATTTATGCATTTTTTTGACGGTAGCAGCGAGGTTTGGAGGCAGCAAAGAAAAACAAAACAAGCAACTTTCGGTTTCGTGCAGGGACATAAATTTAATTATGAATACGTGTGTAGATAAAGTGTTTGTAAAATGTGCTAATTTCATTTTGGCCGAAGCGGCTGTAACAATTGCCCCGACTGGTGAAGGGTTTAAACGCTCCGTCCTCAACTGAACTTTGCTCTTTTTATGAAACACTCATAGTATGCTATCGGTATTGAGCCTGATCAACACAAAGTGCTACACAGAGTATTTGTTTGCATAAATTATAAAGGTTGCTTTCGATTGGCAAATTCGAATTTAGATTTTGTAATTCGTATTTCGGATTTCCGATAAAACACATCCCAAAATCCTTTACCGAGGTGGATTTAATTTAAAAAAAGAAAAGAAATCAAAACTTGGATTTCAGGCATTCCCTATGTTTTTTTAAGGGAGGAGGAGGGGGGGGGGGGGGGGGGGATAAAAAAGAAAAAAAACGTTGGATTTCATGGATTTTTTATGTTTCCGTGTTATTGATTTTTTGGGGGGAGTGTGTGTGTGGGGGGGGGGGGGGGATAGGGAAATGCGAAAAAGGATGTGCAAAGCTGTTCTTGTGATAATCGAAATAAAGGGGTGATTATCCTTTCTTTTTCTCGCAGCGTTTTCTTAAAGTTATAGAACACCTTTTTTTTCGAATCAAACTATCTAAACACTGGCTTGGTGCTGGAGCACAGCATAACTCGATCTCCCTTTCTGCATATATGTTATCATAATATAAAACAAGTCCAAATCCTTAAAAAAAAAAATAAACTGAAAATTTTCACTGCATGCAATTTTTTCTACTTTGAAGTGCCTGCACGAAATATTTGCTACTGTAGTTTTTTTTTTAATGTACGAGCACCTATTCCTTTTACATTTTGCTATTTATAGCAGGTAAACTTTCTAAAAAAACAAGCATTTTTTGAAAGTGAGAGGGATACCAGCATATAGACTGGTTTCCAGAAAGTAACAACAGGGGAAAATCCCGTTCAGTCGCGAATAATATTTTATTTTCGAAATGAGTAACAATCAGTATATATTTTCACTGTTTTTGCATATTCAGTTTCGACAGAATTTGTGCGCTTTATTAATGATCGTTTGGAAGTGTGCCTCAGTTTCACTGATTCCATCTTACGCTGAATAACAGGCGCCATAACCCGTAATAGAATGGATGAAAAAGGGTTCGTGCCTTTGTCACGATTAGTCATTTTTGTGACGTGCATGTGACAAACGTGACCACATGCATGTGCAACTCAAAGTCCCACTTTCAGTTTTTAAGTTTTGCTATTAAAATAAAGATAAAAAAGAAGAAATTGCAACGTGCAATTATAGAATCGATTTGTTCCTCCTCAACTCTCTCATCCTTCCAAACGATGTATAATTAAATATAATGGATGGGAAAAAGTTCAATTCGAAAGAGAAAATGCTTTCGTCAGCATATATTAACAAGTGATTAGTGAGTCAAAGGTTATTTCTCATGGCACGTTCTTATTACGAGCGCCCCACAAGAAGAACGTATAATATGTCGTATATCGCAGAAAAGTGAATCTCGTGTTAGATTCCGATAGTGTGTTCAAGTTTTAACTGATGTGTACTACTAAGGTGAAGTTCCTTCAACGACTGGATGAGAGGCTAACGTGTCCAATATGCAAGAATGTATTTAACGAACCATGGCAGACTTCCTGCGGCCATCGCTTCTGTCTGAATTGTCTGGAGTCTCTTCTCAGGTAGTACGACGTGTTAGAGTGTAAATTTCTGCGGCATTTTGCTTTAAGTTTATTTCACGGCGATTTTAAGCGGTTGCGCGGATGGTTTTGTTTCTTTGAAGATGATTAACACAAACGGAGTTTATATGGGTTATTCCTTTGTAACAATCATTCGATTTTAGGGTTGTTACGCGAGAGTCTTATTCGGATAGAATAATTAAGTTAAGGTATGAAACGTACGCGAAAGTGAAATATATTAACAGCCAAGCGTATAAGCAACTGTGAAGGTTGCAATTTTAGAAATTTTCCTACTGTCGAACTTCTATTTATCATTATAAAGAAATGTGCTATCGAAGCATTTGTAGAGAGATCAAAACCTCATTGTTTGCTTCCGGGTTATTTCTATCACTAGATCTTCATGTCCAAAATGTCCCGTCGACGGAGAAAACATTGCACGGAATACATCATTCCGTGACAAATGCTGCGAAAGGGACGTGTTAGACCTCCAGTGTTCCTGTCGATATGAAGCCATAAATTGCGGTTGGCAGGGAGAGTTACGACATCTACAGGTAAACCGCTTTAAACTGACTGAACTGACAGTGAAAACATATTTTATTATCGAACTTAGCTTCCTACTGTACAAAATGTTAATTTTACGTTTTCGGTGACTGTGATGCACGCATATAAATTCAAGAACCGACTGTTAGCAACATTTCCCCAACAAAGACCAGCAAACGATGATTTTAATCGGCAGTATCAGGCGTACATGTCGATGGAAACTTGCGCCACCAGATCTTAATGACCAACCAAGTTACACACAAAGTGGACATGAAAACGTGAAAACTATCAGAATTTGTCTCTTGAGAAACAACCTCTTAGGCATGCGAACAAACGAAGTAACGCAGAACAGGGCAAAGAACTCGGGCGAACGGACAAATGGACGAGCGATGGCTGTATAGGGTTGTGTTTAATATATATTTACATGCACTTTGCGAGAAGCCATGTGTAACGACTGCTGTACGGTCTATGTTGTTGTCTAGGGTTGACCGCATATTATTATGTTTCTGTTTTCTGATGTAAAGAACAGGTTAGTCGTTTGTTTGTTTTTTTCGCTCTTAAAGCACGTATTCATTTAGTTTCGGGTAGTTGTTTCTGCGCCTTCGTATCAAACACTTAAGAAAAAGTAAGAAAATAAGAATTAAGACAAGAAGCCAGCCACAAGAGGCATGCGCAGGACTGATATGTAAGTGAGGAAATTTATACCTCTAGTTTTCGATCAAGTTTAGAGGTTTAGTTTCTCGTTTTATTTTGCTTTGTAAATTATTGCATGCCTTAGTCACAGTGATTTTTCGGAAATAAGTCGCCATTTTAACCTTTAGTGTTTGCATTGTTCTTTTGCCTTGTTGTCATTGGTTAGTTTAGTTCTTATTGCAAGGTCCTCCTGACTAGGCCATCGCCTTTCATTAGAGTTTTTAACTAGCATTAAGTGAACTTCAATGTGTTTCGTTATTTGCGGGAAAATGTCTACGTGATTAACTATTTTGCACGAGACAATAACCTATCTTTAGTTAGTTTTAAGCTAATATATACTTTATGTTAATCAAATTTCAGTTTACGGCTTTCGATGGTTGTACAACAATTAGATGTCAAGTGAATAAAAAGAAGCCTTTTCTACATCTGAGTGTTTAATCGCGAGCCCGTAGAATAGTCCTTTCACTATCGATATCAAGACCGGCCACAACACCTGTTGAAACTCTCGAGATTCGCCCGCCGCTACACCATGCATGAGGCAATACTAACTTAAATTCAATAATGATATCAACGTTAAACAATTTATTTTACCAGGTCCATGAAGACAGTTGTCAGTATGGTGACGTGCTTTGCAAAGCGTGTGGTGAGAATTTGGAAAGACGACTTCTTGAAGACCACAGGACAAATGATTGTATAAACAGGGCGGTCAAATGTGCCTACTGTGGAGGGGAGGTCCAATTAAGCAACATGAAGGTATGGCTCTATACTTATCCATGAAGGTAAATGTCATTCGGGGTGGGGAGTGGGGTGGGGGGTGTTGGGGGGGTAAGGCAAAAGGAGAATAATATTTGAAAAGGTAAAGGGGGTAAAGAAATACCTTTTCGAGCAGTGTGGACTATAACATGATCATGTTAAAAAAAGGCAGGTTTAATGGGAGTGGGCTGGAAGTATTATTCTTTCAAGTTTATTAATTAATCTTATATTATAACTCAATTTTAAGCACGAGACCCGTGGTTAGCTGGGCCATGTACTAGGCTGGTATGTGACACGTGTCCTCCATACTGAGGTCATTTATAAATGATAAAATGAAATTTCATATGTCACGAGCGTAGGACAAAGAAAAAAAATCTGAGTCCCAACGGGAATCGAACCCACGGCCTTCCACCTCTCCCAGATATTGTTGATATTTATACAACAATAGTAACTGCAACTTGCTTATCATTGGAATTTTATAAGTTGTCAAATATTATTGTTATTCGCGCACAATAGTTTCGCCACATACAACAAAAGAGAGTTTTACGTTTTTTTAGGATCATTTGGAAATGTGTTTGAAGTTTCCCATCAATTGCATTTTAAGCTGTGGAAAAGAGGCTATACCACGTGACACGATGGCAGAGCACGTGACCACCCATTGTCCCATGGCGGAGGTGTTGTGTCCGTGCACTTCTCACGGTTGTGATTTCAAAGTAAGTCATTCAGTATGTTAAATTTCAACTGATTTTGCGACCTATTCAGATTGGTTGATACCATATACAGTGTTACGAGAGATTCTGTTTTATTCTTTTCTCTTGATATACATTCGTTTTATTATTGACAGCTTAGACCTCAAAACACAAGACTCGGCCATAAAATTTGACCATGCACTAATACTTACCCTGAAATGAGAAATATATTAGCCATTACTGAAACAAATCCCGTGAGCCTACAACCATACATCTTAAAGTCCTTGCATGATACCCTGATATTACTTATTCTAGGATTTTCAAGTCATTTTATGGTGAAAAGTTTAAGCAGAAAAAAAAGGTTTTATCGCAGCGAATCGATGCAACTTCTCCTCCAAATTTCAACAGACTATGTACGAGTTACTACCTAGGTAATGTAGTTTAGTAATTTAAAAGGCCCCGAAAAAGGTCTAAATTGATCGTAGAAGCACTTTGAATTAATTTTAACGACAGTTTTTATGAATTTACACAGGGAAAGAAGGAGACTCTTGATGAACACTTGAATGACAGTCTAAACTATCACTTACACATGATTAACCAATCATGTTACGAATATGACGCGATAAACAAGGAAACAGAACAGAAGGTCTCTTGTCTTGAAACTGAAATAAATGCTTTGGGGATTCAAATAAATAAGCAAAACGAAGAACTTGTAACGGCAAGAATCAACATACAAACACAGCAAGTTAAACTATATGTCATGGAAAATTCAATATGCGAACAAAGAAGGGACGTGGATAAGCTTACTCGTGATTTAGAATCTATTGGAAATATTACAAACAGGGATGTTCTATCTTCTCAGATGCAGGAAATTTTTAATACAATAACCGAGCATGAAACGAAGATGAATACCTTACAAAGTGAGCTAGCGCGACTGAGAGTTGTCGTCCAGACACAACATGTTCATGAGTTTCAGGGTAGTCAGTCTGCCTCCGCTCGTGCCTGTGAGAAGCGCTTGGACAGGGCTGAACATCAACTAGCGTTACACGAAATTCAACTTTCTGAGCAAGATATGCAGATTCAAATGCTGGAGGCTACCTCATATAACGGCGTTTATGTTTGGAAAATCGACCATTTCAGCCGACGATTTGAAGAAGCTGTATCTGGCAAGACGCCATCGATTTATAGCCCTCCGTTTTTCGTTGGCCGGTTTGGGTACAAAGTTTGTGCCCGTCTATACCCAAATGGAGATGGAATTGGTAAAGGAACGCATTTGTCAATATTCTTTGTGATCATGAAAGGAGAATACGACGCTTTGTTACCTTGGCCTTTCATCCAAAAGGTTCATTTCAGACTTTTGGACCAAAATGGAATCCGAGACGTAATTGATGCTTTTCGACCCGATCCTGACTGTGCGAGTTTTAAAAGACCTACATCAGACATGAACGTAGCATCGGGTTGTCCGACATTCATTTCTCAAGCAGAAGTCCGTGAAGGTGGCTATATCCGCGATGATGTCATGTTTATCAAAGTGACGGTTGATATGGTTAATCTCCAAGGAGAGTTATGGAGATAACTACGGACTGTCAGCTCTGTATACAGAGGCCTTCAGAAAAATTATTAGTAAAAAAAATACCCCCTACAGGCGGCTGGTGTATTGGAGGATAATTCCTGAGGCTGAAACGCGCTTTACCGCCGGTAAAAAAGGAAAAACTTACTGCTTGATAATCCAGGCGTAACTGTGAGGTTGAAACAAATGCAAGTTTATTGCTTTACGTATTTTTTAACGCTGTGATTTAACTTAAAAGTTAGAGCTGAAAAAGTGACTTTGTTCGTTCGTTTTGTTCTTGTCTATAACATCGGGCGACAGATATAAAAAGAAGGGGAATTTGCCGTATCCCCCGCCCCCAATTTTTTTCCACGTGATGCGTTTTTTCCAATAAGTGCGCGCGAAAAATAATCGTTGGGTTATTACATAGGACAAAACAGATAAAATAAAAAAAATATACGATGTCGCAAAAATGTGAATACTTAGACTATCCTACAAAATTACGCGGGATATCGCCTGATGTTCAGCCGACGAGGCCTTAGGCCGGATTGGCTAAAGTCAGACTGTATTTGTCTGCAAGATTGAGCGAGATGATTATTTTTGATCACTAAAGAAATTGTCTACAAAACGTAGTTTAAAGCTAAATTTTATTGCTTTCTATGGTCTGTTGCTCTCCTTTTCTGCTTATTGCCTTAAAAAAAATAACTTGAGTTTTTTTTTCCCTGTTTAAAGCAAGCTTGTTCCTTAGCTTGTAGTCTCTCGATGCCTTTATTTAATTTACTTCTTTGTTTATGTCTGATTTACAGATTAAATTAACTGTAATTGAGTTTAACACGTTATAATTAACTGTAAAAGAAATAAGCAACGGTGTTTCGGAGCCCTTATGTATGTTATTAATACACAATCGGAGCAGTACAGGGCCTAAATCGAGTCACAGGGTGCTCTGCAGGGGTTGCTTCTCGTTATTTTATACGATGTGATAAAACTTGATTATTAAAAATTTCTTTTTGTATAAATTCCTGAGGTTATGTTCTGAAAATCAGTAATCATAACTCAGTGGTCGATAGTATCAAATGCTTTTAATGAATATATAAATATGATATTCTAGTAGTATAATAAATACTATGTAATAAGTTTATGAGAAACACGGCAAAACAACACAACGTCTTCTTGTAAACAACTTGATTTAAGCTTTGATTCATGCCTGCTGTGAATGATAATCGTTTCAAAATTGAACAGGCTGCTTGATAAGAGATGCTACCTGAGGGATTGATCTTGTACTACAATTATCAATTTCGTATTAAATTTTAAGCTACTACTTATATTGATTAAAACCGCGGAATATCTTAAAAAAAGCAAAGCGATAAGCCATAGCCCTAATATTTCCACATTTGTAGTGGTAACGTCTTAGCTACCGTAAAAAATTAAAACTCGACTTATTAAATGAAGAGTACTGAAAAAAAAAAAAAGGTGTGGAGCAAAACTCAGAGTACAACCAAAAAGTACAGCCTAAGGGTAAAAAAAAAAGAGAAGTGAAAAAATAAAACCAACACAAAAAAAAAAAAGGGGGGGGGCCCCCCTTTTTTCTTCAAAAAAAAAACATTTTTTTTTTTCCTTCCCCCCCGACCCCCCCCCCCAAACACGCAACGAACCCCCCCAAAAAAAAAATTGGGTTTTTTTCCCTCCCCCCCCCCCCCCCCCCCAAACCCTCCCCCTCATATGAGATACCCCCGGGGGGTATCGATTACTCTTGTGCAAAAAAAAATTTTGCTTAAAAATTCTAATACCATGTTCCACCAAAAGAAATGTTGCCTCTGTTTATGTTAGTGTTAGCTTCAAATGGTTGCAGGTTTAATCCCTGTGGTTGTTTTCTTAGAGCATATCCCTTCTTGATAAGCCAGTGGTTTTGGTTGAATACAACCCTGGTCTCATATGTACTTTTCTCACGGTCGAGCAATTCAACTTCTTAAAGCGATCAACAAGTCATAAACGTTTAACCTGTTGCCATCATAAAAAAAATCGTTATTAAACTACTGTTTGCACGTTCCACAAGAAGTGTAGACAATTAGCTAAAAGCAAAGTTAAAACGCACGAAGGACAATAAAAAGAACAATGGTTGTCGAAAAATAAAACAAGGAAAAAAAAAAAAAAAATTTGACTAGTTCTGTCCTTCATATCCCTGAAACAAGATTGGGATGCTTAAACATTAACCACACTTTCGTCGACGTCCTTGTTTTCATCTGCCTCGTTTTCCCTCTTGTTACGTTTCTTTGGACTGTTATACTTGGTATCATTGGATGATTTTGCAGCTACAGGTTTCTCTGCCGATATTTCTTGAAAACGAAGGACAACCCCATCTGTTGAATTGCTCACAGCTTCATTTCTTTCAAATTGCTTGGACTTTGTTGTTGTTTCTTTGCAAATGTTTCTGACACATTCTTCCACATCTTGAAGTTCTTCGTTAGCTGATGAGGTGTTTTTGATGACATGCAGATGGTGCACTTTAGTTTTTTTGTAAGGTGCATTTTCGGATGATCGAGTCCGATTATCGCACATTACATTAAGGGATTGTCCCATAGAAACAACCGTATTGTTATCACGAGCGTTGTTGGCGGACCTTTTCAAAGTGGCGACTCCATCTACGCCTTCGTTGACGCCGTCATTCTCTTTCACGGCACTTTCCTCGCCTCCCTCTTGGCTGTTAAACCTTAGACAGTAATTTAAAGATCGATTTAGATTTTAAGTTTTGAGAAAAAGCTCACTCAAAAGATTGAAATAATCATAGGAAAACGGTAATATAACAAGGTGTCGATGTTTGCGGGCGATAATGTTTTCGGCCCTTCTCAGGCTCATTTTAGCCCGGGCTAAAATGGGCTCTGAGAAGGGCCAAAAACATATTTACTCCCGAGAACATCACTTCTATTACTATCTTGATAATTTCGGAAGAGGGGCTTTTTGATTTAGTTTTTCATTGGATGGCTGAAGCTAGAGGCAGACAATTATAGTAAAATAGCCACAAGATGGTGTTTTCAGCTGTTATAAACTTAAAATTGGCAAAGGTAAGATTCTCTCCGAATAGACTTTGGGAAGCCGACGCTTCGGGTGTTAGTCCTTTGTCAGAGCTAAATGGAAAACGGTGAACCGCCAATTGTGTTAATGTCATGATCAATGGACAGAGAATAACAACATGAACAAATTACATGAAAAAATGGCTCTTTGACCCCCTGGAAAAAGCAGTGTGTCGATTTAAAATATGAAATTTCAAAGACTTACGATATTCTAATGTATTGCGACTTTTACTACTGCCTTGATGAAGAGGTAAAATATTTTCTTTTTTTTTTTCTCTCGCGCGCCCATGAACAAAGAGAAATTGCCGGAGAAACTAAAATAATTATATGAAGACAAATTTGGATGTCTGTTTGCGGTGAATTGTGCCCCTGTTCTTTCTTTCTCCTTTTTTATGGTTTGTTTTTTTTTTTTTTTTTTTTTTTTTTTTTTGCTTTCTTTAAAGAATGATCAGTTTGGGGGTTTCCGTAAAAGCCAATATTTTCCAGGCTGATGTTTTTAAACGGGGAAATGAACACAATCAATTATTGTTGCTGAGAGAAATTAGTAGTACTTTTATTTTTTTAAAAATCTAGCGTACAGTATCTGCTTTACGGTCGTTGTTACTCACCTGTTACTTCTCTTGAAACATAACAAAAGTGTGACGATAATAACGAACAATACAACACCACCCACAGAACTTCCTATGATAGCACTGACTGGCTTTGATTCGCCATCACCTTGTTTGTCTTCATCTTTGTCGTCAGGAGAATCTGTGATGGAACGTAATGGCTCAACGCGTAAGATGGTACTACCAATCGATCCTCCAATACTCGACATATTACTATTCACAATGGCTTTCAGGGCGTCTCTGTGAACAACATTTTCAGAGAATCCTTGGGGAAGTTGTAAATAGAACGCTAACAAGGCAATAAGTGGATCATCAGGTGACTGCTTTGGATAACCTGGAAGAATATGAACCATATCGCCTGAAAATACCATGTTGTCAGACGACCGCCTTCGACGGGAACTGAAAAAAGACAAACATATATATCGTGAGAGGATTAGCGAAAAATATTTAAAAGGAAGTTAGTTAAATTCTGTAAACTCTTGTAAATGGTATACAAGTCAGACACTTCTGAACTGAATACATGTTGTACGTTGAAGCAAGAAATATTAAAGAAAATGCGCTGAAAGATTTGTGCTTCTGTACTAATGCATTATGGTTGTTATTCTACCTTGTAGAAGTTGATTGACATCGCTTTTCGTCAGCAGCACAGTACTTTGTAGCCACCTTTGCTACTTCTCTTTTAAAGTCATCTTCCTTGTTTTTGTCCCACTGAAACAAATGCACAAATATGTACAAAGAAAAACAAGTTCACCAGATCAGTGCTGGAAGAAATTACCATTTCTCGCCAAAAATACCCAGAGAGGAAGGATTAAAAAAACATAATAAATAAACAAAAGACCAACAACTTGGATTTTTTATATCATTGCTCTAAAAGGCCAATCTAAAAGTCATTCGTTAGATGTACTTATTATTTCACTATTGCGCTATATACCATATAAGGGCAAGAAGAACGCGCAAAATATGGCACGTTATTACACTGCAGAACAGGCAAAAACTTAGTGGAAAATTCGCTATTCGCTGATTAAACATATTGTACGAGCAGACATTTTGCTAATTGATCGTACTTCGCAACTCGCAAATCAGTTATTTGTTGAGTTGGAGGGCCAGAAGGGAAATATTTTGCTCAAAACAGGATGTTAATCAATCAATCAATCAATCAATCAATCAATCAATCAATCAATCAATCAAACAATCGATCGATCAATCAATTTATTAACGTCATGACGCGTGATGAGGTTGCCCTCCAATATTAGAGGCTCATGTATAGTACATGAAAATAATAAGCTTAAAATTAAACTAATAATTATGTTAGTTCCTCATATAAGTTCCTGCAGTACAAAGTGGCTACATAAGAACTTTCCCTGCTAAGTGGGGTACTGAACCATCACAGGTTCCGCCAAAACGTCATCACGTTTCACCAGCAATTTGTTTTTGTTCTCCGAGAGAACTTATCGAAGAAAGGCACTTTAAAAAAATACGTTTTTTTTCGTGAAAAGAACGAGAACCAGCGCACTGACTAATAAGTCCCTGCTCTAACGCGCAGGATTTTTAAAGAACTTGAGACCGTGGCGCCGCGCCATAAACAAAATTCGTTTAAACCCTGCTAATATTAACAAACAATATCAATAAAAAAATATATTACCTTGTTTGTGTCCAGGTCTCGAATTTCCAACATGACTGATTCTTGTTTTTCCTTGTTTGATGGTGTTCGAGGAGCAAGAGTGGATATGGAAGGACTTGGTTGGAAAGCAATGGTAGTAAGGGAATAATCTTGTTAAAAGAGAGAGAGAAGGAGAGAAAAAAAACTTGTAAACACTAAAAGCACAATAATTGCAAGTATTAGACTACATTTGTATTTTTGACCATGAATATTTTCCCCAAAATTTAAGAAACCATGCAGGGCCACAAATCAAGTTAACATTCGCGAATCTGATTGGTTCCCTTATTTTTTTCCATTCGTTGATAGAACACGATTGCGCGTGCGTTGCTCCTTAACGGGACAGTTTTCATCATCATCATCATCATCATCATCATCATCATCATCATCATCATCATCATCATCATTTTTGGCTTGAAAGTAAATAAACTGGTAGGTGTTGGACTGTAAGTGGTTAGAGGGTGTATTACAACAATTAGACTAAGAGCCCGAGTTTTTTATTAGCGATAGTCACCTCGGCTGCACCTCGTTGTCTATTCGTTTAAAGAAACTCGGGCTCGTAGTCTATTTGTTAAGTAGATTTAACGCTGATCCATAGTGTGCGCCAGACTCCATTACATATAATGATGATGATGATGATGATGACGTGATGGTGATGATGATGACGATGATGATGATGATGATGACGACGACGATAATAATTACTAACGTCTTGTTGTTACACCAGCATCGATCATCGCAGAATTCACTCACTGAGAAATTGATATATTTTTAAACTAACGCCCATGTATTCTTATACAAAAAATTTTTAAAAATGAAACACATATTATATTCACTTGTTTTGAAAGTACTTTTGAGCAAATTTTCGTTTATATTTTCTCTCTGCTATTATCCATCAAAACATTTACTGTTATTTTTAAATGTATTTATTAAACAGTCCACATTCAAATGTCGGTGTTTTATTGTCCAGCTACTTGAAATCACAAGTAACTGTGTTACTGAAATATTTGCGAACCCCAAGAAACCTTATCTATACAGCAGATGCCACCTGACTATCGATAATTATTCATTGTCCAGTTTGACTGGGCAACACAATAAAAATGAATCCCACTTATAACCTCTAGGTGAGATACTTTGCTTGACCGTTGTTACCCTTAAATGTTCTTTTTAAACAAATGCTTTTGATAAATAAAACGTCAAATAGCAAATATTCGGACAAGATTCACAGCAATGATCGAAGCCTCTTTGAGAGAGAAATCATGAAAGATAAATAATGAGCAATACCTTGTGAGTCAGATGTAGGCAGAGAAGGCTTGAGAGTGGATGATGAACTACGTGATTTTGAAGGATAAATGGTCGATGAAACTGAATGCAAAGTAAGTTCTGGCTGATGGGTGGATGAACTTCTCGAATTTGAAGGCTTTAAGGTAGATGCAAGTGAATGCAAAGCAGTTGTGCGATAAGATGAAGTACTTGAAATTGAAGGCATAAATGACGATGGAAGTGAATGCAAAGCAGTCTTGTAAGTGGATAGAATACTTGAACTTGAAGGCATCAAGGACAACTGTGGTGAATTCAAAGAAGGGTTGTGAATGGATGGACTACTTGAATGTAAAGAAGCCAAAGAAGGTGCATATGTCGGTGTCGGGGACGGTGGAGGTGCTGTCGTCTGACTAAAGCAGCTTCCCCTGCTAATTGAGACATCATCAATGGCTATGTCACCAGTAAAAGAAGATCCAACTTTTCCTTCAAACGTCACCTAGAAAGTAAAATGAGAAGAGTTCCGGGTAAAAGCAGTTAATTCTAGTTCATCACAAAGGTGAAATGCAAAGACATGTTAATTTTACCAATACATTAAAGTTTAGGTCCAGTAAAATTCAATCGATACAGGGAAACAAATAAATCGACAAGCGTTTATAAAAATATTCTGATTTAGTCATTTATTGTTGATCTCCTGCCTTTTTTGGCCTTAACTTTTGAGATGAACACTTTTTTTAAAAAAAAATTTAAAGGTTGTCGTCTTCAACTGGAATTATTACAAGCAGAACGTTTTGTTTGTTTTGTTTTGTTTTGTTGTGTTTTGTTCCCTGCACTCACGCATTGCCCTCTGGTACATCATTGAAATTGTTCCCCATAATCACGCTATGTACAATTATTAGTGAGTCTTCGTTAGCAAGCAGAGGATCGTTTGTATGAAACAATCGCGCAACCACTACACGTCATAACATCCAAAAAGGCGGCGAGTGGGAATTTAAAAGCAATAACCTTTTCCACATTTTGTTGCTGTTTAATGTTATTTCTCCTTTGTCGTTTAAAATTCGGAATTTCAGTAGGCATTATTTCAAAGAATTCGACGTCAGCTTGTCGCAAGAGCGGGGGTTCCCTTTAATGCAACAATATGGTGTTGTATACGTTTCCCTGTTTCAGGTTTGCAAATGAATGTTGCAGTGATATCTATAGAACTTACGGTTTTATCCAAATAGATTTTTATCTCCGCTTTTATCCAGTCGTTTCCATGATTTCCAGATGTAGAAAAAACTACTTTCTTTCCACTTAAGACAGTTAGAGTCCCTGTACTCTCACCATACATGTGATAATAAAATGTGAGGCAAGCCAGCTCTCCATTTCCAGATACGGAGAATGTAATCTTTGCGTTATCACCGGCAACACGAGGATAAGACGTCTCGATGTACATATAATACCCTGTGCAATAAAATAAAATAGGAAGCGTAGCTGGTTAATAAATGATTGATAAGGTAATTTGACAATGAATCAGCCGTGCAGAAAAACTTTACCCTTAATATGCTAAAATTGCTCAAAAAACACGTTTTTAACCGTTATATTGTTTTTTTTTTTTGGCGCTACGGTACTAAAGTTCTCTAAACTTTTCTAGAAATGTACCTTTTTTTCACTGTAGTAAGGTTTTGACAAAGCTTTCATGTAAAAGTACATATTTGACTTTGGCGCATGCGCATAAGCCATTTTTTGCTTAACCGTTCCAATTGTTTTCCTTGCTACCTTCCGTTTTGTTTTTCTCTGCATTATTATTCCCTCTACCTTCTACTATGTACATCCTTTCTTCTGAAGGTTTTGATCGTTATCAATGAAAAATCCTGGAAAGCAGACCATGATCAAGTGCAGGTACTGTATATTGGCCTGTTTTACCGCCATTTTTTACATCATTTGTTTTGACCAGCTCTGTCAAAATGCAGTCGATATTCAAAATGGACAATCCTGTGAAAAGATCTATCCAGCCTGACTTAGTTGCATGTCAGAAGAATTTGTTGACGTGCTAATTGATGACATCACAAGTGGTTGAATGGCTATTCCTCCAAATCCCGAAAACATCTGGGCTTCGCATGATAAGGGTCAAATCATTTCATCGAAATTTGCTCATTATTGAACGTAACAGTTAATCATCCCTATATTGCAAAAATGAAATAATGCCTTGAAATGCTAGTTTTCTTTGGCACCAAAGTGAACTTGTTGGCTCAGCCATGGTTTAAAAAATATGAACTATGTCTCGAATGGACCACGTCATCTCACAGCTTTTGCTGTTATTGCGATATTTTATACGCTCCGTTTAATTACGAGTCTTAGATTTTCTATTAGATGACCGTAGATTTGTTTTGCCTTTTAGATTTGTCTTTTACAATAGGTTTGTTTTAGAACAATTCACCTTAATCTATGATACGTAAAATAATATAATAGCGCAATTCTTCGGTTTCATCAAGACACGAAATGACTTAGCTTAGAATCCGAGGACGGATTTGACAATTGGCTAGTAAATTTAATAAAACAGGTCCTCGATAAGCAACCGACTTTATTAGAAAAGTGGACGTAATTATTTTCTGCAAAAAAAAAATATATATAGTAAAGGTGAACACAAGGTAAAGTATGCGTCCAAGCCGAGAGATCGACCTATTGGATGATACCGCAGAAAGGGGTGCGATTTATCTTTACGGTACGGTGAGAAATGAGAGCGCTGGCTTGGGTCAGATCAATTTTTCGCCAAAATTTTAAACTAGTCTTCGACTGATTTTTGGCCAAATTTGAAAGTTCTTTTCAACGTTGGCTTTCTCAGTCTTTCTTTTGGCAGGCTACACTGGTGGGTTCGACAGTTAAGATATAACTCACCCAAAATGGCCTCCAGGAGCCTCCTGGCCCAAAGTTATAAAAACAGTGGGAAAGACAACAAGCAAGGTTATTTTTAACACTTTTCCACTTTTATTTCAGTAAACCGTTTCATAGGAAAAGTGAAACCTTTTTCAGTCAAATTTCAGATCCATGCAAACCTTTGTGGTACACTGATAGAACGTCTAGGTTACCTGTGGTTCTAATTTAAATCACTAAAAAAAGTCTCGTTACATGAGCTCCAATATATCTAGAAAACTAACCTGTTCCGCTGGTGTGATCCGATGAGGGTCCTGTATTGGAAGATAAAGAGGGACCTTTTTGACGCGTCCAGTCAAACACATCTGAGTCGGACTGTTGCCAGCCAGAACACCAACCAGTATCAAAGTTACATGACGTTACGCCATTTGTCTTTCCTATTATCCATGACTTCAAGTAACGAATTTTGGCGTATACAGTATATTTTGAGGGGGACGCACAAGGCATTCCCGCCCAACTAGCAGCTCCCTCCAGATACCATTTACCGCTGAACTCGCAAACAAGCGGCCCTCCGCTGTCACCATGGCAACCTCCAACTCCTCCCTGATCTTTACCAACGCATATCATGGAGTCGTCTATTTTGCCAGGATACGATGCTCATGCATCGCTGCTTTGATACTAAAGGGACATCAGCCTGCATGAGCTCGTTTGGTGCTGCTATTGATGAGAAACTTTACCCCAGCCAGTTATCCAGCACTTTTTGTTAGGATTATCAAACGGAAGCTGAAACTTGGTATCTGACAGGCACACAAGACCAACTCCTTCTCCTAATTTAGCAGGTTTCGATAACTTAAGAAGCGCGATGTCGTTGCTATACCTGTTCGGGATGTGGTAATTTTCGTGCTCGATAATGTTCACAACGTCAAAGTTCTGTTCTGTTCCAACAGTTCCACCATATCTGTAATGAGCTCCCAACCTTAAATGCAACTATGTTTGTGTAAATAAATGTACTTTGTCATTGTTTTAAAGGAGCACAAAACAATGCTAATGTAAAGCATAAATACCCAGGGCCGTAACTAGCAAGAGGCAATGCGAGGTACTTACTTCGTCTGAAATACGGGACGAGATTGGATTTTGATGATCAAGATTTTAGTTTTGCGCATGCGCATAGGGCAAAATTTGGTCTTTTTTTGGCTAAACCGTTTTTTGGTTTCCTTTTTCTGGGCCTTCTTATTCTCTTTACCTCCTACTCTTTTTAAAGTTTCCACTAACCAGAATAATGTTTGCTCTTAATCAAGCCTGTTCTACCACCAACTGTGCACAACAAATTGACTGTTTCTTTCTTGGATTAACTCTGTCAGAATGCAGTCCATATACAAATGGACAGTTGAGTTGAAAGATCTATATATGATAAAATCTTGCAACACAACTTGATCGTTATCTAGGTACGTTGAGTAAACCATCTCCTTGTAGGAAACAAGTCTAATTCTACTCAGTGAAAAGCTCGCTGATCTTTGCTTATATATGATAAAATCTTGCCACTCACATCACTTTTACATATGACAAGGACTTCCCACGTATGCAACGAGCTGCTGTGACAACCCAAAGCGGATCTATCAATGAACCTCCGCAAAATTGTCGGTAACCATATTTGCTTTTCACCATTGCCTGCCAGGGCCAGCTGTTAACTGGTGCAAATTTTCCACCAACAATTCGTGAAATAATATGACGAGTTCCACATGAAACTGAAATAAAATCACATCACATATCATAAGTAACCGGTACAAAAATATCCTTTTCAGATTGCCGTATTTATTCGTTTGAGCGCCCGGCCTCGAATAAGCGCCCATCCCCACCTAGTTTGACATTACCTGTAAAACGCGAGTTATGACTTGGGATTTTCGTATTTTTATGTCATTTGGAACTTAAATTATTGCACGTATCCGATGCTTGAATGACTACTCTATCGTTTTGGAGCCTGAACAATTCGAGGTTACTGGAGTTTTTATAACTTTTTGGAGTTCTTTAAGTCAAACTGTAAAGATGGCTACAACAGTACAAATGCAAGTGTTAAAAGCATGTTTTTTATCCGGTGACTTTATCGTGTTATATTTGCACTTCCCGCCCGCTATAATTTATTACGCCTTTATGGTAAGCAAATCAGTACAATGGGTCTTAGTAACGATCGTCCGTTGTTCAAAATTTGACAGAATGTTGTAAAAGACCGAGATTTCTTTCATTTTCGTTCAGTCTAATGGAATAGATAGATGACCACGCTGTTCTTCTGGGTAAAATATAAATTACTAGCGAATTGTACCAATTCAAGATAGAAGACTGGACCGTGGTTTATTTGGGCACTCAAATTAGGATTCAACAAACTCAATCATCCACACTTTTTGAACTCTGAACTTTGCTTAATATTTGGCTCACTCGATGTTTTGAAGTTAAAATCTTGCATAGATAAATTAATTATTTTTTTTCCTTTGAGCGGTTTCTCTCACACAGCACCAATTATTATTCGTCCGAAATATTTGCTATCTTACGATAATAGCAGCATTTTTCGCAGAATGTTTTTACAGAGGTTTTCTTGGGGGTATTAGGAAGGTTTTGAGTGAGTTGCCGTCGCAAAAACTTCAATTGCTTAAAGCTTTGTAATTTGGCGACGACAACAGCGCCCTCTACGCCAGGTTCCCTCGGTTATAGACGTCGCCGTCGCCCCTAAAACATCGGTGCTTAAGCTCACTTATAACAGCAGAGAACGGGGATACACAGCACTAACTCCTTTATGACGCCCATGGCCTTTCAGGCAAAAATCGAAGGCAAAAAGCTTACAAAGCAGAGTGCCAAAGAAACGTTAGTAAAGAGTCTCAAAATTGCCATCCAGCCTCGCTCGCCAATTACTGGTGTAACTGGTTATACAAACGAGCATTCGTTTGACGATTACAAAGTAGGCGATTTATTATCACTGGCTAAGAAATACCATCAAACACAAACTGTATTCACCTAGAATGCGTTGGCGTTCATCTGTAATGGCAAACACGTTGTCGAGAAACGAAGCAAAAATGGTGACATGGAACCATTTTTAATGGCTGTCAAGTCACTATTTACTACCAGCTTGGTCTTTACCTTGCATTGGCGAGCCCTGTTTCACCGGCTAAATCGATTGTGGGTGATTACTTAACTTGGATGTGTGATCAAACTGTTACTTTCAAGCAATTTTATAAGAAATGGCCGATTCAAACAAAGTTTTTTCTATCGGTTTCTGTAAAAAAAGAGTGAACCTTTTGCAATCAATGTTTGATCACATCTTGTAATAAAGCCAATCACTTGGGCGTGAATTCAGTAATAGCCCTGTAGCATAGAGCAGTTTTCAACTGAGTGTCGTTAAACCAAAACCAAAGTAATCACTCTAGCCAATCACAAACAACACAGACACTCCAGTGAACCAACCAAAACTCGAAATATATGCAATGATAGTCGTCACGAAGCGCGGAAAAAACAACGCAAAAAAGTGACAATTGGTTTGGTTTTACTTTAATTTGAATGGTTGACTGAAAAAGTGGTGCATAGTAATGCAAAACCAAAGCAAACGGAATTTACTTTCGACAGTCAAGTGAAAACTGCTCTAAACAAAAAGTAGCCTGGTTTTTTTTTTAGGATATTTGGGATAAATACCGGCTCGTGATATTTCAAAATTCTCTTAATATCAATAGTCGCGAAGTGTTATTTATCTTAATTATAAATACCCCTAGAAACCGTGCTATTTTCTTTACTTATTGCATAACTGTGTGTACCTTTTTTAGTTGTGGCTTTCACTTCAAGAGTTTTGTAAAGCCGGTGTTGTTCATCCACTCCAAAAGCTTCTAGTCTGTAATTTGTTGAATTTTCGAGTCCAAGAATTTCCGTATTTAGTACGTTTCCTTCTGTAACTGCATGTGCCAATGCATTCCCGTTTGTTCTGTTTATTAGGATGATGTAATGAAGAACTTGCCGGTTAAGTAGACTGGTTAGGTTTGTCCACTGAATTGATATGCTGGTGCTGCTGGTATTGTTTGCCGACACTGACCAGCTAGAAAGAACAGTAGCTGAAATACATAATATTCACTATAAATATGTGAGAGAGTAGTACCTAAAACGAGGAAAGAAAACAACAAAAACAACAACGACAACAACAACGGTAAGTACTTTGACAGCAAACGAATGGACAATATATTCGTTTCATTGTCGCTAAAGTCAACTCGAGCCCCATTAAGAGCCCAGGGCCCGGTTGCATAAAAATACTTAAAATTACGGGTGATTTTCTGCAACAGCTCTCTGCGTTCCGGTGAATGTTTTCAAAGCGTTTTGGTTTTTCCAGTGCTCTTTAGTACATTTTCTCCCGATTTATCCTTGTAAGCACGGGAGAAACCCCCTCAGAGCACAGGGAATGGCTGCAGAAAATCTCACGTAATCTTAAGTATTTTTATGCAACCGGGCCCTGGGCAGCTATGTTAATTATTTCTCTAAAGTCATCAAACACAAATTAACTGACTCTTTTTTTTAGTTGCGACCCTTTTGTCGCCTGCATTAACCGCACCGCGTCTGGCCATAAAACTGGCCCTTTTTCAATTGAGTAAAATTAATAAAATAATATTGTTACTCACGTACCTGAATCAAGGCTAGTTTTTAAAACCACGAACTGAACTTTAACAACACTGTTTACATCGTCCGTGACCGTATTAACTTCAACGTTGCTGGATTCCCCGAACGGAACTTCGACCAGAGATGCACGACCTGAAGGCCTGCATCCCGTTTGGTAAAATTGTTCAGTTCTACTGCCGCCGAAAATTTTTACATATTCACTACGAAAAAAAAGTATGTAAAAATCAGAACAACAAGGAAGGTACAAGGATGATCACACCTGCGATAAGCACAAACAGAAGGCGACATACGCAGCGCAGTGATTTAGGAATTCTGATGAACGTTACAACGTTACAACTTGGAAGCACGCCAACAGATTAATCAAGGCTAAAACTGCATATCAAAATGCGGTGGCCGTGTTAATGTCAAAATTCGTTAGTGTGTAGTTGACATATCAATACGTTGTAAGGGATGAATAAACAACTATTGAATATTTAAGCATCGCAGAGTAAATACCTTGTTAAAATTGTGACACACTCCCTTTTACTTCTATTCTGAGCGTTAGAAGGCTTTACTTTTTTGAATGGATCCAAAAAAGAAGATTAGTGCAAAAGCTTGCTAGTTTCTGATCAACTGATAAAACCTCTTGTAGGTTGTTATAAATGAAATTACCCGCAATGATCTAAGTGCAGCTTCTGGATTAGAAAGAGTGCAACTGCATGAGTCACACCAACATTCCCTATTGTCCAGTCGCACCATAAGGCATTTAAATGATCTTTGTGTGTAACGTCTATGAGTCCAACAGTCTGGTTTACAGTGACGGCCTTGCAATCTGAAAAAAAGTAACATGATAAATCGGCAAACCGTTATAATTTCTAAAGGAAAGATTAACTGTGGGCCATTATTTAAGTGAATATAAGTGGGAAGGTATGGCTCAGTGCCAATAATTTTCAGCATGTTTTATTTTAAAAAAACTCAGAGAAAAAAAAAAACGAGAAATTTGAAAAAAAAAAAATAAAAACACCTTATAGAATATATAATTTACGTCCACACTAGTCCGGATAAATTTTACAACGTGTCTATTTTGGTCAAAAACGGATACAGTGCGTTTTCAAATACCCACTTTAAAGAGCGTTTTCGAACAGCTCCGTTTTCAAAATGTTTTCCGTTATTAATTCGTTAAATAAAAGTGTGTATAGGTCAGAGAAACGGGCTTAAAAAAATTTAACACGGACAACTCATTTAGCTATAAAACAATTGCTATACATTATCGTTACATAGAAATATAATATAAAAGCCGCTTCATAATTCAATTATTGCTTGTATTTGATAACTTTGGCCTGGGTTTAACGACTGTTGCTTGAAATACACTTAATTTAAAGAGTCGCACCTGTTTTTATGTAGTTGTAGGAGGTACGTGGTCCTTCTCCCTTGAACGTAAAAGCGGACACATAGATACGGTAGAGTTGTACTGGCTTTAGTCCCGTTAATGTAACGTGCGTAGTATTAGGGTTAGTAACATTTACAATCCAAGCTTTTGATGATGCAGGATAAGAAACAATATAATGCACAGTGTTCTGGAAGAAAACTCTATATCCTAATAGCCGTCCATTGGCATACTGCTCAGGAAGAGGATCCCAGTTAACGGTGATCTCAGTTGATCTCACATTTGTGAAGTGGATATTTGACGGATCTCTGCTAGGAACTGGGAAGAGAAAGCAATGATTACAACCGAAGAAAAAAGACCGAAAATGGACAACTTTTTTTTTTTTTTTAATAATAATTAAAATTCAAGTTAAAACACGTTTCGGTCTCACGACCTTCATCAGTTACATCTTACAACTAGAGAATTAAATACTAGTTTTGCAACAATTAATTACGTAATTCTACACAATGAAAAATAGCTCAAGTCAAACCTAAAAAAATATAGAACAATTAGTTCGAAAATAAATGAAAACTTCATTGCAAATGGAGTTTGAATGCGGAGTTACGAAACAAAAATGACAAAAAAACTAGAGTGAAAATAATTCGAGGCAATCTTAATCAAACTAGAACAACGAAGTATGGCTTCTTAACACATACCTGTTTCTTCCGTCTGTGCTGTAACTTCACTCTTGTAAGCTTGCCCATTTTTATTTATACCAACAACACTTAGTAGATATTTGCGATACGGCGACAGCCTATTAAATTGAACAGAACGGGTATTTCCAGACAGAATGTCTCCGTTTAAAATACTACCATCAGTGTTATTGATAAGGACAAAGTAGTGAAGAATTGGTTGATTCAGGACTGTTGTCAGATTTTGCCAGCGGATTTCAATGCTTGTTTCCGTTGTGTTACCAATCGATATACTCCAGTTAGCCACCGGCAGAGCTAAAAAATGAAACAAAATCGTAATATGTACAGTTACATGTGTAATAAACAAAGGGAATTGAACGTGTCGTGCAATTTGGTCTGAAATTATGCGTGTAATTTCAAAATCAAACGAGTGCGCAGCGCGAGTTGAATTTGAAATGACGCGTATAATTTTAGACCAAAATTGCACGACACCAAGTTCAATTACCACTTTATTACATCCATTTTGAAATCGCATAATTTAATCGTCCAAATACACGCTTTTATTTAGTACCAATATTTACATGATCCCGCAGCCGGTTTGTAAAAAAGAGGAACACATTTCTCTTGCCGTTCTCTGAGCAACGTAAAATCATCAAACTCTGTTTACTGTGAATTTTCAATAATAATTTCCATTTTTTTGAGTGTGTGCGTTTTTTTTTTTGTGTTTTTTTAATTATTATTTGGAATTTGCCTTTTTGAAAAATTCAGCTGAGGATAGCTCTGACATCTATACTGAAGATGTGATTTATGGCAAATACGGTGCGATTCGTAAATAAATCACACTCCCGAGAGCCAAACAGTTTGAGAGGATAACATGTGATTTCAAAATGGATGTAATGATAAACGTAACTGATACGAATATCATGCTTACAGAAAGAGTACTGTCTTTTAAGCGTTGTATTTTTGTCGCTATATCAGATGGAATTTACATTTACATATGTTTATTTATGACGATGGAGGCACACAAGAAAACCCCATTCCTCCCTCCCTCCCTGCCAAAATTCCACAGCGTACTATAAACTTGGGGACCAATTCTTTATTCTTACAAGGTAACAGTTCCGTGTAGCACTACTCTTAAAACGTCTGCGCTACTATGTTGTAGATAACAAAGCAGGATAACGCACCATAACTGCAAAGAGTATGATATGGATTAAATAAAAATACCGATTAGCTTTTCAAATTCAAATGAGGCAATTTATTTCCTTACTTGCTTGGTTGGCTGCTTACTTACATACTTACTTAATTGCTCGCTTGCTTGCTTACTTACTTACGTGTTCAATTAACGATGAGAAATTTTTTATCGTTGATACGCAAAAATGAGGTCGCATACTGCGTCATCTTTTGTCCGACATGGGCAGTCAATTCAAAATTTCAAAAAAATAAATAAATAAAATACTCACCTGATTGGAGACCCTGCTTTACAATTCCGTACCGAAGGTTTAACTGACTGTAGCGTGCTGTAAGGGTACTTTCTACAGTGACATTCTTTGCATTGCCATACTTGACTTCCAGAATTTTTTTCCGAGGGGAGGCAGAAGACGAATATCCATATCCATATCCATAAACTATTAAGCCATCACCGTCAGTGATCTTTATATAGTCTCTGTGAAAATTTAGCAATAGTTATAATCTTTTAAGAAAAACGACAATTTTTTTAAGTTTCAAAGACATGTTTCGACAGAGCATCTGTCATCTTCAGTTGAATGGTTTACAAAGCACAGTGAGTTGAATAATAAGTAGGAAAAAAAATGCTAATTAAGATAAGTATTAACAACAGAACGTGAAAATGTGTGAATTAGAAGGATAATTTTAGATTCACATGGTGTAATTGCTGATTGAGGCAAGGTAGTTCCTTTTGAATATGGATAGCCTCCTTTATCTTAAGTTGAAAGCTGGTAGAGGCGTGATCTAAAATATGAAAGTTATCTATTGAACACAAGGAGCGACAACGTTCAGAATTCTGAAGGTGTTTGAAAATGTGGGAGGCCTTATCACTGGCTAAGTGCTCATGCACGCGTGTGGCAAAATGTCGGGTCGTTTCGCCGACATAACAGGCATTACAGCCCGCACATGCAAACTTATAGGCCAAACGTGAACGGAGACCGCCGGGGATAGGGTCTTTCACTCCAAAAAGATTACCGATCTTAAAAGAAGAAAAAAACTAGTTTAATATCTAAATCATTACAATAGCGCTTAATTAAGTGTCTAATCTTTTTCTGAGTGACGGCAGAAAAATAGCCTACGTACGGCAGCTTGAAGTAAAATGTGGGCAAAGTAGTAGGGAGGGAACCACCGGGACAATGGTTGCTATGGATACCAGTGATGTAACGGTTAACTACTTTTTCGATTAAATGGGCAGGGAAAAGGTTCTTTTTTAGAATTTCAGTAAGCTTGGTTAAGTCCTCGTGTAACCCCAACCAGGTGTTATTGATCTTATAGGCCCGGTCGACAAGAGTTCTAATGAGACCTACTTTGTACGAGTACGAGGTGAAGCTAAAATAATTAGTTAATAGCCCAGTAAAGGTTTTCTTGCGGTAAACTCTAGTAAGGAAAGAATTAGGGTCATTATTATCAATAAGAACATCAAGAAAGGGTAATTGGCAATTGAGTTCTTTTTCCATTGTAAACCTTATGTTAGGGTGTCTAGAGTTAATGTAGTTAAAAAATACAACAGCATCGTGCTCCGAGTGAAATAAACAAAAAGTGTCGTCAACATACCTGCGATAAAATAAAATTTGAGAGCCTTGAAAATTTTCCAACCATAGTTTTTCATGATGCCCCATAAAAAGAATGGCTAATACGGGAGCTAGGGGAGACCCCATGGCCACGCCGTCAATTTGGTCATAGAAAGAACCGTTAAATAAAAAATGAGTTTGGGCAGTGGCTACAGTGAAAAGGCTTAAGTAATGACCCTAATAATGACCCTAATTCTTTCCTTACTAGAGTTTACCGCAAGAAAACCTTTACTGGGCTATTAACTAATTATTTTAGCTTCACCTCGTACTCGTACAAAGTAGGTCTCATTAGAACTCTTGTCGACCGGGCCTATAAGATCAATAACACCTGGTTGGGGTTACACGAGGACTTAACCAAGCTTACTGAAATTCTAAAAAAGAACCTTTTCCCTGCCCATTTAATTGAAAAAGTAGTTAACCGTTACATCATTGGTATCCATAGCAACCATTGTCCCGGTGATTCCCTCCCTACTACTTTGCCCACATTTTACTTTAAGCTGCCGTACGTAGGCTATTTTTCTGCCGTCACTCAGAAAAAGATTAGACACTTAATTAAGCGCTATTGTAATGATTTAGATATTAAACTAGTTTTTTCTTCTTTTAAGATCGGTAATCTTTTTGGAGTGAAAGACCCTATCCCCGGCGGTCTCCGTTCACGTGTTGGTCTATAAGTTTGCATGTGCGGGCTGTAATGCCTGTTATGTCGGCGAAACGACCCGACATTTTGCCACACGCGTGCATGAGCACTTAGCCAGTGATAAGGCCTCCCACATTTTCAAACACCTTCAGAATTCTGAATGTTGTCGCTCCTTGTGTTCAATAGATAACTTTCATATTTTAGATCACGCCTCTACCAGCTTTCAACTTAAGATAAAGGAGGCCATCCATATTCAAAAGGAACTACCTTGCCTCAATCAGCAATTACACCATGTGAATCTAAAATTATCCTTCTAATTCACACATTTTCACGTTCTGTTGTTAATACTTGTCTTAATTAGCATTTTTTTTTCCTACTTATTATTCAACTCACTGTGCTTTGTAAACCATTCAACTGAAGATGACAGATGCTCTGTCGAAACATGTCTTTGAAACTTAAAAAAATTGTCGTTTTTCTTAAAATCTTTACGTGTCTGCTGTTCTCAAGACCAGTTATAATCTTATAATTATTTCCCGTTATGCTAAAACGGTCGCCGACCGGAAGAAACTCTTGCGAGTTAAACGAAAACGAGGTTATAGGGGCCAAACTAGCAATTCGTCATATTGTTTGGCTTAAAACTTTCAGAATAAAAGTGATTATTTCACCAAAAAAACTTGTAAAGGCTTTGTATGGGCTACATTTGCTAAGCAAAGAGGACCTAAGAATTTTTTCTCTTCGTTAGAAATCGTGAAATTAAATTAAAGTAGTTGGGATGTCGTTGCGGCTCGTACAGAAAACCGACAACAGTAGAGAAGCTCGTAAAGAAGTCGTTTGATTCCTCGATTACAAGCACCTATTCTATACTCGTTACTCAGTTTCCTAATTTTCAGGGTGGAGAGATATGTGTGCAGAACTCAAGGCTGAACTCAAACTATTGTAGATCAGTTAGCTAGTGACATCCTGGTTAGTGTACCTCTCTTCACAAAGGCGGAAATGGAAAAGCATCTTCGAAAGTCGGGGAAGAATATTGGCTGGTGAAGAAAACACTCATTATTCTATCGCCCCAAGTGTTAGACAAAATGTCCAAGAAGTACGATACTCAAAAACGGCAGTATTTTCATTGCTACTTTTTAAAGATAAATCATGGATGTTCACCGAACAATCAGAAAAATCCTCCACACAAGACGCTTTACACTTTGTCAGCCAACACTCAAGCGATTCGACAAGTAATGTCATTACGTGACCTAAATGAAACGTACGAGAAAATTGACGGGGAATTTGAGCGTCACTACAGCCGCGCAATGACATAACTTGTCCCCTCGCTTGACGTATCGTCAAGACGCTGGAGGTAGGCTTCTTGTAGACGATAAACGAAGCATATGGGAAAATGAAGTGCAGATGAAGTATCATGACCGCCCTCGTGGGCCAACTTGCAACTTTATCGCAGTTTGAAAAAGTCAAAGGAATCGAATGATTATAATGCTTTTTTGTAAATTGGTTCACTGATTGGGTTCTTTGGGTTAAATAAAAAGAAATTCGAAATTTCGAGACTGTCCGAAGATTCTCGATATTATCTAACAATCACTCTTAACCCTCGGACGTACAAGCAAACTCAAACCCCCACCGTCGTACGAGGAAGGCAGAGGAGGGGTGGGGGTGGATGTAACCCCTCCCCAGAGTTTTTATTTTATTAAGGCACAGCAAAATTATTTTGCATTTTGTAAAAAGCCCAAAGCTTACTCTACAAGATAACATAATTTTGGTTGGCCGTGACGTCATATAACGTCACATGACGTCATTTGAGCCGCCATCTTGGATTTAACCATATTTTAGCAAGTCAGAAAATAACAAAAATTGATGCAAAATCATGCCGGAATGCTTATGGAATGCAAAAATAAACAAATCTTACATTTATGTTTCAAACAAACTGGAAAAATAAAGAAAAATGTTTCAAAACATACCAAAATTACTGCAAGGGATGAATGAACAGCTACTGAAAGTTTCAGCATTGCAGAGAAAAAACTTAATGTACGTCCGAGGGGAGTTAATGTCTAAACTAAACCTTGTATTTGTATTCTACAAAATTAACTAGTGACTCAGCGTAAACGAACTGCATTTCATGCCACTTACTTGTCGTAGAAGTGAAAATACCGAAAAGGGACAAGAAGAACTGCTTGGTTTATGCCTACATTGTCGATTGACCAGTTACACTGTAAAGTAGAATTATGATGGCCTCTGCCACCAACTTGCAAGACGCCAAATGACTGAGTTATTCTTCCTCCACAACCTAAAAAAGGGTATAAATGAATGTACCATTCTCAAAATCATCGTTAGAAGTACAGCTCGGCTAATGTTTTGTCGTTTTACAAGAGAAACACTCTTTTGTAAGTAGCGTTGTAAAATATGAAGAT
Source organism: Oculina patagonica (assembly GCF_052425735.1). Classification (NCBI taxonomy): domain Eukaryota; kingdom Metazoa; phylum Cnidaria; class Anthozoa; order Scleractinia; family Oculinidae; genus Oculina; species Oculina patagonica. Next base: position 19,268,195 of record NC_135770.1, on the reverse strand, counting down.
TCTATACAGGTAAATATCTTGATTAGAGGCAAACAACAATATGCCTTATCACGGTTTTCGACGCCATCTTGACGAGTAGGCAAAGCGGATAGAAATTACAGTGTTTGTATGGGAATTCGACGGCAAATATCTTTTACAAAAATTGAATTCTGGACAACTTATGAATTGTAAAGTTAAGATACTAGGCTAAAGTTTTTATTTGCCGAGTTTGAAGGATGTAGCTGGGCTAGAAAACGTTCAAATACATTTTAATTTCCCTATACATTTGTCTGTATTTTTTTCCGCATGATTGACGCCATTCGCGGGAAAAATTATAGACACATGTATGGGAAATTAAAAACGTAACTAAACGCTTTCTAGCCCAGCTACATCCTTCAAGCTCGGCAAATAAACACTTTTGCCTAGAATCTTAACTTTACAGTTCAAAAGTTGTTCAGAATTCAATTTTTGTAAAAGATAATTGCCGTCGGATTCCTTTACAAACACTGTAATTTCTATCCGCTTTGCCTACTCGTCAAGATGGCGTCGAAAACCGTGATAAGGCCTATTAATTACCTGTTGTAATGTACTGATACGACTGTGGTCCTACTCCCTTTGAAGTTAGAGCTCCAACGGATATTCTGTATGTCTGGGCTTCCTTTAGACCTTTTAAAATCACCATGTGGTCACCGGGCCTCTTGGTTTTTGCAGTTTTTATAAACCTCGGAAAGAAATCATTCTCATAAACGTAAACTGAATATCCCAGGATTCGTCCATTAGCATGCTGCTGAGAAAGAGGATCCCACTGTACCTTCACTTGATCGGACCGAACGTTTAACAGTTGCAAGTTTGGTGGGCCTTTACTGGGGACTAAAGAAAAAAAAAAAATGTTTAAAAAAAAATTGAAATTAATTCCAGTCCTACGAGGGATGGGAGGAACCAGATATCACATTAATTCCAGCCCTTAGCTGATGTATCGGTAACATGATGCCGTGACATGCCAAGACATCGCATTTAAAGTACTTTTGTCAGTTTGCTCAAACAATTCACTAGTATTCATATGAGTGGAGAGAGGCGCTGTATTAGTTGCTTGCACAAGACAGCAACACAAAAATTACCGCCAAGCTCGGACGGGGAGTTGTTGATCGGTTGTCCACAGCTCATTAAGCCAAGCCTCATTAATCTCCCGGTCCCTGCCTAGTCAATTTATCTACTTTTCAACTTTACTTATTGCTGAGCCCCCTTACTTACAGTAAGGAAGAGTCATATAAAAAGAAACGACGCGACCGTCTCGTGAAAGCCAAAGATGTTTTTTTAGTCTCCGGAAAGGTTCTTGTTGTCAACATGTGGTGTTTGCTGTGAACTCAAACCATTACGGAACAGGTAATGAAAACGTGACAATCGGATTTTCCCGCGCCTATCGGAGCCATTCAGTCTTGCTCTATTGTTTCGAGGCTGTTTCGCGTTAAAAGTTGTGAAAACATCGCTAGTCAGGCTCCAAGCCTCGTTTTTAAACTCCCCTTCCTCCCCTTGGCTAGATCTACAATAGACTTGATAATGATGTTAAATGAATTCCCCTTCGTCCCTTCCCCACGTCTTAGGATGTCAGTGTTGAAAGAAATGGAATAAAAATGGCTTACAATACCTCCTTCCTTTGTCCAGGCTGTGACGTTGTAGCTTTTGTAAGGTTGCCCATCACTACTAACACCAACGACGCTTACTTGATACTCCGTGTAAGTTGAAAGTCCAGTGATGTTGAGAAAAGTTCTATTTCCATTTACAACCATTGCATCGCTTCCATTAGTGTCTCTGATTAGAATGATGTAATGTAGGATCCTTTTATTGATTATCAGTGTTAGGTTTTGCCAGTTGATTACGACAGTTGACTTTGTTGTATTTCCAACTGTTACGTTCCAGTTTGATATTAGCAAAGCTAAAAGATATAACAGATACAGCGTGAAGATGTCACAAGAACGTTAATGAGACAGTATAGTCGAAGTTCTAACAGGAACAGCGTTAAGAAAAGTGCAAAAACTGGCTAAAGCTAGCTTACTTTTATAGACTTAAAATGAAAAGGAAGCGTTAAAAAATATCTAATAATATACATTTTATTAGTAATAAGTGCGTGCTACGGTTTTATACCATCACCAATTCTGCCTTCGTCATCAGTTTTTAAACTTTGTATCATTTTTGCACAACCTTTCTAGAAATAGCTGTGTACAAGAAAAAATAATTACACGTGTATAGTTTATTGGACACGAACACACCTCTAATTTTGTCTTGTTTTAATGCCATGAAAGTTTGCTGACTTCCTTCTCGCAATTCCAAAAACGGTATTTTTTTTTTATAATCGGCGACTTGCATTTCAATTTTCGTGTAAATTAGAAGCGCTTTTTTTTAAAATAAAATCCTGAAAAGGGCATTATTGATTTTTTAAACATTCGCCATCCACATCTTATTATGCAAAACAATTTTTTTCCGAAGTTTTATTGACATTGATTTACTGGAATACTTTCGAAACAAAGGCGTTGTAAAAAGCGTTTAAAAAGACGAAAACGTTGTGTTTCAATTCATGGTTTAAAAAAATTATACTTAAAATAGTCAAATCAGTTTAAAGTTGCATTGTAACATATGTATTTTTTTCTGCATCCCTGCGGATTTAAGTCAAATCATAATTATTTACTCAGATAACCCCTTGATTTACCCAACTACTATTATCATACAAAAGAAAAAATTGCGGTTGGACGTGCTTTTGCGATTTATTCAAAATCAAACAGTTGTTACATTCAGTCTAAACAAGGAAAGAATGCTAAATCGTTAATTTAACCCTCGGACGTACAAGCAAACTCATACCCCCACCATCGTAGAAGAGGGGGGGGGGGTGGATGGAACCCCTCCCCGGAGTTTTCGTTATACTAAGGCGAAGCGAAATTATTTTGCCTTCAGAAGAAAGCCTGTAGCTTACTCTACAAGATGACATAATTTTAATTGGCTACGACGTCATATGACGTCACGTGACGTCATTAGAGCCGCCATCTTGAATCCGCCATCTTGAATTTCAACATTTTCTTAGAAAGTAACAAAATAACAGGAAATGATGCAAAATCGATCCAAAATGCTTATGGAATGTTAAAATAAACAAATCGTGCAGTTCTGTATGAAAAAACTGGAAAAAAAAAGAAAAATGTTAAAAATGACGATTTTTGGCAAGACCTGTCTGTATTTATGACGTTGCCATGGCAACGTCAAATATCATGGACACATGGTTGACAACATATCAATATTTCCGCAAAAGTTTCAGTATTGTAGAGTAAATCGTTTTTTTCAAAATTTGGAAAAAAACATTATGGGAGGGGGGTGGCATCCACCCCCCCCCCCTTCCCCCCTTGTACTTCCGAGGGTTAAAATGAAAGGTATGGCCAGATAAAAACGATTGAAATATCTAAACAACCAACCTGTCTGTATGCCTTGCCTCATAATGGCATATTGGATCTTGAAGTGACTGTAGCGGCTGTAGAGGTTGAGCTGAACAGTAATGTTGTCTCTTCCAAAATCAACTTCCAGAAAATCTGTTCGTGTAGGTGACGAGTATTCCTTTTGACTAAAAACCAATGAGCCGTTGCCATTTATGATTTTTAAATTTTCACTGTGAAGACGAAGAACAAGAGAAATTAGAAGATAAGGGTTGCTGAGCACCTTCGCCGGATGGCCTTATTTTTTATAAAGAAACACGATTTTTGCTTACGTTTTTCAACATGTAACATGACATTTAAAAGGAAAGCTATTCCTACTTTATTTAACAATCCCCGTTGTCTAATAGTCCCATTTCCCTTGATATTTCGCTATTTAGTTACAGCCCTTTTTTCGACGTTTTTGCTTGTTTACAAGCAAAAATGGTAGAATAGGGGTTAGAAGACAAAATTTAGAACCACATATTTGTAAACTCTCAAGGGACTTTTTTAATTTCTCAAGGGACTGTTTTAATTTCTCAAGGGATTACTTTCCGCTGTGGGTGATGACTTGCGATTTCGTGGAAAAAACGTGACTTGTCACATTTACAAACGTTATATAACAATTTTAAAAGTGACATGTCAGCTTTCTTATCTCAACGCACGTGTTTCTGAAAGGCGATCTATAAAAAGCGTCGCACAAACAATGGATTGCGTAACTAAAACACGAATAAATAATCACTAGCACTTACATCGCGTTGAGAGCAATGTTGCATGAATCGGCTTTACAACATGCGATCGTATCTACGCAGTTCGAGTGGAATTTCAGTCAAAGACAGCAAAATTCTTTCGTATTTCATCTTCAAATATAATTCGAAAGCATTCACTGTATATGTGGCTTTTGTTTAATCCTGGGTCTTGATATCCGACCCTCGCCGAGCCTAGACAAAACGCAGCTTGAGTGTAACGATTTGTTTACGCAATGTTTTCTCCGACAGTAGTCGGAAATATCCGTATTGTTTTTCGTGCTTTTTCATGGAGCAATCGTAACGATACGGCCTTGAACACATTGAACGGCGGTCTACCTAGAACAATTCAAATATAGCGTCGCAAAAACAAAGCGTCGAACGCATATTTTGCTGTTTCATTTCCGTAATCGACTGCCTCGAAAGGTCCTTGCAGTTTTAAAGTATAGAATTGTCAGATCTCGCTGAAATTTGCACTGTTTATTTGTGTAATGTTAAGGAATATGTGTATAAATACCCGGCGCGAACGAGCCATTTTTGACAAAATTATATGGCTGCATTTCCTCCGCGAAGATAGGAAATTGTTAAATTAAACTACAAAGAAACTGTAATGATAAGTTCGAAGAACAATGCACAGGATAAACCTTCAACTCATACTTCATGCAAAAACGTCGATATCTCGAAGAGACTTTGATTACTATTATATGGCGACAATCTTTCGACATGGCATCTTTCTATATGCTTTAGAGGGTTTTAACTCTAGTACTTTACTGCTAAAAATGCTTTTTAAACATCCAGTAAAGGCTAAAAATAACCTTTTGCTGTGTTTACATGCCTGTGCGCAGGCTGGTTTATGATCAGCCATTTTTCTAAGCGCTCTGACTACAATAAAACCCTACCTCGCACTACTTACTGGGAATTATAGGGTCTGCCTGAAATCAAGTCCTGTATCCAGACAAAAGCGACTGCCTGAGGTATGCCCACGCTGCCAATAACCCAGTGACAGCTTATGTTAGTCGAGCCTCGATTATTACCAGCATGTAAATAACCAAATGGCTGACTCACATACCCTCCGCAACCTACAAAACAATGAAACCGATCAATCAATACACAAAAACGGTCAAACAAACAAAGAAACAAACAAACAAAAAACTGATACAGACAGACGAACGGACAGACACAGACAGACAGGCAGACAGACAGACAAACAGACAGACAGACAGACAGACAGACTGGAAGGAAAGAATCAAGGGAAAGAAGGGGGAGGGAGGAAGGAAGGAAGGAAGGAAAGGAAAAGAAAGGTAAGGAAAGGAAAGGAAATATGGGAAATGGAGGAGTAAAAACAGATGAAAAATACGAACGAACGAAGTGAAGGACACAGGACAATCAAATTGAAACGAATAAATGTTAGTATTTATAAAATAATTAAGATATTACGCGCGCTCTCATTGGTCGATAGGTGAGTTTAGATGAGAGTATGTAAACACGGTTGTGACGTCCCGTTTTCTGTGTTTCCCGGCACAATTTAAAAACATTATAATACTGCCAAAAAGACTTGCAAAGTAATTTCAAGTACAATATTAAAGAAATGGAAAACAATACCAAATTTTGATATGTGTTCAGGCTTTCTCTTCCCATATGAACCCGAGGAAAAAAAGCAAAAGAAAGAAGAACCACAGCGCTTTGCCTGGAGGGAGCTCAAGCGAACGAAAGTCCTCTATTTCTTAAATAGTAAACGCTAAAAATGAGTAATTATATGCCTACCGTAAGCTTCCTCGATGCTCCTGTGGCTAAAGGGCGGTTTATACGGTACGATTTGTCGGGCCGATTTGTCCCAGATATGATAGGAAAATGAGTGCGCTGTTAAAATCGACCCGATTTTTCAAAATCTGTCGCAGTGCCAAATTTTTTGGGTCGATTTTCATCCCCGCAATTCAAATTAGGCAAAGAAAATCGCGCCAACAAGTCGCAGCGTATAAATTTGCATGGAGCAAATAAGGCCGAAAAATTGTAGCGTGTAAACCCGATTTAAGTAGCTTGTGTCACTAAATGATAAACATATTTTTCAGGTTGATATGATAGTTATGTAATCATAACAATGGATCCAATAAGCTTGCCTTATACTTAACAATTATCCCGCGAAATCGCGCGGAATATCGCCTGATACTTAGCCGACAAGGCTGTAGGCCGCGTTGGCTAAAATTAGACGATATTTCGTATTACGTAACATGACGTCATTAAAGCCGCCATCTTGGATCCGCCATCTTGGATTTCACCATCTTCTTAGAAAGTCAGAAAACAACGGAAATTGATGCAAAATCAAGCCAGAATGCTTATGGAATGTAAAATTAAACAAATCCTACAATCTTAAATTCACGATTTCTGGCCAGACCTTCTTTTAATTATATCGGCAGCGTCAAATATCATGGACACATGGCTGACATATCAAAAGTTTGGCAAGGGATTAATGAACGGCTTCTGAACGTTTCAGCATTGCAATATATATCCTCTTTTAAGAATCCAGAAAAAAAGGGGGATGTGGCATCAACCCAACCCAACCCCCCCCCCCCCCTCCTCCATGCACGTTCGACGTAGGGAGGATGTGGACAAAAAAATTGGTAGCATCTCTCATTGCCTTGAAAAAATTAGCAACAGCCAACAAGTGACTGGAAGCCTATTTATTAAAAAAAATTGACCACTTTATTACCATTAAACTATGCCTTTGCTTGTCCTTGCTTTTTGACTACTTTCCGATGTTATTTTTTTCGCTTTTAGGTTAGAGTGCAAACACATAGTAATGGTTGTTCAGTTCATAGATTCTCTATTCATTACAAAAAAATATTTACCTGTGGTAATATATTTATATTTTGACTCTGGTCCTGCACCCTTCGATGTAAACGCTGCCACTGATATTCTGTAGCTTTGCGCTGCCTTCAGACCTCTTAGTATCACCATATGAACATCGGGGCCGCTAGTATTCACAATTTTCACACTTGAACGCCGATAATGATAAATCTCGCGGTAGTAAACTCTGTATCCCAGTAGTCTACCGATTGAGGGGTGTTGGCGAATAGGATGCCATTGTACCTTCACCTCATCGAGCCGTAGGTTTGACAGTCGGACTATCCATGGTGAAATGGTCGGAACTGAAAAGCGCCACATAAAAAAATGTCAGTTACAGACCAATTTAACGAACATAACGTTGGTTCGAATGGGATGCCACCTTTGGCTTTATGTGTTTATGAATTATTACATGCTTCGTTCAAGTTTTATTTCAGTTTTTGCAGATTCGCAGGAAAATGTTATTGTTTATCTCTAACCCTGTGTACATGTGTTATTTTGTATTTTTTATATAAAGTAGAGTGAATTACCAAGATTTCTCTCGCTAAGAAAAATGATATCTTTACACTATAAAAGATATGATATCTTTCACTTGCGGAGATATCGATTTCGTCACGTTTGCTGACGAGTTATTGTGTATGAGCCAAACTTTATCGATATTTAGTCGAAACATCTTCGGATATTCCTTGGGTGATGTTCGGCAATCTTCGTAAATTTTCGGAAAAGTTCGGAAATATTCGTATCACCTTCAGACAACATTTTAAAAATCTTCGGAAATCTTCCAAAAATGGTCGGAAATCTTCGGAAAATCTTCAAAAACCTCGCTATTAGTAGGTTTATAAAATAAACAAAATAATACATGGTTGCTTGGAGACATGAACTTTTTCTTCTCTCTTTTCGTGTTCAAGTTTTACAAACGAAGATAAATTTCATATTTCCAAGCAACCATGTATTATGTTCTATTTATTTACCTCGTTCGTCAGTCCTTGTTAATTCTGTTTGACTGGAATATGTGCCATTGCCAGGAATTGTCGTCAAAGCAAAAACTTGCACGTCATAAAATCGGTAAGTTTTCAAGATATTACCAGTGTGATGTGAATTATATGAATTTGGGACTTGAAAAACCAAGCTGACGTTTGAGTAATGCTCTCTGTAGTTCACTAAGAATTTCTGGATAGGTAGACTCGTTAAAGGAAACTTGGACCACTCCACTGACAAAGATGAAGACGTGGTATTGGTGACCGTGATATTCCAGGAAGGCACAAGTTGAGCTGAAAGGAACAAATGAAAAGAGGGGATAACATTATATGCCACCTGAATGCGAAAGTAACATAGGCACTTCAGTTAAGCGGATTTAAAATGCCACATGCTCGATCGAGTGCCTAACCCTATCCAAATTGCGGGAACGGGGAAGTGCGGTTGAAGCTCGCTCCAATTTTGAAGAATTGAAGCTTCCAAACGATTAAAGCTTTAACCACCAACCTTGGCGACTTTTCATTTCACTTCTTAGGTGACAACCAAGTTTGAGAAAATTTGACATTTTCAAAGTTGGTGCCTGTGTCAAAAGCACCGCCCTCCCCTCCGAACTCAATAGGGTTGAATAATTTTTTCTACGTAATATACCAAACCGTTCCTGATAAGCTGAGATAACATGTTTGTTGTTATTGATTTGACCAAAGTACCAGTGTATTTGAAAGAAATAGGTGAGGCACAGGAACGCAAACCAAAGCAATTAAGCAGTTTTAATTTAATAGTTCATGTAATAAAATAGTAAACTTCTTACATGAGCTTAGAGCGTGATTTAAAATGGTGTACTGGACTCTAGCGTAACTTTTCCGGGATGAGATCACGACCGCCAATGTGATGCTGCGTCCATCCACAAATGGAATTTCCAATGACAACCCGAAAGTTTTTAAACCGCTTGCCGCTTGAGCGTACACTTCAACACCATTGCTGTCAAAAATCTTGAAGAATTCACTACACAAACCACAAAGACGTAATTGATTAATATGTAGATTAATTAATCGTTAGGACAGTTAAAACGAAAGTCAGTGCATGTGTTTTCATTGTTATGATTTTTCTGCAACGAATAACAATGGGGAGTTTGAGGTGGGTTTAAGTAAACGCAGCTTCGAAGCACTGAGGGGGAAAAGAAAAAAAAAACACGGAAAGGTAGTTTGCCGCGCACATGTATTTGCAGGGTTTCGATGACAATTAGTGAAGCAAAGGCGACCGTGAGCTGAACGTTAAAAAGCGTTTAAATTCTCCAACGATTTTCCAAAATTTTTTTTTTAACAATGCTAAGTAATACAAACTACATCCTTGTACAAAATAACTCTTGAACACTTTGAAAATACAGTAGAAGTAATTAGGGGTCGGTGATTACACCAAACTATTTCTTTTGTTACGTCAAAGACGCAAGATTGTACATATAAGCTACGCCCACTTTTACAGCTCATGACGATCTAGACAGAGCAAACAGTATGGTGAGAATATCAATGCGTTTCGACCGCACAGCAGTGTTGAATTTGTTGCTTCCAACGACATCGTTGCTCCAAATGCATAGGAGAATAGTCGGTGAGATGTTTTGTCTTTGCTTCTCTTTTCAAAAAATTGCAATTCCCTCGATTTATAGGAAGACAAAAAATGAACTAGAGACTTGTAGACCTGATACGAAGATTACATTACAATTCAAATGCCAACCTTCTGTTCTTTTTAGCGCAAAACTCCCGATCGCCGTAGTTGAAAGACTATAAAAGCATTGTGTTTAAACAGCTAAATGGTTTCCCGGACCACTATAACTGCTATAATACAAGTACATTGTATGACCAGCGCATTCTTCAGTGAGCACTGATAGGAAAACATCATAACGCGTAGAAAAATAACAGGGCTTTTACCCTTTGCTTTTCTTCTGTAATGTAAAACAAATCTGGAAATTCTGGTAGTACGCACTTGCGTAAATCGCGTAAAGGCAGGTATTAAGGCCTACCTGATATGGGCCAAGTATATCCCTTGTAGCGAGATTATTGCAACTGCTTGTCCTAGTCCAGCATCACCGATTGTCCGATTGCAATATGATTCGCCCTCATCTCCAGAATTAGGTATACGAAAGTCCAACTCTCCAGAGGATTTATTTAAAACATCTCCACAACCTAATTAGCCATTATTTAAAAATATACATATTTTTAAAATAGCCGTAATTCAGCAGGAATGAAAGAAAAGACAACAAAAGAAAGTGAGGCAAAGCACACGTCAGTAAACTAAGGCCAACAACAATTGACGTCTATAATAAACATTAATGAATATTTCCCCTTTAGTTGTTTTAAATATAATTGTCGAGCAATCCCTTACATCAAATAAACACGGTGAGACGTTTTGTAATATTATCTTATTAACGACATATTCACAAAAATGTTGACGCTGCTCCATCCAAAGTATGTTAAAACGATTAAAAAACGACAACAACAAACAAACCAAAAAAAAGAGATATGTTTCATTTTTTGGGCCATGCTCAAGGCGTCACTAGCGTTACCATAGCAACGCCAATCTTGATACTTCTATGACCAATGGATAAGTTGTTATTTTTTTTTTTTATTTCAGGGTGAGATGTGATGATGATCCGCCAAGTCAAAACGTCATTTGTCATTCTCCCTATTGCACCACATGGAGAATGTTTAAAGCCACCTGTAGGTGTCGCCAAACAGTTTTTCGGAAACACACCATACATTTGCAATTAACTTATCTACTTTATATCGGATCGATATAAAACCTTCACCAGTTATTAATTTAAAGGCTGGTATAATGTATTTTTTTTAGGGAAATCGACATAACCATGAAAGCTTTAAAAAAAACAAAAATGTGAAGTAGTGAAACAGATTTCAAATAATAAGGTTTTGTAGGGTTTAACAACAAACAAGAACGTGGAAACGTTGTACTTTCGATTTCGAATAAATGATAAAAACATTTCTAATCGTCGTCTTTGTATATAATTAGTAATTAGACAGAAAGATGAACACAACTTTGATAAAGGTGCTTCAGAATAATGGCAAACTATGTCCTAATGTCTCGTTTAGACGCCAGGAAAGTTTCATTATTTTTTTTTTTTTCAACGAGTCCGAGAAAGAGTTTAATTTTACTTTAGGTTACTCCCATTTCAACATTTGTGAACTTTTCATTTGTTTTAATTTTTTTTTTCACCACATGATCATGCAAGCAACTTTATTCCGACATTGATTCCCTGAAACACTATAAAATGGTCGCCTTGCATCTAACGGTGACGTAGTACACAATAACACCTTTCTGGAAGGCATGCTAGCGTTACGCCCTGAGACATCAAGAACAAAGAAAAGTCAAGCATGATTGGTTGAAGTCACTTTGTCTTGGCTGTCCCAACATTGATTACCCTCCAGCAAGTGTTACCTTGAACCTTGTTACAGCAAGCTGTAAAGGGCACATTTAACGATAAAGTAGGCGTTTCAGGCAACGAAAAAAATCATCGATTACCCAATTTTGCTAAAACATTTCAATGAATGTATACTACGTTCCTACATGAAGACGACATCTACCCTTCTATTGTTTTCTGTATTTTTTGCCTGTGTTTTGTTCCATTGTTGCATCATGAAACAATGTTCCATTGTTGCATCATGGAAGAATGTGGAATGCCTTAGCATAATTTTGTACACCATGAATTTGTTACGCAATTTTTTTGTCGGGTCAAACGCTAAAATTTAGGTTGCTTTCCGCAGGCTTTACTGTTTATATGATATTCAATAATGTCCACATACAGCTATTTCAGTTAACGTTGTCCGGATCAAAGCTTAAAGACAAGACTGAAAGGCAGTATGGGTAGAAGAAGAGAGCAACTGCGCGTGCTGAATACTAAAATATATAATGACATGACAAACGCGAATTTGCACGTTTTCTATTTCTTCAGACATGTGAAACAAGGTGGTTTTAGCTACACTGAATTTAAGGAGAATTTTCAAAACTCAGAACCAAGCAACAGGGAAGGTAAAGCTACAGAAAGTCCTCCTGAGAGAAACAAACAAACTCTTGAATTCTCCACGTGCGATGATGCTTAATGAAGCTTATATGCAAATTTGTAGTGAATACCCAGAACGCCATACGGTCTTGCCTTTTAGCTTTAAGCTTTGACCCGACAACGTTTATTGAAATAGCTGTATACAACTTATTTATCAATGATTGGGTATTCGTTTGATACCATTAGTAAAGCATCAACTGATGGACGATGGCAGTACTGAACTATGAACTTGTATGTGCTGGCTGGGCTATAAACCGCTGCCATCCACCTTAAGTAATTCCTACCTGGACAGTTGCCTTCCGTAACTGTGACGTCATCAATAGCAATGTCACTTTTGTCCGCTGATCCTATAATCCCCTCAAATGTTAACTAGGGAAATCAAACTTTATATCACCAAAAATTTACATAATCGAAAAACCCTGACTTCGAATATAACAAAAGGGTTAATGTTCGCGGGCGTTTATATGTTTTTGGCCCGATTAAGGCTAATATGAACTCTGAAAAGGGCCAAAAACATATTAACGCCTAAGAACATTAATTCCATAACTATTATAATAATTTCAGAGGGCATTTAGAACAGGAATCAACAACAGTAAGCGATATCTTTAACACTACCGGCGTCAGGTCGGATTTCACTTGGCTCAAAAGCTTACACAATTTCTGAAACAATCTTTGCTCTCAAGTTCTCTTAAAAAGGGAAATAGAGAGTTCTTTAGACAGCAAAGTAGTCGTCTTTTAGAAGTACTTTTTTCTTCTGAATTATTGTAAACTGCCATGGTAGCTTAATTGACATAATGCCTGAACAGAGCGAGGTTTGGTTGGCAAACTTTCTACATGCACTTTGCTGCCTTGATTCTTCTTCGGTATTTCGTAATTCCTCTCCATCTAGCTGACAGGGCTGTTACTTTGCTTCCCCTAAGTTTTTTCAGACATTTAGTCATTGTAAAGATCACAAATAGCTTGTTGCTGGAAACTCCTCGACGCAAATTAAACGGAGCTTGAATTGCTACAAGCCAGCAAGAAAACGGCGCCAACAGTAAATGGTTTTCAGCTCTAATTAGCTGACTTCGTTATTTTCTTGTTTCTGATTGCCTCACGGCAGCGGACTAAAATATATATTTTATCCCGAAAAATACACCACAATGCCCGATGAAGTTATTATAATGCCATTTTTTTGTTTTAAGCACAGGGGACCCAAACGCTGTATTAGTTATTCATAATCTTAAAATAAAAAATGTTCTTATTTACCTGCGTTCCTGTGTCTTTTTTCATCGGTTTGGAGCGATTTGAATCAGAGCGAAGGCGGTTTACGTTGCGAGTCTCAAACGGTAATCAGTCTGTCGCAATGTCAATACGACGCGCCTCAAGTTTCAGTTATTATTAACTCTAGTTACTAACGCCAAACACGAAACTCCCCGCGAGGAGAGTTAATAGTTAATGGTGTTAGTAACTTGAGTTAATAATAACTGAAACTTGAGGCGCGTCGTATTGACATTGCGACAGACTGATTACCGTTTGAGACTCGCAACGTAAACCGCCTTCGCTCTGATTCAAATCGCTCCAAACCGATGAAAAAAGACACAGGAACGCAGGTAAATAAGAACATTTTTTATTTTAAGATTATGAATAACTAATACAGCGTTTGGGTCCCCTGTGTTTTAAGCAAAGTTTAGGCCAAATAATTAGATTTTAAAAATGTTTTAGTAGAATAATTAGTTTCTCTATGATATATTAAAGTGCGATGTATTTGTACCTAAAATTTTTTTTCTTTACTTGTGATGACAAATAAAGACGGCAGGCTCGAAAGAAAATATCATCGGGGAGTTAAAAAGTGAAGTGTTGAGTAGGCTATTCATTGTAATTATTCAATCACGCATAAAGCCAATAAAAAGCGCGCCTTCCAAAATAAAACACTTGTTTTATTTTTCAAACTACTTAAAAAGACTACTTTTGTTGGGCTGATTATTTTCCAGTGACTTGGCGATTTAAAACACACATACAAATAAGTTATAAGGTATATATTATACTTACCACATCGCTCAGATACAGGGTTCTTGTCACTTTCCTCCAATCCCATCCCTGAAATCCTGATTTAGTAAATATTTTGACATTTCCATTGTAGACGTTCAGAGTTCCCACTGACAATCCGTACATGTGATAGTAAAACGTCAAGCAAGAAGATGATTTAATTCTCGGTAATGTAACCTGGAGCTTGGCATTGTCGCCAGTCGACCAAGATGAAGCCTCGATATACATATACTTGCCTATTGAAACAAAACAAAGGATATTCTATAGTCTTGTATGTCACCGTCGGCAACAATTTATGATTCTTTTATGATTTTTTTTATGTGAAGCCTGAAGCCTCTTTGAGAATGAATTGAACTAACCTGATCCGCCATGATCTCTTAATGGTCCCGTGCCTGAGGATGGGGTGGAACCAGAATGCAGTGTCCAGTCGAAAACATCTGACTGGGATTGACTCCACCCAGGGCACAATCCACTATCGAAGCTACAGGAGACTAAAACAAGTGGATACGGATATCACTTTATTAATTAATCTTTAGTAAAATAAGAAAAGGAGTTAAGACAACTCAAGCTACGGCTTGTGATGTCTGTTGCGTTTGCGGGGAAGTGGGAAAAATGAGGGTGCAAGGGGCCCTCGCAACAAGTTTGGACGATTTACCGGCTGCTACCCGTTATGTATATTGTTTGTGGCGGCCGTTTTGAATATTAAGTACGTGATTTGCTGTTGCGAGGTCTGGAACCGTCGACGGTCTGGATAATTCGGAAGTACTTGGGACATCCAATCACGCGCCGAGAATAATAATAACAAGAAATAAAACCTTATGTCTTGTCTTGAAGTGAAATTGGAGAAAATAACCGAAAGTAAAAATCCGAGTTTCGCGGATTGTTCGTTTAAAACTATCTGGAATATCAATTGAGGTCGTGAATTTGCCGTTTTACTATGATCTGTACCACCATCCGGGTCAGTTTATGCAATTGTCACCCAAATTGGTCAAAATAACCGCTTGTGCCCTGCCCAGAAAGCAAAACGTGTTCCACTACAATTTAAAAACTGTCCTCTGAGAGTACCGAATAGAAATACTTCGAAAATCACGAAGCCGAAGCCGAAGACAACGTGAAGTGTCCGCAAACTAATCAGAAATTAGGCCAGACTATAGTTCGAAAACTATTCTTTCGAGGACCGAGAAAAAAAAAATCAGCTTTATTCCAGAGGCGGTTTCCAGTTCTCTGTTAGAGTTGAAGTTGAAAGCCTTATGTAAATAATCATAGTCCAGAAACGAGCCGAAAACGTAACACGTAAAACTACTCTCGCACTCTTTAAATCGCCGAAGAAACCTCATAAAAAAGAACTTAAACAATTCAGCAAAGCAATTTAGTTCGACACGCCATGCCGTGCTACACGACTCTGGCACGGCAGCGGTTCAAACGTCGTGCTTTTGCCGCGCCAAAGTTGGGGCCAAACAAAATCATAAATTATATTAATGTATGTTGGCGGGATTACGTTCCCGCGAGGAGTTACGAGGAAACCCGAAAATAATTCTCCTTTACGGAGTATGCGCACAACCTCGTCCTCAGGTTCTTCTCTGTTTTCAGCCGCCATTTTGAAAACGGGGAAGACCCTGGGGACGCATTGAATTTTATTCTTACCAGACGGCAAAATCATGGCGGCCAGGCAAAGGAATACAAAAAAAAAAATTCTCTGCTAAAATGCACGGCGAG
This sequence comes from Oculina patagonica, assembly GCF_052425735.1. Taxonomy (NCBI): domain Eukaryota; kingdom Metazoa; phylum Cnidaria; class Anthozoa; order Scleractinia; family Oculinidae; genus Oculina; species Oculina patagonica. The sequence continues at coordinate 19,252,395 of NC_135770.1, read as the reverse complement.
GATGTTTCATTCAACGAAGATGACACTCATGACAGGGAGCAGAGCGAAGAAGAAGCTAGCGTCACTGAATCTGAAATAAGCAAGTTTTCGGAAACTAGTCGGGCAAAGAAACAAACATTCGCCGTACCTGCAAAATGATTTTTTTTCTGTTGCCGGCCTTTCTTTGCTTTGCGTCTTTTTCTTGAGTCTTGCAATAACTTTAAAAGTAGGAGTTTTTGCTTCAATTTGGAAAACGGCGCCATTTTTGTAGGAACACCGCTGACTAATTGTTACGCAGCTTCAGTAAATCCTGAATTTGTTACGACTCTTGCACGACGTCTGAAACAGAGTCGTGCTTCTGCCGTGCTACAGTTGAACCTAATTGCAATTTAGTTCGGCACGGCAGAAGCACGACGTTTGAACTAGGCCTTTAACACACGCAGATTTCGGTCTTTTTCCGCTGATATTTTGCAGAGAACGACTAAGAAATGTACCAAGATTTGTAACGCACGTACAAAGCTATTCAAAGTCATTTGCATAGTACTTTATTATGCATGCAGGTCATAAATCCCGTGGAAATGGCTAATTATCCCCATGGCTCTCTCCCATTGGTGTAGCGGTGCAATATTAACCGTTCCCTTCAGCGTGCACCTCAGTTCTAGGTCTTTCGACGGTAAAACACCACGACTACAGTTCAAATGTCGCTTCTTGCTCCCGCGCCGAACGCACCGAACACAGATCGCATGGATGCCTGGTTTTTCGCAGCCAGTCAAGCCACAACGTTTGAGCTATCCAGCTTAACGGTTTACCGACGCTCTTTACTTTGGATTGAATTCCGCGCCTTCTAATCGGTGAGAATAGTTCAACTTTGGTTTTGTTTGTTCTTTTGTTCTGGTTGCTTTAGGCCATCGTGGTTTGCCGCATGCATTTTACATAGATTCTGGGTTTATTTCTTGGTCTTGTTCCGCTCTGTGGTAGTAGAGTTTTTTGGCTGAGCTTGCTCAGGTTCGTTTGTAATATTTTCATCGCGGCCACGTTTTCACGGCTGAGTTTTTGCATATTTTTTTTTTCTCACACCCTCCAAATTCTGGCGAAAACCAAAGGTTTGTCAAAGATAAAGCTAATTAGCTTCGGGTCACCTTGTAGTTATTGTGGATTTTGGCACTTTTGTCACAGCGTGTTTTGTTTATTTGGGTACGCGTTGCAACTCTGAATGGCCTCGGGCCGTTTGTCAGTGTGTTTTGTTTATTTTAGAACGCGTTGTAGTTCTAAATGGCTTCGAGCCTCTTGTCGAGTGTGGTTCGTTTATTTGAGAACGCGTTGTAACTCTGATTGACTTTGGGTCCTTATTAGAGTGTGTTTTGTGTATTTGAGAACGCGTTATTGCTCTGATTGACTTCGGGTCCTTTGTCAGAGTGTGTCTTGTTTATTGGAGAACGCGTTGTTGCTCTGATTGACTTCGGGTCTCTTGTCAGAGTGTGTTTTGTTAATTTGAGATGCGTTTTTGCTCTGATTGACTTCGGGTCCTTTGTCAGAGTGTGTTTTGTGTATTTGAGAACGCGTTATTGCTCCGATTGTCTTCGGGTCCTTTCTCAGAGTGTGTTTTGGGTATTTGAGAACGCGTTATTGCTCTGCTTGACTTCGGGTCCTTTGTCAGAGCGTGTTTCGTTTATTTGAGTACGCGTTGTTGCTCTGATTTCAGAGTATGTCTTGTCTATTTGAGAACGCGTTGTAACTCTGATTGACTTCAGGTCTTTTGTCAAAGTGTGTTTTGTTTATTTGGGAACGTATTGTTTACTTGGATTGGCTCAGGGCTTTTTGTTTTTGTAAGGATATGCTCTGTTTGTTTTGATGTCTTTGTTAGAGTACGCTCCTACTTGAGCGGGTACGCATTTTTCATCCGTTTGGCTCTGGTCTCTTTGCCAGAACGTTATGGTTTACTCGAGACTCCGTTTGCCTTCATACCTTTTGTCGGAGTTTGTATTTGTTGAATTGTCTGGAGGGTTTCAGGGTTGTTAGCACCGGATGCTTTAAATGGTATACCAAACTTTTTCTTTCTTTGCCTCACGGGCATCTCGCTTTCCTGCATTTGCCTCGTGTTCGCTCCGTTTCGGACGTAAGGTGCGCTGTTTCCTGACCGGGTCTCCCACCCTTAACCCGGGTTTGTTATTTCCAACCGTCAGTTTGGTTCAAATCTGTATGTTTTGAGCTTTGACTTTTCTATTCTCAAAGTAAAGTTTTCCTCTCGCCGTTTTTTCCGCTTCTTAGAAGTGTCAGTTGTTGAGTTTGTTAAAGCCATTCCAGCGTCGTGCGAGAGTGTTCTCAGAAGTTTTTTTTATCGTGATTTGTATTCAAATGGGTTAGGGTCTTCGGAGACCCGGTCAGGAGGTGGCTGTGGGTTGTCTGGAGTTCTGAGGCTAGAAGGGCGTTTACGTAACGTGATGTGCTCCCGAGAATTATTTCGATAGGGAAGGCATGTGTAATTGATGCCAAAGAAGGAGGCGAGTGGGTCTCTAACGCCCAAGTGAGATAGGTTAGTGGCATTATTTGAAACTGCTCCATATGAGGTGGTTACTAAACTTTGCCGGAGAACGTAATTTCTGTATTACGTAAAGTTATTCATGACCAATTTGTATTATGGGTCGTGCATTCCTTTAGAATTTTTCCTGTCGAGGTTAATTGTAAGCAGCTTCAAACTGTCAGGCAAAACGCGTTGGACTTTGAAATTTTTTACACACCCTTCCTTCTCTTTAAATAGCTTCTTTGTTAAACGAAGGGAGTGAATTTTACCTAGTGTTTTTAGAACGTTTTTGGGAAGGGGAGGGGTTTTTTGTAAGGTTTGGAGAGAGGGGGGTGTTTTTGGCCTTTTCGGGTGCTTAGGCTTGGTAGAACGTAGTAAAGAGGGTGGCGAAACCGGAGTGTCGCTCTCCATATCTTAGCCATATAACAATGACAGCAGAAATAATATAGTACTATTTTTACACATAGTGTAGCCGCTAAGTGTATTATCCGACGTGCAGCTTATTTACGCTGGCATCGAATTTTGATGTCATATCTACAGACAATAGAATTATACATGCAGAACTGACGTCATTTCTACAGATAATAGGACAGATAAAAGCATCTTGTAAACGTCGCCTTTTCTCGCCTTGCTAGTTTGTCGTGCTTGTCAGTGAGAGAGATCGAAGCGATGGCGGAACGATTCGCCACAGAAACGGAAAGCGATTTAGAAAAAAACTACTTAATGATTAGGACGCCAAAAACACAAAACGAGTATTAAAACGAAGACAGCTCTAAGAGTTCTAAACGACTACCCGAAAGAGAAGAAGATAAGCGAGCTTCAAGAAAAGGAAGCAATTGGCCAGGGTCCTAAAAGTAATTTTCGCCGAAGCTCGGAAAGCAGACGGAACTTCTTATTCCAAGAGCACCATCAGCATTAGATTTGGACTTAACAGACACTTTATGTCCACATGAGGCTTCAATATTAATCAAAGGTGCTTTGTTAGCCCACTCGTGAATGAGAATACTAAATGTATTGGTGTAGAGCTATGAAATGATTCTGTCTTTTTGTGAGCGGCATATTAGTATAGAAGTTGTTTGAAGGGAGATATGATCACGTTGGTTCCTTGTGTTTACAGCGGACGCGGGTAATCCATTCATTTTTTTTTACGACAATCTATTTTACAATTTTATACGACGTCTTTTTTTTTCTTTCTCCTTTTTTTATGAATCTATTAGAGATGCAAATCAAGTACTATACAGTACATTATTAAAAGGCAACAAAATTCGTCAGTTTGGCGATCTTTTTTTTGGATAAATTATTTACGTATCATGACTATCGATTATCGTACAATACGCTTGGAACTATAAAACATTCAGAGACTGCTAAAATTGGACTTTATTCATACAATTGTCCTGAAATCAACCTTTTAATACCCAACACAGTCGCAGTCCACAGTTCGTGCCTGCAAAATTGAAAACTTTCATGAAAACACGGAATATCACTAGTGCTTCGAAGATTTTCATATTTTCTCTAAGATTATTTCTTCTATTTGTCATGTGAAATTCTTAAGAGCTATAAATCGAGCCATTCGAATAGGTTTTATACATACAAGCCATTAAACTTTGAACCTACGGTATCGGTCAGCGCGATAAGAACGTTACAAAGAAACTTATATGCTAATTTTCAGCGCAAATGACACGCAAGTCGAACTGGTCTAGCGGTTAAGCGTTTGGACTTCAAAACCATAGTTGATGTTAAGGGTCGCCGGTTCAAACCTCAGAGGGGTGAAACAAAAAGTTACAAAAAAAAACAAGGAAAATTAATTTATAATTTAAAGCATAATTTAGTATTCATAAATTAAAGTTAACAGCCCATAATTTAATGGATAAATTATTATTCATAAATTAATGTTAACAGCCCATCGACCGACCGACTGACCGAGTGAAAATTTGCATATCACTTTCCATAACCATACTCGTTTCATTACATTCACGAGTAAAAACGACCCGGAATTTAACGAGGTCAACCAAATTTTTTAGCGCGAAATGTGTTGATTTGAAACGACAATGACTTGCCAAAGATGAACACTCCCCGCCGATATGCAAAGAAGTTAAAAGCTGTACGTTAGAAGAGTATTCGACGTAAACACTCCTGTAATGATGCAAAGAAAGTTTTTTTTTCCAGGTGATGCTGTACTTTTTACCTGTTAAAAATTCTATATGTCACTTTCATGAGTTTTGAAACGTTTTCTAGCCGGTGTGTGGTTGTCATTAAAGTTGTTTACAAACGTGTCTTTAGGTGGGTTTTCTTTTGTCGCCATCGAAAGACATTTTAGTGTGCATTTGTGGTTGGCACTTTTGAATGTCTAATAAAACAATAATCGGATTTGGTTTTCGCATGATAGCGAAATTATCAAGGCCTTGGTTTATATTATCCGCGGTGGAAAACACAAACCTCGGCCATGACAATTTTCGCTCTCATGCTCAACCTCATCTAGTTATAATTATTATTTATTGTTCGCTGTGAGGAAATAAAAGGTTCACCGAAGTGAAAGAACCAGTTGTTTTAAAGCTATTGTTTTCCTGCTCCATATTGAGGGGTCTATATTCGAGGTACTTTTTTCTCTTGGTCGTTCTTTGTTTTAGAGACTGGTGTGTTTCACAGGTTCTTATACCGGCTGTGGATAGGCCGAAATAAACACCGTTAATTTATAAATAATTAAAAGAACCGATTAAAATGAACTTCTATATTTTTAAAAAAATTCTGCCTCAAATCTGTCAATCAATTATTTAAAGTTCTAACTTCTGTTTCCCCCAACTGGCAGAGAAATGAAACGAAATCGGGCACTTTAAAACGACGCAAAAATAAAACACAATTTGATGAAATAAGCTCACAGACATTTAGCTCAACAACTTTGGTTCTTGCACATTATTCTCGTGAATCTTAAAAACATTTGGCTTCGTTTCATACAAATCTGGAAGTTTGTCGTTTCAGTTTCATCCCTCGCCTTTTTCTTAGGGCTTCGAGACGTTTCCGAAGGTTTCTCGGTTCCAGATAACGCAACAGCTGACGGCGTATTTTAAATTGCAAATGTCACCACAAAACAAAAGACACATCCATTGCAGTGGAAAAATCGCCCATGCTCTTAATGTGAAAATTTTCTGCGAAGGGATTGAGGCAGCGATGTTCTGGTGTTCTGATTTTTTTCTTTTGTATAGCTTCAGAAATGTTCGCATCGTGTTACCTGGGCAGCTTCCTGCAGTAATTTCCACTTGATCAATGGCGACATCTCCTGTATACGAACTTCCAGTTATTCCTTCAAATGTAATCTGCAAACCCAAATTTTAAATAGTGTCATTCTTTTCCCGTAGTATTCCTACCAAAGGCCTAGAAACCGAAAGTATGGATCAACCTCGTTCGCAAGGTTTCTCTCTCTAGCCGCCACCGGGGCGAGTGAATGTGGCTCTGGGGATGGATGGATAGAAGGATGGATAGACGGATGGACGGATAGACGGATGGAAGAATCGATGGAAGGATGGATGGAAGGATGGATGGATGGATAGATGGATAGATGGGTGGAGGGATGGAGGGAGGGGAGGGAGAGAGGAAGGGATAAATAAATATCACTCACCTCACTATCCAGATATACGTTTCGTTTCACTATCACCCAGCTGTTACCCTGATTTCCAGACACGTTAAATATTGTTTTATTTCCATTGTAGACTTTGAGAGCTCCTGCTGAAGACCCATACATATGAAAGTAAAATGAAAGACACGACTGTTTTTCACTCTTTGTAACTGTGACCAGTAGTTTGGCGTTTTCTCCAGGTTTTCTCGGGTAAGACGTCTCAATGTACATATAATTTCCTGTAGTGATTAAAAAGATTCATCTCATTAAGGAGAAAAAGTAATGTTCTCTCAGTATCAGGTACTTAACAGTGGCTGATAATTTATGGCTAAACACTAAATGGTTTGTAGTCGTATCATTCAGAAAGTATTATTTTGCTCAATTGTTAGCTTGTTTTTTGTTTGTTTACTTGTTCCCCTGTTTTGTTTTGTTTTGTTTTTGTTTTTTTTCATAAAAGAGCATTGCACTGCATTGGTCACGTACTCCATCAAAAGAGCTAAAAGCATCTGAAAGTTCTTAGGGTACCAGAGTGAAGGAAAGGGAAAAAGAAACATAATTTAATTAAGAAATTACGTTTTCACAGATAGTCATCGTGGCAACAAAACTTACATTGGGAACATGTATTATTATTATTTTTTTAAAAATTGATTATCTTTTGATTTTCTTTATTTGCCTTAAATCCTTTTTTTGCCGCAATCTTCAACACGACGAGCATAGCACTGGAAGTGGTCATTGATTTTATCTTACCTGATCCTCCTTGACCGGAACTCGGACCAGTCGAAGAGGAAGGCGTCGAACCAGAAGCCAGCGTCCAGTCAAAATCATCAGAAGTCGATTGATTCCATCCGTCACACAATCCGTTTTCGAAGTTACACCAGACTTAAAAGAGAGATGAAGATGTTGCATTAAGAATCCATGTTCCCATATTTACCCTTGCACGTAGTGTTCCTTTCTAATTACCCAGAATTGTCCGCCTACGTTGGCACTCATTGTCTAGAAAAACATACGGTTATTACGTATGTCTATCTACCGAAATCTATAAACCCAGTGCCTTTTTTGATCCAGTTAAGTCAGATAGATGGTTGCTGGTAAAAATGGTATTTTCCCCTTACCTAATGCCGAAGACGACTGATTCTGCGGTGATAGAGTTGGCGGATCGACAGGTGGAACGACAATGTACATATTTGACGAAAGCCATGATTTGAATTGTCTAACTTTAGAGTACACACCATACTTTCCGGGCCGAGCACATCCGTAACCCCAGCTGGTGGTTCCTTCAAGATACCACGTGCCATTTAACTCACACACCAATGGCCCACCACTGTCCCCCGAACAAGTATCGACCCCGCCTTCATCTAAACCAGCACAGAGCATCGAATCATCGATTCTGCCAGAATATGCACTTTTGCAACGTTGTTTTGACACCAGTGGCACAGATGCTTGCATGAGTGAATTTGGTTGAGAGCCTCCAGAAGATAGGCGTCCCCAACCAGTTATCCAACATTTCTTGTTAATGTTGTCAAAAGGGAGCTGACATGTGGTATCCGGCAAACAAACACGCCCAATTCCTTCTCCAAGATCAGCAGGACTCACGAGATTAAGTAGTGCAATATCATTGCTGTGTGACATTGGCGTTTTGAAATTCTCGTGTACAACGATTTTTGCAACTCGGATGTCTTGTTCTGTTCCTACACTACCACTTGTTCTGTAATGGGCTCCCAACCTGACAAATTTAGAAAATACCATGCGAGTTATTTCGGCATTGACTTTAGTTCTCATTTTTTTTTCTGACCCTTGATGTTCAAAGCCTAGTTATTTTAATAATTCTTAAAACCTTCGCTAGACATGGTCTGACTAATTGACTATTCATTGTTACCAAATAGAAAGCACTATTATAAAAGTTCTCTATTTTAGGCTGTTTTTAATATTCTTCTTGTCCTTCACATCTTTATTTCTAAAAAATTCAATCCAATCTTTGCCATTGGTGATAAATAGAGCATTTATGATTTAACTTTAATATAAAAAAAATTAATACTAGATACCTTATTTTGATACTAGAGGGTTGTCTCCTGTTAACACAATGAGCTGCAGTCACTACCCAGTATGGATCCACTAATGATCCGCCACAAAACTGGTTTCCATAACTGTTTATTAGCATTGCCTGCCATGGCCAGCTGTTGATTTTTGCGACTGTGCCACCAACGATTCGGGTCGTACTTGGTCGAACGCCGCAAATCACTAAAACAAGAAATAAACCGCAATCAGCTGTAAAATTAAACTTGTATTAAGCGTTCAGCTTTGGAAAATGGGCAAAGAAAAACCGCTAAAAACAGGTTAAGCGTTTAACACAGGTTCATCGACCATATTCCGTAGAAGCCACCGATCTTCTAGGTCTTTATAGAAAGATTTCCAGAAAAAATACATTGAATAAGTTTGCTCAAGTGTTTTCGCATTAACATAGGATAAACACATGAAAAAAAAAAAAAAACAATGATAATAATTAAAAACAAATAAACCCCCACCCACACAAAAAAAAAACAAGACATACCCAAGCTTGGACCTTGTAAATAATTAGTGACCACGTTAAGGTTCCATGTCTACTGCTCCACATGGAAAAGATTAAACATCTCCTTTATTTGTACACAACATTGTTCTTTAATTAAATGATCAAGTTATGATTTTGAGTGGTAAAAAATGTTCAATTCATAACAATTGAAACATTTTTATATCGGGAGGTCAGAATTCGACGTTACCTAAGCCTGGGTTCTTACTCCAACGATTGTGTATATATATTACTATCTTTTCATTCAGTCTTTTTATATTAACAATTTTTTACAACTTTGCACCGTTTTTCTTGGCTTTTGTATCTTTTGTAATCAATTCCGAATTTATGGGTTTTTTTTTACTTTTCATTTTTTAAGGTATTTTTTAACCAATATTGATCAGCACCATAAAGTTAACTTATCAGCTTGATGTTATGCAAATTTTTCATTCATCATCATCATCCCATCATCATCATCATCAGCATTAATATTATGATGATGATTATTTATGTCCTTAATGCAATCGTTTTATACCTTTCCTTGTAGTAACGACACTTTCTAAGCTCTTGTATGGTTGTCCAGTGTAATCGACGCCAAAAACAACAACACGATACTTTGTTGAAGGTTTCAATCCTTGAATATCTGTAGAAGTAGTGTTTCCCGGAACAGTTTCTATGGCCAGTGGGACGTCTTCGATACTTTTCACTACAATTATGTGAAACTTTGCGCGATGGTTAACGAATGCATCAAGCCTCTTCCAGTGGAGTTTTAAGCCGGTGGAGTCAGCGTTAAGGATTGTTAAATTCCAACCCAATACCGGTGTGGCTAAGTAGACATTTAGACAACATATTTTTTTAAAAAATAATAATACCGGCTATAACGCAGTTTGCCTTAGGCAGCATTTGACAAGAAGCAGTAGTAGCAGCAGCAGCAGCAGTAGTAGTAGCAGCAACAGTAATAGCAGCAACAGTAGTAGTAGTAGTAGTAGTAGTAGTAGTAGTAATAGTAGGAGGAGGAGGAGCAGTAGCAGTAGCATTAGTAGTGGTAGTGGCAGTGGTAGTGGCAGTGGTAGTGGTAGTGGTAGTGGTAGTGGTAGTGGTAGTGGTAGTGGTAGTGGTAGTGGTAGTGGTAGTGGTAGTGGTAGTGGTAGTGGTAGTGGTAGTGGTAGTGGTGGTGGTGGTGGTGTTAGTGGTAGTGGTTGTGGTAATGGTAGTGGTAGTGGTGGTGGTGGTGGTGGTGGTGTAAGTGGTAGTGGTAGTGGTAGTGGTAGTGATAGTGATAGTGGAAGTGGTAGTGGTAGTGGTAGTGGTAGTGGTAGTGGTAGTGGTAATGGTAGTGGTAGTGTTAGTGGTAGTGGTGGTGGTGGTGGTGGTAGTGTTAGTGGTAGTGGTAGTGGTAGTGTTAGTGTTAGTGGTAGTGGTAGTGGTAGTGGTAGTGGTAGTGGTAGTGGTAGTGGTAGTGGTAGTGGTAGTGGTAGTGGTAGTGGTGGTGGTGGTGGTGGTGATGGTAGTGGTAGTGGTAGTGGAAGTGGTAGTAACAGCAGCAGCAACAGCAGCAGCAGCAGTCGTAGCAGTGGTAGTAGAAGTAATACTTGTGCTAGTGGTAGTAGTAGTTTTTGCTAACATACCTGACATGAGATCCTTCTTCAAAATGCCGAACTTCATTTTGATAATGCTGCTTGAAGCCGTTGTAGATACTCGAATGGAAATATTATTTGAGATACCAAAATTAACATCCGCGAGAATTTCTGGAGAAAACGTTGCAGTACAGCCTCGGTGAGAGAGAACGTCAGCGGAATTTCCATCTGTTATTGTGACATAGTCCCAGAAATGGTGACCATATCTATAAGAAAAATAATAATAATAAAATAATATAATTTTTATCAGTGTGGGCCAGAGGGGGACTTCCTTTGTTTAACGACTCCAAAATGCGTCATAGCGATGTTGGGCAACCGAGTGTGTGCAGTAGCTATTGAATTTCTGCTAAGGGCATAGTGAATAGCTTGACTAAGTTCTTTGTTTAGTTCGCATGTTTTGGTCTTGATCGTACACAAAACACAAGTCAGAAAATAACACAATTTGATGAAAAATCGTGCCACAATGTTCATGGGATGTAAAAATAAACAAATCTCACAACTCTGTTTCAGAAAAATCGAAAAAATAAAGAAAAATGTTAATATTGACGATTTTTGGCCAGACCTTCCTGTAATTATGACGTTGCCATGGCAACGTCTAATATCATGGCCACATGGTAGCATACCACAATTTCCGCAAGGGAAGTATAAACAGCCACTGAAAGCTTTAGCATTTTAGAGTAAATCCTCTTTTTCCAAAGAAACCCTTATGAGGGGGGGGGGGATGGGGCATGCCTCCACCCCCTCATCCCTCCTTGTATGACTGAGGGTACAGTCGCACTTTTTCATGGTGGCTCGTGTTTGTTTAAATTTTCCCGTCTTTGACATTCTATTGCAGCCACACCAATAATGTTGTGGTTAAAATAGTACAACTTTGTAAAGGTTTTACCAGTAATCAAGCTCAAGTCACCGTGATGTTAAAAATCGTTGCCATGGCAACGACAAAACTGGTCAAAGATACCTTATTTTTTTACCGTTTTAGGCTAATAACTTAAAAACTAAACGGTGAAAGTTTTTGTTTTTTACATATTTTAAAAATTCTGTAGGTGGGGTTTCCAGCCACCATAAATTTATGAAAAAAATAACGTAGGTGCGAATGCTACCTACATATTTTTTCAATTTGCAAAAAATCTTCATTTTGTCGGTGAGATGAAAATTTTAAAAAACAAGACATTTCACCGAGTAGTTCTAGAGTTATTTGCGTCAGAAGGTCCAAAATAGGGTATCTTTGATCGCAATGAGCTCGATTTGTTCATTGGTAAAACTTGTACAAGTCTGTACTAAAAGATTTTCCTAATCAATATTGATATAGCCGCCGATATCCAACGCGCGCTCGTGGAATGATGGTTAATTATTATATAAACTGCAGCGAGTGGTAGCAAAACCAATAAAAATAGTATCACACGTGTTTGGATAAAAATGATATCCACACTTGTTTGATATATTTTTTGACCAATCATCTCACAGACTTTGCACTGTTTCAATGCTACATGAGTCAAAGTTAATCATTTAATCATTTTAATCATTTTTCGAAAATTTTTCGGAAAAGTTCGGAAAACATTCGAAAACATTTTGAAAATCTTTGGAAATCTTCGTGAAATTGTCGGAAATCTTCGTAAAATTGTCAAAAACATCGCAATTAGTAGGTTTTTTTTATTGTTGTGCTCACCTATAATTAATTGTAAAACAACACAACATACATTAAACACCAGGCATGAGACCTGTTTGAAACTGACACCTAATGTGACCAATGCAATAACAAACATGTTTAGGTAAAACGTGTTTCGTTGAAACATTTTAATTTTAAACATGTTTTGGGTTTAATGTGGACACGGCTTAATCCCTAAATGTTATTCTCAGCCCTAATACTTTTATTAAAGGTAACCCTACACTAAGAAATGAGCCATTTATGTAACCGTTTAGACTAAAACCCAATTTTAGTACGCAGTTTGCAGTGTAAAGCTCAAAGCTTAACCGTCATTTAAGGTTGCATAGGCTTAGTATTAGGATTACAATAAATATTTGCACAGAACCTTAATGCAACTTTAAAACGAGAGTAATGATTATTGGAACCAATAGAACTGATCTTAGGGTCCCAATTTAAACCTGCTGTTGTTTCAACTGGCTCTCAATAAAGTTACAAATCCAAGTAGAAGATGTATTGGATCCGTTTACCTTACCCGCAATTATTATGTATTACTTGTACGAAGATCAACGCAACAGCTTCGTGTGAAAGAACATTCTGAAGTGTCCAGTTGCATCGGCTTTTAGACATATAACCTGTATTTGTCGCTTTAAAGTCTATTTCGCCAAAGGGTTCTTTTAAATTGATGGAGCAGCCTTTAAGATAAAGCAAGAGAATAAATTTAATACTGACAGAACGAAAAAAAATCACTTATCCCATCTACCTACTTACCTACCTACCTACCTACCTACCTACCTACCTACCTACCTACCTACCTACCTACCTACCTACCTACCTACCTACCTACCTACCTACCTACCTACCTACCTGCCTGCCTGCCTGCCTACCTACCTACCTACCTACCTACCTACCTACCTACCTACCTACCTACCTACCTACCTACCTACTTACCTATACTTACCTCACTCCCTTTCTGCCTACACTGTACATGCCTACTGTCGTGACAAATTAATATGGCCGCGTTTTAATTTCATAAAAAAAGATCATTTTATTTCAAAAAGAAACTTTATTTCACATATTAAAAAAAGGTAAACACGTGGATAAAAAGATTAAGAATGAAATGATTATTATAAGAATTAATAATAATAATAATAATAATAATAATAATAATAATAATAATAATAATGATAATGATAATAATAATAATAATTACAATAATAATGATAATAATAATGAAAACAAGTAATTTTCTTATTAACAAAAAAGAATAACAACAATAACCTACCTGTGGTCGCGTAATAATCTTCCGACATTGGTCCTACTCCCTTGGACGTTAAAGCCGCCACCATGACAATGAAAGGCTGCCCTGGATAAAGACCTTCTAATATAAAACGCGTAGGGAAGGGACTACTGGTGTTGACGCTTTTAAATGGAGAAAAGTGGTCGTTTTCTTTGTAGTAGATCGTGTACCCTAACAGCTTGCCATTGGCGTAGTACTGGGAAAGCGGGTTCCACTGCACTAGGAGGCTGGATGTAAATTCAACGCTTTTCACTTGCAGGCCAGAAGGTGCTCCACTGGGAACTGAAAAAAAGAAAGAATAAAGCAGTATTAAATCAAAGTTTTAGTGTAACTTCTTCTGCTGCTATGTTTTTTTTTTCCTTTTATTCAAATAAAGAAATTAAATAGTATCCACGCAACTTTAAATAAAATTTTGCTATGGTATATCTAAAATATTAAGGGCATGCTCTTCCTACAACTTTAAGAATTTTGCTGAACTTTAGTGTTTTACAAGTCTAATATAATGCAAATGAAAGGTAAAAACTTTCATTGTCATCATTACGGAAAAGAGATAAGAGATAAGTTATTATACTCATTTTTTAACCAAAATAATAATCCGGACAATATATCGATTGGAAACCATACTCTTCCTGCACTACCATTTTCGTTTTCATATGCACAAAATATCAAATAATTTATGACCATTTAAATTAAGATTTTACAACATTTCAATCGATCAATTACTAGAATTAAAAAGTTTTAGGCAAGTGTTGTAAAACTCATTTAATTACGATTTAGAAATGCTGCTTTTCGTCACTGGAAGGACAGTCAAGTGTTTGTATATTTTTGAGCTCAAAGTAGACATATGTAGTTGTTTACATGATTTGTTTTGTACTGTTACTCACCCCCTTCCTCGGTCATTGCCAATACATTTTGACTTTTCAACTGAGTGCCATTGCCATTTACAATCACGACACTAACAATGTACTCTGTGTAAGCATGAAGGTACGTTATCTCAACTGTTGTTGTATTTGCAGGCACTATTTTGCCAGCTGAAAAGCTGCTGCTGTTAGCTTTTCTGGCAAGGGCAACGTAAAAACGCACTTCTCTATTAAGTAGATTGGTCGGGTTGCTCCAACTTATCCCGATGCTTTTCGTGGTTGTGTTTATAACGGACACGTTCCAGTCGGCCATAAAGGAAGCTGCAGTATGTCAAAGTAAATCCAGTTAGAATAAAAGGGCTCAAGGAGCCTACGTCTAAGTGTAACAGGTTAGCTTTAATGTGAAAATTTTAAGTATAAGCAGAATTTGTTTTCACTCCTTCCCTATTAAGCGATCGGTCACTTTAGTTGAGCGTTTTGGACCTGATATGAAATTGTCACAATCTTGTTTCGTGTTGTGCGTCAGTTTTGAGGAATCTTTTCCCTAGCTACAAAATTACTTATCTAATTTGAAGGAGACAAGTAGTGCGTATCTGTGAACAAATTCTGCCTGTTTAAGGTCTTGCAGCATGGTTTTCGGTGTGGTTTCTTGCATTTCTTAGCATTTTTGTGGTAAGTTGCCCCATTTACTTATATCCAGTAATAAAAAAAAGTTTAAAATATTTCAGTTCCTCCTTTTCCTTACCTGAATCTAGGCCTTGTTCCAACGTGGCGTAATCAAGTTTGACATAGCTCCAGTTGGACACAAGATATACTTGTATTGTGGTATTTTTGGATTTTCCAAATGGAACTTCTTGAAAGCTCTTGTTAAAGGAAGAATCCAATCCAAGAAGTGCAAAGACTTCTGTCTCATTTGCGTCATACATTTTGACGTACTCGCTGCAGGACAATATGAAAGACTTCAGTCAGTATTTATATACCTTTTAGAGGGATTACCGTCTAGTACAATTTCAGCCAGCTAGCGAAAATGAATTGGACGGACTGCAGTTTAGTCTTTTTTGGCGGATCCGCAGAACTTCAAGGCTACAAGAAGTCGATATGATCCTTTAAAATGACTTCACTTCAAACATCTTCAAAGCTAACAAACTTCATGCAAGTGTTGTGTTTTGCTGCGACAGTATCGGTAATTTGGTGTTGTGCATGTTGTGGTTAAATTCTATCTTTGGTGTGTAAAAACTTCCTTTTGTTTCAGATTACATTATGATAATCAATATGAGACAATGCTTAATTACTTAAATTGCTTAATAATTGCTTAAAGCCAGAACCTCTTTGACATGGAATTCTTCAAAACTTGCGCATCTTCATTCTTCTTTCATGTAGGTATATTTTCATCCTTCTCTCATCACCAAGAGGCTTAGGGGTGAAAGAAGCTTTAAGCTGACGTAAACTATTTGCATAGTGGCTATTTGGATTGTGCATATCAGGAATTGTTCGGTTGTACTAGAAGCGCCATGAGACCTTAATCAACTGTTTGTGTCTTGCGGACGCCAAAAACACATAAGTGAAAATACAAGCTAAAACTTAACGGAACTGTGTAACCGCTTAACTATAAACTTTGTAACCGCATTGTAAGGAAACAACACGACGGCAATGGGAAGGTTAACTAAACACAACGACAGTTATAAATCATGGTTTATTACTTTTTATCCGTTTTCTGCAAAACTACAACGAAAGTTAGTGCTTGGAATCTACAGTTCGAAATAGATGACGACTGGTACATTTACCCATAATTGGTCGGCGCTTATAAAAGCACGTAAAAGCCGAGCATACGCACTGTTTCCATTTTCTTTTCCTTACGGTTGTTTGATCGCCGCTTTTACATGTTTAGCTGGCGTGATATTCGAACTAAAGTGGATGCAAAATATATAGTTTGAATTTCTTTATCATTTATGTTTGCATCAGAAGATTGATTTCTAGGTTCCTTTTTGCGCGAATCGGGAATATTGCAAGACTTGGTCTCTCTCGCAAGGGCTTTAATTGTCAATGCACGAGTTTTTGTGCGTCTCGTATCTATCTAGATGAATTATTTACATTAGACGGTTTATACGGCCAGTGAAATGGAACTGAGCATATCAAAGGAGAATGCGGATACAATACCATTTTACTGTTCTTAGCCATTTTGTTTCATTCATACAGAACCCCAAGAAAAGTTTATCATTGCGTATAATTTATATTTCACGCTTTCCTCGTTGGTATATTTTTTCAAATACTGGGATTTCAACGAAGGTTATTGCCTTTAAAAAAATTCTTATTTGCCAGTCTATTTATTTGTGTGTTGTGGAGTCGGAATGGCGTAAATTGCAATTTCGAAGGGACTTTATGCTGGACTTTCTTTTCTTAAAAGCATTTCTTTAAGATCAGAATTGGAATAAGTTTAATGACAACAATAACAATGAACGCAGCAAAAACATACCTGCGGGAGTGAAAGTATACTTGGCTGATAGAAACAATGGTCACTGCCATTGCTTCTGAATTCCGTTCAATTATCCAGGTACAGTATGGATCGAATTTACTAGTGTGTCTGATATCCAGTCTTCCAAATGATTGGTTTACTTTCTGAGTGCAACCTAAAGGAAAATAATGCACGTGACCAATCTAATAATTAAACATAAAGAGACTCAAATAATATTAACAACCAAACCTTTACTTAGCTTCTAGGTTCCAGTCATTTAGTGCAAAGACGATTTGAGTGAGTGTTGACACACTTTATTGCACAATAAAAATGACTTTTGATGAAAGATTACGAACGTTTTTAGTTTGCATTCCATGCAAATAAATTTAGGAACGCAACGTGTGATGCATAACCGAGAATATTTGGGCTATGGCACTTTCATCAAGAGAATATATGAGCTGACGTTGGAATACTTGTGCTAAAATTGTCTCTCTTTTTCTTCATCAAAATCAAAAAATGACAGAAAGTATAATACAATACCAAGATGTATCAAACATGCACGTGGGAGACAACGTGAGCATAGTTCTGGATGTACCTTGACAGATTCCGGAGTCAATAGAGACATCGTCAATGGCAATGTCACTAAAAGACGATCCCACAACTCCTTCAAATGTCACCTGGAAAATAAAAGAAAAACAAATTGTCTGTTAGGGCCGAATCGCACTAGCGGACAAATTTTGTAACAATTGGTATATTTCATCATTAACGTGTCACTTGTTACAGAAAACAAGTGCGAGTGCGTTTTTTGAGACCTAGAACTTGTCCAACATTTCAGGGAAACAAAGAAGCAGTTGTCTTATGATTGGTCCGCGTTGCACGCGCGATAGATGTTGTCAAACAATTGCAAACACAAGTGCGAACGACTTGTTGGACAAGGGCAAATTTTGTCAAAATGGACAAATCATCAAAGGGGCCGAAGTCCTGCCTCAAGGCAGGACAACTTATGACAAGTCGCATTCCCATGCCCCTCGTAATGCCAGATAACAATATGTTGTTGATTGGCTATTGTGTTTGGTCCAAATTGCACCGAAAAACAACACGCACTCAAAAGTTGTTGGGATAGTATACACCATGATGTGGCTCTCACTATCATAATCCAGCCGCAAAATCTTTTCGCGGGAGGCAAAGCTTATTTATAAGTGAAGTGTTTCGGCCAAATGTAAGAATGAAAAAAGAAAAAGTTATCTTAAGACGACTCATTATCACTGCATGAGAACACGTGTACTTTAAATGCGAATTGCTTTAGATTTTTTTACCGCGTTGTACTGCATATTTGATGTTTGCCCAAGACGACCGTGCTGAGAAATGTACAGGGATGGCAGAAGCACGTGCAGAGCTATTGTACTAATAATTACACCTTTTGTTTTCTTCAAAATGTCTCTGACTTGTCGCGACAATTTTGTTTTTGTAAAAAATGATATGAAATTTAAAACTTGTCCGCTAGTGCGATTCGGCCCTTAGTCCGTCCGTCAAACCATCCAAACATCCAATTAGCCAACTATCCATCCAACCATCCAACCCTCCATCCATCCACCCATGCCATCAGTCCGTCCGTCCGTCCGTCCGTCTTTCCGTCTTTCTGTCTTTCCGTCTTTCTGTCTTTCTGTCTGTCTGTCTATTATTTAACACAAGCTGCCTACTACTAGAGCACATGTAAATTATAACGATAATAATATAACAAAAAAATAATAATTAGAAATCATCTTATATTAAGAAAAGCAAGATTAATCTTTAAAATATATTTATATCGAATGAGTATTTAATGAAATATATCAAGGTCAATACTGGCATAGTGTATTGATACAACTTACTTTGCCCTGCAAAGTCACGGTTATCTTGGCATTAAACCATTTATCGCCTTGGTTTCCTGATTTTGTGAACACTTTAGTTTTTCCATTTAAGACATTGAGGGTATTAACTCTAATACCATACATATGGTAATAAAACGTCAAGCAAGATAACTTTCCAATGTCAGAGCTCGGCACTGAATACTCCAATTTGGCGTTATCTCCAAACCGCTGAGGTGAGGATGTCTCGATATACATGTACCTTCCTACAAGGAAATCATAAACAGCTGATACATACTGAAACAGCAAAGACTAACCAGACAAACACACGTTTTAGCAAAAAAACATGGAAGACTCGAGAGAATCGCTGTAGGCGATTCCTTGCTTCATTTTCTCAAATGACCGAGGCACGGTTATGGCTCTATAATACATGTTTATGATTTCATTATATCTGTGAGTTTAAATGTTTAATAAAACACGCTTGACAAACCTCAAACAACAACTAAAATTATTGATTACTTCATGAAAGGTGCGCGCATACGGTGCTCACGCAAGAGTTGGTGACTCGACAAGTACAGAAACTAATATACGAATAAGAAGTATATATACTAATTATGCAACGTCTTCGAGTGGCATACCGCGAAAAATCCCACGAGTGACTTATTTGTTCAGTATACACAACTAAGAGAGTTGGTGACTCGACAAGTACAGAAACTAATATACGAATAAGAAGTATATATACTAATTATGCAACGTTTTCGAGTAGCATACCGCGAAAAATCCCATGAGTGACTTATTTGTTCAGTATAAACACGAGCCTTTAATTAAAGGCGAGTGTGTATAAGAAAAATCAAGTCAAAAGTGGAATATGTACGGTATGCCACGAGAAAGCATTGCATAACTATCTTATCCCATGTCTTTACATACGTAATACAGTAATAAAGCTTGATAGTAGACGAATCCATACAACTTACAAAAAGGTACATTCTTAAAAAAACGTTAATTCTTAAAAAGGCTTTCAGCAGAAAAAAAGGTCTTCGCAAGGAGAAAAGAACGATGCATTTCTGTTCATCATAGCACAACAAAAGAAGCAGGACAGCTAACTCACCATAGCCCCCATGGTCAGATGATGGTCCTGTATCGGAGAGAGAAGGTGTCCAGCCATACTGGTTTGTCCAATCAAAGACATCCTGGTCACTTTGCCTCCATCCTGGGCATAATCCGTTATCAAAGCTACAACCTAACCACATATACAAAGTAGGATGTATAATATAAAAATGATCCGTTTTTTAATGGCTAGATAAACTGTACTGTATATAATTATAAGCATTGAATAACAGCCACCGCAAATGTACATGACTGTCGTGGTGGGCTAAACTTTCAACATATCAACTGCAGTTTGTTTATCCAGTAAAACAGGTGTACAGCAATAAGTTGTGAACAGATACCCTAAATGGACTTCAAATATGACTTAAAACTGGCGGTATGCAAACAATAGCAACTGTGGCAGCGTAGTATACACCACAGCCACAGATTCGTGAAAGAAAATTAGTGGGGACAAATGGCACATGTACTTACTGTGTTCTGCCTTGGTCAGTTGCACATAACTTATTAAAACTAAAAAGGAAAACAACGTGATTAAGTACAATCAATTAGTCAATCGGCTTTTTATTTCGCGCAATAATTCTGATAATCCAGTCCTTCAGATACTAGCTAACCAAGGATCTTAGTCATTATCTCTATATTTTTCTAAGTTTAATATCCCTTTAAGAGGCCAAAAAATAGCACTACAAGTCTTTGGTATTAAAAATTGAAAAGCGATCTCTGGTTAAAAAGCTGTTGAAACAAGCTTTCGACTTCCGATTTCAGAGCATTCTGCGACCTGAATTAATTATTTTGCTTTTCCCTCGGGGGTACTCAGGAGGTTAGAAGCACGATTCAGAAAAGAATTAATTCACGTCACTGATGCTCTGAAATCGAACAGCTACCCACAATCGGTCATATCTAACATCTTTAAGAAGAAACCACCTCCGGCAATCACAGGTATCTCCAGAAGAATTGGTAGTAAGAATGTCTTTAGATGAGCTGATCCTTCAGCCTTACACTATGGCTCCCTAGTTAAGTTTTACAGTACATCAAAGGCCTAACTGAACACCCCTTAAGACAATACGAATTAAGAAATTACGGAACTACAATCAAATGTTGTTTATACGATCCCGGTGATGCGCCGCGACTGTCCCTGGAGCTATATAGGTGAGACCGGATGATGTTTACAAACAAGGAAGAAAGAACATAATTATTGGAAACACAAAAAACTTAAAAGAAGGTTCTAACATCGCATCACATGCCTGGTTGAACGACCATTCCATTGACTTTGACAGTGCGCGCGTGATTGACAAAGGAATTTTTCGCGTTAGAAAAACTTTGGAATCCTGGCACACAGCGATTACGAACCGTGCTGACAATAATGCGAAATAATTACCAAAACAATATTCAATTTTATTTTGAACTTCGCATTAGCATTTTTACTCGCACTCAAGCATTTTTATTGTTTTTATTATAATTTTGCTTGTTTACACTTTTTATAGTATATCATTTAACATTCGCGCTTTTTATTTATTACTCGTTTAAGACTACAGAATGGTAGTCGAAAGTTTGTTTTAAACAAATTTTTAACCATAGATCGCTTTTCAATTTTTACCAAATGTCTTACCCTAGTTACTCGGCGTCTATTTTTAAACTACAAGTCTTGTCGGAGAATGACCATTTAACGCTTCTGGAGAGTGTTGCACGGCCGAATGGTTATGAGTTCAAACATATATCTGTACGTAAAGTGGGTCAAACCTGTTTAACAATCACATCAGCAGCCGGGAGGCACGCTGACTCATATACAGACAACTCTCTCTTAACGGAAACCTCAATAAGACGGACACCTCTTTAAGACGGACACCTGGTGTTGGTCCCGTCTCTGCCCTTTATCGGTCATTTTACTGTAACATAACTCTCTATAAGACGGACACTTCTCTAAAACGGACGACTGAAGCCGGTCCCAAAGGAGCAATAGGTTTTGCTAAATAATTTTTGCATTAGGTTCGACTCATGTAAAGTTTCACGTTTGGCCCGGGTCTATGACTCTTGTGCGGTTCTAAACGTAAATATTTTTTGGACTTACCTTTAATGCAAAAGAGCAATGTAGACTGTGTCTTCATTTAAATGATTTTATAATCGTGAACAGGAACGTTTATTTCACTATCCCTTCGTACACTGTTTCATGCCGTCAAGTAAGCCCAGTGTGGTTAAAAAAGAATAAGCTCGAACGGAATACGACAGGAATTTTATAAAACAAATGACAAGTGGTTCTGACGTGCATTTAATTCCTGTTTGCGACATCTACATCGAGTCTTATGGTGGATTTCCGCTCACACGTATTTTTTTTACACAATGTATGCACGACTTGTGCATACGCTCACACAAATCGTTCATACATTGTCTGTATTTTTTTACACGCACGTAAGCGCACGTAAAAAATAACGCGAAAGTAGAAATCCACCTTTATGCTGGATTTCCGCTGAAGCGTAAATGTGTATGAACGACTTGCGTAGACGTGTACGGAAGTCATTCATACATTGTCTCTAAATGTTTTCACTCACGTAAACCCCGGCCTGACCAATCGATAAAACCTGTAATCGATTATAATCGATATAAATCAATAAAAATCGATGCTAATCAGTAATCATTTGTCACCCCTACATCGATACGTTACTTGATCATTCCTACCTGTATTCGCCAGTGTACAATATATGCTCGGTTTTTCTCAGCAGGATTCCGGCCTTTAGGGACGGACTATCAATATAAGTAAACGGAGGGGATTTTTGTGGAATTTTTTTTTTTAATTGATGACCATTTGATGACGGAAAATTTTGCTAATTTTAACATGGACGATCTTCATCGATTTTTATCGACTGTCATCGATTTCCATCGATTGTCTTTTAGTTCGATTATATTTGATTCGATTCGATTTGATTTGATTTGTTTGGAAATAAGTGGTTTAGTCTAGGTAGATGCCCATTATTTCTAAAAATTAAAACCCAAACGCCTCACCAAATTGTACACTGAAGACTAAAGTCGCACTGGCAACCTTGTTACCCTGGAAACGAGGGTGCAGACATGGTAGCCTTTGACTACGCATTTTATTTTAGTGTAACCTTCCCTTTCTAAGCTTTAGCCCGATCTTCAGAAATCGTAAAAAAGGCCTCGCGAGCATCTGTTGACTAAAAGCTAGCTGTAAATAGATATATCCCGCTCGCGGTCGGTCGTTTAAGGATTGCGTTCATCTATATCCTGGGGATCTCATGTATGCTGCGAGATATCAATGTCAATCGATAGCAATCGATGCCAATTGATGTAATCATAGAAATTTTATTTGTGACTATCGATTGGACGGTGCCAATCGATATCAATTAACTAACATTTAACAATTAACTAACGTATTAATCGATATCAGTTAACTAACATACGGATCGATTGATTTTCGATCATCGACTTTGGTCAAGCCTGGGTGAACGCACGTAAAAGCTCACACGGTAGTGGAAATCCACCCTCCACTGACGCAGGAATGTCTACGTGCGTGAAAAAAAAAAAAAAAAGAAAAAACACAAATAAAAAATAAATAAGAGACAATGTATAAACGACTTGCGTACACGTACGCAAGTCGTTCAAACATTGTCTCTAAATGTTGTCACCCGTAATCGCACGTAAAAAAGTACGTGTCAGTGGATAATAAATAGTAACGTTGTTTTATTTGCCAATAAGAAACGTAGAGTAGCCATTTCGAATTTAACACAATCGTAATTACACACCCGAAATGTCAAAGGATTAACCTTTCAAAATATAAGCACCGCATGTGCGTAAACGCTGTTTTTTTTTTTTTTTATTGTTTGGATGTTTGTGGGTAAGTTGAGTTGCTATGTGTACGGCACGTACACGTGCATCCTGAAAGTAGAAAGAAATTTTCACACTGCAAAATGTTTTGCATTTCCGTTGACATGGAGCGTGCTTGCTGTTCAGTTTTTTGGCTCCCAACTGCTATTATATTGTCTAATGTGTGATCTTGTTAAAATGTCATTCAGAATGACACTTATCTTTTAGCTGCACACAGTTTCTTAAAATAGATCCTGTCACCATGGACGCCCGACATGACTCAGACAAGTGTTTGGCGGCCGGTCAAATGTTTTGTCTAAGCTCGATGTATGAAAAGAAAAGCGGACAAAAAAAAGACAAAACCAGTGGTTTAGGCTTTTAATGAGCCCGAATTATATTAAAAACCAAACATTGCTGCCACAGGAAGGTCAAAACTGATTCAATGAATCCAGAAAATGGCCTAAGTACTCGAAGATCCGCTGGAGTCGCATTGACAGATCTTCAGTTCCTACTACCAAAACATTCTCAGGAAATCGATAAGATTTAATACTCCACACTGAAACGTGATGCAAAGAATACTATGTGCACTTCATCCCGGCCTTGGTAAGCTGAAGGTTGATTAAAAAGAAATTATCGAAATTACGCAATCTTTTAGTTTTGCTGTAACAGGAGAACTATTAATTTTGTTCTGCCACCACTAGTTCAAGCGATCGCATGAGATTGAACAGGGGTTTTCCGCGTTCAGAGTAAAAGTTCAGTTTATAGGATTTCGGCTTTTTTCTAACCTATTTTTTTGTATTAACCTCTCGGAACGAATTTTCCGTATGTTAATTGATATTATAATAAAACTTGATGACTTTAGTACTAGTCCTGTAAGAAATGTATTTGTCACTGCGCGTTAGAAGTCCATCATGTTTTGGTACCCTATTTCAAACCCTGTATTGTGGTTTTTCTTTTCCTGTTGTGTTCTGGCCGGCCGTCTCGTGGCTGCGGGCTCCCCATATTGCACAGAGAGCAGAGGAGCCAAATTCGTTCGACCTTTGTAGATATCCTTGTAAATATGTTCGATCTATTTCGTAGCGCTTGTCACAAGATATCTCAGTTTGCGGTTTGAGTCGCACATTTGCGATTTAAAATTAAAATTAAAATTGTAAGGAGGCTTCGTTTCGTATACAGGCCAAAACCCTGGAACGTATTGATACTGATTGATGCAGTTTCGCTTTTTTTTTCGTGTTCCCTTTTGTCGGTTATTTATTTGAAGCAAACAAAAATAACAAAACAGGTTTTGCTTAAAATTTATACATAAAGACTTTACCAATAAACAGACTGCACGGACAGTTACTCGAGTTTCACGATCCTGCCTCTGATAATCTCAAAAAATTGTTTTTGTGCCTGCATTTGGTGATGAAAGTTTAAATCTCTTACTAAGGAGGGTAGATCTGTCAGCGGATAGGATGCAGAGCTTTTCTGTCATACAGACATGACAGCGTGACGGGTTTCCTCTGTAAGAGCTTGCTCGCATGGCAATCGACCACATCGAGAAATCGGTCGGGTTATGGTCTATTTGGTCCCAGATGGAGGATCCCAACAGGATCGCTCAAAACGTTACCCTCCATGGATGTAGTTCAATTTTTCTTTCGACGACCATTAACTGCACAGGCTGATGATCGCCTTGTGCGTGAAACTCGAGCTGACTGTCCGTACAGTCTCTTCTATAACTAGTATTCCGCTCTGCATGTATTTGCATCGAGCGCTCTTTCGATTGTGGGTGAAACAATTTACATTTTCCTTTGTTTGCACAAAGACTTAACATAGACTTATGTCTTGATATGAAGGTTTTATAGTTACATCACTGAAACGCAGCGATGTAAATATAAATACAGTGCGTACTATAGAGTTTATATGTTGTTCTTCATCATGATTTGTGTTGATGCGCGGCGCTTTTAACTGGCGACTGAGATTCTCAGTACAGCATGATTCTAGACTGGAAAAATTATAACCGACCTTAGAAGATTAAGAAAGAGGGGGGAAAAAAAAAAAACTCGTTTTTCCATATAATATTTTAGAATACAAATATCAGTCTTGCTTTCCCCTTGAACTAGCAACCCCCCCCCCCCCTCCCCTCCCCCCCTAGATTTTCAGACAGCATTACTAGGCCCGGTTTATTCAATAAAATCACATTAAAGAACATGCATGCCGGAGCATTGAAAATGTATTTCCAGAATTTTGATTGGCTTGGTGGTTATTACTAGAGCTTAACATGACTTCAAACGGCATAAGCGAACTGACATACCTTAAAATTCGTCGCAAAATATTCGTTTTCTTGACGATATCCTCTTTTCCTACTTGTGAAATGAAATACAGTAAATGTTAGATTTAACTCAAAGTTATCCATATTTCCGTCCAAAAGCATCTCCAAATTGTTCCGCTACGGCCGGACTTTAGTTGGATTCGCGCTCATCGAACTTGAGACAAACTTAAGACATAATTATGTCTCATTTTCCCGGTTTTTGTCTAGGCCTCACTTTTTCGCTCGGACCACGTGACCCGAAACGAGTTGATCGCGACGAAAATAGAGGCCTAGGACTAGGCAAGTATATTTCAAGATTTCTGACAAGCTTAGTGGTTATTACTAAACTTCAATGTCGACCAGTAACCAGTAAGTAGTGAAATGTTATAATTACCGCAAGTCCCAAAGTTAGACAATCGACTACTTTAAATTTATACAAATGGCATGTATATGTGTGCTCGGAAACATTAAAAAAATGTTTAACCCGCTCCTCGTGGTGAAGAGACAATAGATAAACAATGGCTGTACTCATTTCATTTCCAAGACTTAAAGCGAGAGTGAAATATCAACATTTCAATCATAAAAATAACCACGAATGGAGATAAAACTTGTTTAACAATTATTAATTTTTGGACTAGATTGAACAAAATATCGTGATTTGTCAGTGGCGAGCAGATTATCAAATCTGCGTGACACTGACAAATCACGGTATATTGCGAAAACCCAGCTTCGGAAGCTCCCCTTATGTAACTTCCAGAATATTTAAGCAGTCACCATAAAACTTACAGGATGTATTGTATGCCCGAAACTCTTTCTTTTGGTATACGTCACGTGGGATGGTGACGTCACATCACGTGACAATTACATCATGATGTCAAAACAGCCGCCATCTTGGATCCGCCATCTTGGATTTTAAAATTTTTCCAAAATGCCAGAAAACCATCCAAAATCACTGCAAAGTACTCAAAATAAATAAAAATGTGCCTTAAACCCGTAAAAATGTAAAAACAATTCCCTTTAAGTTGATGTTCATTAACAGAAACACGCAAAATTACAAATTTGGGAAAACATGCCTGTCAAAATGAAGTTGCCATGGTGATTTCAAGTTCCTGACACATCATCCAACCCTACCAAATTGTTGCCAGATAAATTTTAGGAAAAGTCAGAAAGTTTGGCAGCGTTTGGTTAAGTCATAAAAAAAGTTATACCTTATTACATGAAATTTTCGCGACACGTTAATTTCGCGAATTCCGCGATTCTAAAAAATTCGCGAAATTAAAGTGACGCGAACAATAAGTGTCGCGAACATAACATGACGCGAAAATTTAGTGACTCACATAATGTCAATAATCACGAAGGAATGAGTTTAGTGTCACTGACGGAAGAAATTTTCAATGTAAATGGATTTTGTTGTCAATTGGCTCAAGAACAATTATTCATGCACGTACAATTCCAGCCTGACCAACCCTACTGTAGACATTGTGAGAACTGCCCTAGATCTGTTGTTGCTATTGTCGAGATTTAGTCACGCCCTTGCGTTTTTGTTAATTTTGGCGTAATCGTTCCTTTGATGAAGTCGTTTTATTTAATTCAAAGGCATGTTAAATAATATTGCAAAGCAAATTTTAATTGTGTCTTACTCAAAAACGCTAAATTGAAGTGATTCAAAATGCAAAATTTTCGCAAAATCGCGAAATTAAAGTGTCGCGAAATATGCGCACCTCAAAATCGCGAAATTAACGTGTCGCGAAAATTTCATGTAATAAGGTAAAAGGTCAAACTCAGCGCGGGCCTCAAAAGCCCCCCCCCCCCCCCCCGGTCTGAATAGGGTTAATGCAGACGACAGCGTAACTTCGCCTTCGTTAATACGAGCTGGTCTTCATCCAATTCTCTTTCTTTCAGATATTGCCGAAAAAAATATAACAGGAATTTTTATTGCCTTCTTTGTCTAGTAGCTAGACAAATCCAACTGCTCTTCTACATCTGTGGAAAACGGGCTGCCATTTCTCGGAAGTGAACACAACTACGCATGAGCAGAATGTTGTTTGCAACAAAATCACTGTCAGACGCTAATGCACACGAGCAGACCATTATAGGTAGGCAGCTATTTGCGGATCACGTGGTGGGCTATCGGCCAATGAAAAGGAAGAGGAAAATGCATCGAATGATAATGTATTTTATTAAAAAAAGAACCGAAGAACAAACGTTTATATACAGTGGATGACGGCATTTGGTGCTTAGGATAAATCTCTTAGTATAATATACTTATATTTATAACACGTATATTAAGACATTAAAATTGTTTATGGAATATGGCAACACAGCTACAGGCGTACACTTAGATAATAAACACTCGCCATCATCCCTGTATAACCGTTGTGATTTGCGGAGGCTTTAAGTTGGAGTCAATTCCCGCCTTGAAGACACCTCGCTATTACGGACAACCCGTTATAATGAGAAATAAAAAAAACTAAAAAATACGGTAATACGGTAAAACTAAAAATAACTCCCGCTACTACGGACTTGCTTTACTGCGGACTCCAAATTGTGGTCCCGAAGTTGTCCGTTATAGTAAGAGTAGACTGTATAAAGAATCATACCTTTAAAACGATTTATCGTGTGAAAATTAAAAAAAAAAAAATCAAAAAAAATTCTTGTACTATTTCTGGGATCGTTTTTATATAATTATTGTGCTGCCTCGTTGTCCATGACTTCAGAATGACTCCACCAAAAATAGCTTATAGTTTGTGCTCTAATGATACATTTTGAATGGCAGCACTGAGGTGCTAGTGTCGGTAAACAGCATATAAACGCAGAATGCCTCAAACTACAAAGTCAAAACTACCAAGTCATACGCAATTGCCTTACATATTATGCAACATAATTTATACAATGGTAATGAAGCAACAACCGTTCAGTCTGCAGCGTACCATGCCACTTCACTACTACAAAGGTGCAGTAACACCTTAGCACCTTGACAATTCGCTTTAACAATTTTAAAATTAAAACAATTTCGAGGAAGTCAATTAGCACATCAGCAGGATTTCGTGATAAGCAATGCGCCAAAGAAATCTTGTACATTTTAACAATAAATCTTTATAAAAAAAACAAGGTCCAGTGAAAAAAGAGTGCTTTTTCCAGCAACGTTTAGGGACGACAACGTTTATGTGAACGGCGGATAAATGATGAAAAGAATGAAATTATCCTTGCAGTGTGTTAGCAATTTAAGCTATTGCAATTGCTTAAATTGATAACACACTGTGAGGATCATTTCGTTCATTAAAAAAAAAAAAAAAAAACGACAAAAAATAACAATTTAAAAAGCGTTGAAAAAGCTTTCTTTTGGAAGTTCAGCGACAAAGAAGTAAAAGTACTAGTGTACCAAAAGAACGCTGATGGAATGAAAGAAGAAATATATATATATATATTATATATAATACTCATTTTGTCGTTCCTCTTACTACAACTTAAGTTAGAAGAATAAATAATTACTTTATATTTTAACTATATCTATATATACTATAACTGTGTAGTTTAATTGATTTATTACTCTGGACCGTGACAGTCAGTCCTTGAGGACATTGGATAATTTTGCAGCTACAATTTAGTTTCTTCTTCCGTCGCTTTTGATGCATCTTGAGAGCAGAAAGCCACACCATTAGTTGAACCGCTCGAAGCTTCATTTGCTCCACTTTCTTGGGAAGTCGTTGGTTCATTTACTAATGTACCATAAACGTGGTCGTCACCGTCTACGCCTTCGGTGCCTTGAAAGACGGCTCTTCCTGGCTCTAGTCTGCGCAACCTTTAGGTATAATTTGAGTGAGGGGAATAAGATTTGCAAGTAATGGCTATGTTACGGGGTAACATTACTAAATAATAATAATAATAATAATAATAATAGTGATGATGATGATGATGATGATGATGATGATGATGATGATGATGACCACGACGATGATGGTAATGATGATGATGGGGATGGGGATGAGGATGATAACTCGTATAGGGTTGCATATTGTAGCAAAAAACAGATTTTAGCTTCTCCATGTTGTTGTGAAACGTAAATCAAGCAAATCTTCAATAAAATTCAGTAAAAACGTAGCAAAGCTAGATTATTTCGATAAATCTTCACCACATCGATATTATATACCAGTGACTGTAATTTGATACTGAAGTGGTATCAAATAAACTACCTGGCAAACGTAGTCGTCAATGTAAAATAAATGGAGTTTTCTCAACACTTTCTGGTAAATAGATAATCTTAATTTTCTCTACATACAGAGAAAATATAGCAAAAACCATAATATGGTGTTAAATTAAAAGAGCAAGTGATCTCGGTGGACAAGGTCGGGCGTGGGAGGGGATGGATGCCACCCCTTTAAGTTTTTTTTCGTAATCACGGCAGACTACCTCGAAATGTTCGAAAGCATGTAATCAAGTTAAGAATGGGAAGAAATCACGAGGATAGTGAATTGAGCCTAGAATTAATTTGTTGATTAAAAATAAATAATTACGTTGTCAACGTCACGTTCAAAAGTGCTACTGCCGTAATAACAGCCATATTCTGGATAGACGTGTCGGCGCTGCAAACTACAACATAAAAACTTACAGCGCGGCTACTGTAACCGGGGTCACCCAGACAAAGTTAACCAATCACAAAGCAGAATGGTAACAATTAATTTCAACATTTTTTTCCTTCAGCCAATGAAATGTCGAGTACAGAACAACGAAATTTCAACTTCTTCGTTCGCCACGAAAACACATCAATGCCAAATAGTTTGGTTGTATGGCGCTGGATTTTCAATTAACTTCGATTGCATCCCTTTTAAGCTTGAGTATCTGTGACAGCACAGGTTGAAAAGTAAATATCAGCGACATTAATGAAAGAGGAGTTCGAAACTGTGTCAAAACAGGGAAAGCAACGGCCGTGCCATATGTCTCCAGTAGTAAAAGTGCGTGGCGGAGTTCGCTCGTGACAATTTCAAACAATTTCCTCTACGGCATCAACCGGAGTTTTGGTAGTATTAATTGGAAAATAAATGCGCGTAAGGCCAGCAAAGGAAGACATTCTAATGTGCATAACAGAGAAAGCGACGATGACAACATTTTTTTTTCAGTTCACACAATAAAATGTCAGTTGAGTAAAATTAAAAACAGTAAAATTTCATTTTGTTCACTCGTGAAGCTATTTACTTTATATGTCTAATAGAGCGTTAGCTAGCGTTGACGTTTCGATTTAAAATTTGGGTAGTTTCACATGCTGTACAAATGAATGTCATTCGTCATGCAAGTTTTCAAGAATCAACTTCAATCTCTGCGAAAGCAGTGAACGCGATGGTCGTTTGTTTCAAGTTTGTTTGGACAAACTGATTATCGAAAAAAATAAAACTTATAGCCGGCTGTTTCAGTGTTTTCTCGCAATTGTAACAATGCAGAAAACGGAACACATTCCAAACAGAAATATCGCTAACGTTTTCATTACTAACTAGCGAGTGAAACTGTTTTGAACTTCATCCATCTTTCGACGTGCTAAAGAGCAAGACGGATCGAAATCCGCCAATCACAGCCCACTAGCATGACCTTCTGAACTTGTGGGTCATTTGCATGAAACCAACAACGGTGGTCGGGACTTTTCTCGGAAAAATCGAAGCTTCTCTGCCGTACAAATGAGCGACCAATTTTAAACTTGAGGGGGACGGCTGCACACAGGATAAAACCATGTTTTAAAAGCAAAGTTGAGGTGCCCGAGAGAGCCAACCGGCGGCCAAATACGCCATGTACACTCCTCATCATCCAAGACCAACAACTCGACAAGCTTGTGAAGGAATTTGTTACGAAAAGAAATAAATTCAGATAAAGTATGTTAGTGGTGAAAACATCACCGATTTTCCTCTTCGGAATTGTGTCTTGCACTGTTTATACAATTGCAAGAAAAACTGAAAAAGCCAGCAATTAAGTTTTATTTTTTCCGAGAATAAAATTCTAAAAAACGTACTTTGCTTTCACTGCTTTAACAAATCGATTCTTGAAAACTTGCATGACGAATGACATTCATTTGTACAGCATGTGAAGCTACTCGAATTTTAAATCTAAACGTCAACGCTAGCCAACGCTCTATTAGGCCATCCCCTTTTTTTTTCGTTTATCGTCGTATGTGTTTTCTGATTTTGGGTTGGTCGGTCGGAATTAAAAAAAATTAAAAAATAAAATAAAAGTGGATAAGGAGTCTGGAACTAGGAGGCCCGGTACCTCAGCATAATGTCCGTGGAGCCTGGAAACAAGAAGACATGGTTACAAAGTCAACATGGCGGCAATGGAGGAAGGAAAAATCGACGTCGTGGTTAAACTCAAACAAGAACAGCGTAAAAAGGATGAAACATTATTTAAAATAATGTGTCATTGCCTTCTATACCTTCTGTATAATTTTTTTTTTTTTTTTGAAAACGCGAAAATCTGGGTCGGTCGGACGACGCTAAAAAGAGAAAAAAAAGGGATGGCCTTAGACATATAAAGTAAATAGCTTCACGAGTGAACAAAATGAAATTTTACTGTTTTTAATTTTACTCAACTGACATTTTATTGTGTGAACTGAAAAAAAAAATGTTGTCATCGTCGCTTTCTCTGTTATGCACATTAGAATGTCTTCCTTTGCTGGCATTATGCGCATTTATTTTCCAAATAATACTACCAAAACTCCGGTTGATGCCGTAGAGGAAATTGTTTGAAATTGTCACGAGCGAACTCCGCCACGCACTTTTACTGCTGGAGACATATGGCACGGCCGTTGCTTTCCCTGTTTTGACACAGTTTCGAACTCCTCTTTCATTAATGTCGCTGATATTTACTTTTCAACTTGTGCTGTCACAGCTACTCAAGCTCAAAAGGGATGCAATCGAAGTTAATTGAAAATCCAGCGCCATACAAACAAAATATTTAGCATTGATGTGTTTTCGTGGTGAACGAAGAAGTTGAAATTTCTTTGATCTGTACTCGACATTTCATTGGCTGAAGGAAAAAATGTTGAAATTAATTGTTTCCATTCTGCTTTGTGATTGGTTAACTTTGTCTGGGTGACCCCGGTTACAGTAGCCGCACTGTAAGCCTCAAAGTGCAAAGCGGACCATAAATTTGGACACACGCGAACCATGCTGCTAGCAATAATGACCATTAAAAATAAATGTACGGTCTCCTCTTTTTATGCATGCTTGATTCTCTCATTTTTCACGGTTATGGCAATGGGGCTCCGCTTCGCAATAACAAAATGGTAAACATGCCCGTCATCATCTAAAAACCACGGTAAAAAAAGCAAAACTAAAAAGACTAATAAGCTCAGGATAGCATGTTTAACCCTATTCAGACCGGGCTTTTTTGGATCTTGTCAACCCCATACCCACCCCCCCCCCCCCTCCGTAACGTCCACAATATTTAAGCAATCACAATGAAACTTAAACAATATATAGTTGGCTAAAGCTGTTAAGCCCCGTGGAAGCTAGGTGGGGGAGCCAGTGGTTGTGGAGCCCCACCCCAGGGTTTTCATTGTTTTATCGAGTTTGTCATTCGTGATCAGACTTAATTTTCGTCATTCGAAACCATCTTGAAGATACAACATTTTGAATTTCGGAGTTTCGCGCCACACAAAATCAAAATAGCCGTCTGAAGGCTGTCACGTATAAAAAATAAATGTACGTACAACGTACCTTTTAATTCTCTTAAAGCCCAGAAAAAGAACGACGATAAATACCAACAACAGAACACCACCCAAAGAGGCTGCTATAGCAACAATGACTGATTTGTCATCTTTTTCTGTAGGCATTTCCGTGGTTTCTTTGGTGGAGAATAAAGGCTGAACGCTTAAGAGAGTAATGTCCATCCATATTCCAATGCAATACATATCACTCTTCACTATGGCTTTCAAAACATCTCTGTGAACGACATTATCCAGGGACCATCGGGAAAGTTGTAAATAGAAGGCTAACAAGGTTATTAGCGGATCATCGGGTGACTGCATTGGATAACCTGGAAGGATGTGAACCAAATCGCCTGAAAATACTGGCTTGTTGAACGAACTAAAAAAAAGACAAAAAAAACGCGTATAACAGTTTATTACATAGAATAGGGCCAAAAATGGGGAACAATAGCTTGGTTATGTATTTTTACTTTCTTTCTGCCTGGGTGTACTTTGCTTTGTGTTATTGAGGCGATTTACTATCGAGTTTACACTTGATTTCTGCTCAATTCAATTGCAATCAAAAAGGTTCCTAACTCAGCCAATCACTCGGGCTAGAATCTTGTCACAAAAACTGAAATGTCCTGGTAAAAACTCTAAACCGGGCCTTTTGTAACCCGAAATTTTGAACGTGCAACCCGGTATACTTTGGAAAATGTTGATTTTTTTTTGTGCGTGTGATTGTTTTTTAATTTACCTTGTTGGATTACATTGGACTCCGTCAACAGCACAGTAAGCTGTAGCCATCATTGCAACTTCTCTTTTAAAGACTTTAGTGTTTTCGTTCCACTATAAAGACAAATACACGAACACACACACACACAAAGAAAAATAGATTAGGAATAGGAAGCAATTATCAACGAGAAGAAAAATGATTAAAGTCTCTGTTCAGCGTGGAAACATGTAATTGAAGTGGTACGAAAACTCGATCTTGCACCTGCTACATCGACACGTTTTCTCTCCTGCAACCTCCCTCTTCCATTTTATCCAAAACTTTGACTGCACAGTCCCCTTACAGCCGTAAAAAAGTAAAGTTTATTTGTCCAGCCAAGTGGACCATTATGTAGGCGAGCTTAAAATCCAGTTCCTTTACAATAAAATATTCAAAGAAATGTTATGTTTGTCCTGCCTGGACAGAAAGCTTTTCAACGATATCTGGTAGAAATCTCGCTCGTTTATTGGTCGGTAGCTATTATGAATGTGAATTTAAAAAAATGATCTAACCTAAGGCGCAACGCAATGGAACCTTTGGAAAACTTGCGAAATTGTAGTAATTTTTTAATAGACGGAAAACGAAGAGTTGTGAAATGTCGGGAGACGGGGCTTTTGAAGCCCGCCTAAACTTTCAAGATTTGTAGCTTTAAAACAATTAAAGCTACAAGCACCAAACTTTGCAACTTTTCCTAACATTGTTTTGGCATTGTTTTGACAGTAATGTCATGTGCTCATACACTTTGACGTTAATATTGAAACCATTCTTTAATAACTTGACACGAGTTCTACAGCCAATAAAATCACGGCTAAACTGAACAACAAACTTAAACGGACCAGATTTAATATCGATGATGTTATAACTTATAACATCATCGACTGACACAACATTTCACTGAGGAAAATAAAGACGAAAAAGAAGAAGAAGAAGAAGAAGAAGAAGAAGAAGAAGAAGAAGAATCGTTTATTAAAAACCATAACACTTCGCAGTCCTTAGACTGAATTACGAGTACTGTTGTTACAATGTTAAAAAAATGTATTCAAACTGTATGTATATAATAAGATTTAAAAAAAATATATTAAAAACTATTTACATTAAATATTTTGAACTGTTAAAAATGATTTATACGATCTAATTTAAACTACTGTCTATAATAAAAGAGTTTTTAAAACGGTCCGACTTACAAACTGGTGTGTCAAACACTCTCCTGTTACGAATTTGGCGACTATTAGTTGACCTCTTAGACAGCAGATTGACAAGGTTGTGGTCTTTTGTAGTTACAATATCATTGAATATCATAGAACCTATTCATAAAGAAATACGAGGCGGGAATCCCATTTGAGAGAAACGTAACAATATTAACAAAAATAAGAATTAAATTATACCTTTTTGATATCCAGGCCTTGAATTTTCAATATGACTGCTTCTTGCCTTCCCCTTTTTGATGGCGTTGGCGGAGTCGTTTCTTGTAAATGAAGAAATTAAAACAAATCTTTATCAATTTTTAACAAATACACCTTTTATTAAATGTGTTAAGTTCAAGTTAAGACTTGCATTTCGGCGTTGAAACTTTTGTTTCTCCAGCACCATCGAAAAGTCACCATCGTTCGATGCATGACTATTTTATTGTCACTTGCTTATTAGCCTTTCATCGACTAAAAATTAACGTGACTAATGTTAATAGCTACTGTAGCGCGCGAATACGCCTAAAAACAACCAACAACTATAACGAACTGGCTAATAGCAGTTCTTTCTTTAGAGAGAAAATGACAGTTTCAAGTTAATTGTGAGACAGATATAATAAACAATTTATACCTGGTGACGGAGTAGTGTGAGGCGCTGTAGTCTCACCCAGGCAACTTCCATTCCTTATCAAGACATCATCTATAGCTAAGTCACCCGTAAAAGAAGATCCAACTATTCCTTCAAAGGTCACCTGGAAAGTAAAGAGTTCATATAGTGGAAGTTAGTGTTCAGTTCAGGCCTAACCAAAAGGTAAAAACGAAACAAATGCATAACTTAAAGTGAAAAGAGTCATATAATAGTTAATTTTGATCTAAAAATCAAAATTTCTTGTTCGCAGTTTAAAATAATTATAATTAATTTGCGCTTTTACCTATTTTGATCCCTGTTGATATTAGTTTTATATAATATATAATGTAGTCATAATTTACGCAGGGCCACTTTTGATACGAGCCAACCTGCCTAAATAAAGTTGACCTTCTACCTTTTACTTTTAGATAAGGAGTTTTGATTTGCAAAATGATTCCAACATGGATTCGAGTTTTTGTTTTCGCTTAACTGTCCATGTTATTGCTAATGATGATGTTTCCTATCTGATAACGCTTGAGTCTTAAACTGGGTCATTAGTGGTAATCAGTTTTATTATCTATTCTAAGCAAAATAATCATGTCAATTATAATAAACAAATCTGCATAAGATTTATATGTATGTTTCAACAATACAAAAGAAACGGTTAAAGCACGATTTTTGAAGAACACGAGAAAAATGTTCTCGCACTTTTCGTGTGCTTTAAAAAATATCAAGTGCTTACATTGTATGGGCTCAACAATGTACAACGAACAAGTTTACTCTTCTTTGTAACGTGTTGATGTCGAGTGCGTGTTTATGGACCAATAATAAACTCAAACTAATCAATCGAAACAATTATTTTATTGAATTTCAATACAACGGGAAATAATGGTCGATATCAAGTATACTTACAGTTTTATTTAAATTAATGATAACCTCCGCCTTTCGCCAATGTTTACCATGGTCTCCGGATATGTTAAATACTACCACATTTCCACTGAATACGGAAAGAGTGCCCATCGCTTCTCCATACATATGATAATAGAACTCAAGACAAGCCAGTTCTCCATTTCCAGGCACAGAGAGCACAAGCTTTGCGTTATCACCGGCGACCCGGGGATACGACGTTTCGATGTACATATAGTATCCTGTCCAGGAAAATATAGGATAATTAGATAATCAGATTATATAGGATAATTGGACAATAATTAGGTAATATAAGATAATTAGACGATAAGATAATATTTGAAATGGTTAACCAATCATATAGCACAAAATTTAAAAAAGGCGCTTTTATATATATATACATTTTTTTTACTTCGTTTATTTGTTGTTAAATTTGTACCTCTTTGGTCTTTTTTTTTTCTATTTTTTTAATAGAAAAACCATTATTTCGAGGTTTCATAAACCATTTTTTCGAGTTGTAATTTAATTTGAAACATTTTT
Source organism: Oculina patagonica (assembly GCF_052425735.1). Taxonomy (NCBI): domain Eukaryota; kingdom Metazoa; phylum Cnidaria; class Anthozoa; order Scleractinia; family Oculinidae; genus Oculina; species Oculina patagonica. The sequence goes on along the minus strand of NC_135770.1, from coordinate 19,215,099 downwards.
TCCCTGGTTCAGTGAGTGTATAGCCACTGTAAATCTTGTTCTTGACTTTGCTCTTTTTAGGCTGATTTTTATTTGGCATAAGAAAAAGTATAAGTAAAGGCCCATGGGAAGAACAATCACACCTTTTTATGCAGCTCACACAAGGAATGTCTATGCTTGCGCTTTTAGTTTCATTAACTTATCCTAACGGCTAGGCTTGTGCTTACGTCCGGTAAAAAACAAGCCATAGATGAGGGACGTTTAATCTATATATCACCTCAGCAAATATACTCGAGCTTTCTTCCTGTCAAAACTGCCAGGTTGACATTTTGTATATGCATGTCAACGTTCATCCAAATGTTTACTTTACCGGGATGAAAAATTTGATATTTCTGGACTATTTTTGTTGTCTAAAGATAAATTGACAAAGAACACTTACCGTATAGTCCGGTAGTGTGATCTGACGACGGTCCCGTAGAGTAAGGTGGAGTTAACCCACGATTACGTGTCCAGTTAAACACATCTGAGGTGGACTGTTGCCAGTCAGAACACAAACCAACGTCAAAGTCACATGATGTTAAAGGAGGATAAATACCGCTTATTATCCATGATTTCAAGTGACGAATTTTGGCGTATACCATATAAGGGTAGTCACATGTAAATTTACCCCAACTGGCAAGTCCCTCCAGATACCATTTACCGTTAAACTCGCAAACAAGTGGACCCCCGCTGTCACCGCTGCAGGCTCCCATTTCACCATGGTATTTACCAACGCATATCATGGAATCATCTAATGAATTAGAAAACAGTCCACAGCGTTGCTTTGAAACGAGAGGGATAGAGGCCTGCATGAGCTCATTTGTATGGTTACCATCACTCCATTGTGTCCCCCAGCCAGTTATCCAGCACGTTTTGTTAAGGTCATCCAAGGGAAGCTGTAATTTGTTATCTGACAGACAAACAAGGCCAACTCCTTTGCCTATGTTAGCCGGTTTCGATAGCTGGAGAAGTGCGATATCGTTGCTGCTGTGGTAATTTTTGTGCTTAATGATTCTTATGACGTCGTAGTCCTGTTCTGTCCCGACAGTACCATTAAAACTGTAATGAGCTCCCAACCTGAAATGCAAAAAAGGTTAAAATGTACACGCACAGTATATCAAATCGTCTATTTCTTCTGCCCTTCAAATTCTCCCCGTTTATTCTAAGTTTAACCGTTTTTGGCAATTCAAAAAGCTATCAACTTAGATTCCTAAGGAAACTGGTTTGCCAACACCCGACTTTAAAGCATGACCCAGTTATCGACAACTACATAAGTAAACTTTTAGTTGTCGAATCTGAACTTTTGTTTTAACTAAATCTTTTTCAAAGGAGAACTATTTTGTTGACCAAGACTTACTTAGAGATAAATTGCTTTACAAGCTGGTTTGTTTTGCTGTCTTGACACTGAAGGTATATACGTGGTATTGTGATTAGTCAGGTACCCAGGAGTCCAAAAGGGCTTGACTTTCACAGAAACAGCGTAAAAACTCTCAGATAATTCTTTAAATCATTTTTACAGCACATTAACAATGCTTTAAATGAATTTCTGGATGTATTATGCTTAAAATAGCTAAAGGAAAGACATGACGTCATAATTAAATGCATCAAAACATCATCTTAAGGCGAGAATTAAGCTTGGCAACATTGATTTAGTAAAAATAGCTATGTTGACAAAAATCAGACAAAAATGCCCGTGGGTGTCACATTTTGGACTCTTGGGTACCTGACTAGATGTTTCATATGAAAAGTCTAAGTGTAAATGTGAGAAATATTTCAGAGTCGATATTCATAGTGTGGCACTCCTTGGCTGTTGACTCGAAAACTTTTTTTACTCCTTCGAACTTCTCTGTTTGGCCTACACTTTTGCCTAAAACAGATACATCCGCACTTTGTTACTTGACTAATTTCTGCTAAAAAAAAACGTAAACAGACGCCTGCTACGCAGGCTATTTCTTATTCTAAGCCTACATATCACATTTTATTATATAATCTGCGGTTGTTTATTGGGATTTTGACCATGAAGAAAAATAGTATCCCGACGTGTGTAAAATTACGATATTTTTTTACGTGTGCTTGATATCACCAAACACGTGCTGACAATTTTGGTACATTTCAATGGTGAATGAGCCAATGGAAACATCTTTGGATCTTCGGCAATCTACGGAAATTTTCGAAAAAGTTCGGAAAATGTTCGTAAACATTCGATTGACCTTCGGACGACATTTTGAAAATCTTCGGAAAGTTCGGGAAATTTTCGGAAATCTTGGGAAAATTCGTCAAAACATTGTTATTAGTAGGTTTATAGAATGAACAAAATAATACATAGTTACTTGGAGATATGGAATTTATATTTTCGTTTTCACATCGATATCGTACACTTTCTCATTACCTCACTTTAAAATCTGACGGTTGTTCAAATCCTATGCAGTTAGCGGCTGTGACAACCCAGCGTGGATCTATCAAAGAAGCCCCACAAAACTTTTTTCTATATCTGCTTATAAATAGCATTGCCTGCCAGGGCCAGCTGTTAACTGGTGCAATTGTACCACCAACACTTCGTGAAATGCTAGGCCGAGACCCACAAGAAACTGAAATGAAACGAAACAACAGACATGAAATAATAATTGAGGATAATTAAATATTTATAGTGCGCAAATTATACTTGTAAAAAAATGATCAAATGCGCATAAGTGATAACCATTTAATTCTACATTTACCAAACGTTCAAAACGTATGAAATATTTAATATTTATCAATTCTTTTCCAAAATACTGATGAAAATCGTCTGATATGACAAGGGCAAAGGCTGGAGAGGTTAAAATCAGACGCCTTCCTCAAGATTGAGCAGGGGAATTATTTTATTTTGGCACAAAAAAGACATTAGTCATGCAGTGCCTTCTTAAGGCATTGGACAAATCTTTAAAAATTACGTATACCGCAGGATATCTACCCTATAGAGATTACTGATAATAAGGACCATATTTATCTAGGCATCATGACGATTGTTTTGATAAAAAAGTACCTAACTGCCCACTTTGATAACAGCTTTATTGCCCGTGGACTTAGTGACCTCCCGAGTGACTATGAGATTATTTAGGGACACCATTAACAAATTGCTCTCTTAAATTATTTCACCACATATTGAGACTATCTCAATTCCTAATTAAAACACTGTAATGGATCCTAGCTGTTGGTTTCGAACTAAGCAATTCACAGAAAGTCTCTAGGTGAGCCCAAATGTCGATCGGACTTTTTCGGTACCCTAATAATAATATTAATGTGGGTAATAATGTAGATGTACAAAAGGTAAAATTGAAACAGAAACATAAACACGTTATTTAGGCTGGCCACGGACATTCTTTATCAGGTTCATTGTAAAGTACGTTATTAATAGTTTGATAGGGAAAAGCCACAACTAAAAACTCCAAATTTAACAACGCACAAACAAACAAACAAACGATATCAAAAATACTCCTTACGCTTTTTCGTTTTAGCAATCACTTCCAGATTCCTATAAGGTCGACCCAATTCATCCACTCCAAACACTTGTACTCCGTAAGTTGTCGAATGTTGGATTTCATCAATTTCTGTACTCAGCCTTTTTCCATCTATTATTTTGTGATCCAGTGCATTTCCATCTGTTTTGTTTAAAAGGATGATGTAATAGAGTACTTGACGGTTAAGTATACTTTTCAGGTTTGTCCACTGTATTAATAGACGTGTCGTGCCGTTATCTGCGGACACTGTCCAGCCAGGGAGCACAGTAGCTGAAACAGACAACATCCAATGGTTACCTGTTTACAGTTACATATCATATCGTTTGGCGAGAAAATCATGTTTATGTTCCATTTATAAGGAAAATAACTTAGTCTTTCAATCCCTCTCCTGGTTGGGGGGGGGGGGACTAGTGACTTAAAGTAAGGGGTGGGGAGGAGGGGGGCTTAAGAGCCTCCCCCTCTTAGTAAGTCTTTACTTTTGGCAGAATTTGGGGGGGGGGGGGGGCATCCCTGAAACACCTTAAAAAACAAACGGAAAACTTGAGCGGATTAAACAAGCCTACATAATCCACATGGCGATGTTACCTCATTTACTGGCTAACATCAGGCCTTCTTCATCGGACAGACTAATAGAAACCTTACCACGGCCTTGACTTAACACAAATGAGTGACTGGAAGACCATTTCTAATCACCATCGACTTGCTAACCACAAAATCAACTTGGCTTAACCAGCTATTTACAGCGAATGACTCTAGCACAAAACTGACCATTTAGCTTTAACGGACATTATTTACTTTATACTTGACTCTGAAGATGACTTCCACTCAGGCTGTCAACAGCAAGAGTTATTTTCAGATCTACTCTCACACGAACGACCACACTTTACGTATACGAACCACCGACACTCTTTGATTTATACACACTACACATTCTTAGTTACATGCTGTCGAGGCAGACCATGCGAAAAACGCATTTCTGTTACGTACCTGCATTAAGTCCATTTTTTAACACCGCGAACTGCATCTTGACAAGGCTTGATTTCTTTAATAGCACGACATTAACTGTGATGTTGTTGGATTTCCCGAATGGAACTTCGACCAAAGATCTATGACTTGGATACCCGCAACCCGCTTGGTAAAACTGCATAGTTCCGTTGCCGCCGAAGATCTTGACATACTCACTGTATTGAGATGCAAGCAAAAAATGCGAATGAAATAATTTAACATCGCGTTTAAACAAAACTTTTGGAAATTTCGGATTGGAAGCCATCTCAGATATTAATTTTACAGCGTCTGGATTTTTTTTTATTAGTGACGTTGCTAGGGCTACAAAAACCCAACATCTGCATTCAAAATTTGTAGACACAAAATTACATAAGCAAACTAAGGTCATGCGAAAACAAACAAATCAGCAAATAATCAATAAATGAATCGATAATTGTCGCAAGCAACGAATTATTACTGGTTTAACTTTCAAGTTGTATAGTAACTCTTAGGGCCGATTTACACGGTGCGATTGTCGCATACGACATGCTTGCGATATGCTTACGACAGGCCTACGACACGAATTGTGTCGTCTAAATCAAACTTACAACTCGCTTACGACCGTCGTAGGCCCGTCGTAAGCTTGTCGCATGCGACAAAATCGTACCGTGTAGATCGGCCTTTAGGCAGATAAAAAAAAAAAAGATTTTAGCGCTAGTGCACACAGCCTGAGCAAGCAAAAAAGGCAACTAATCGAATGCAAGCGATGTTCAGTTAGTCAAGAGCTAGTCAAGAGGATTGGATCTTATATAAAAAAAGTATCGAGTTCGTTTACATTTGCGGTTTGAATTTGTACAGGCAATGGCGTAACATTTCAAAAGTGATTCATTTTAAAGTTAACGCGAGACATGGAACAACTATTGTGCGCGTCTGAATGCACGGCAAATTACAAATTAAATAACAATTATTACAGAAAATGATGTTAATAAAAAAACAGATAACACGACACTAATGTACAAGAAAAATAACATCACATTAAAACGCAAGAATTAAGTATCAAGAATGTTTGAGCTGCTTATTCAAAATACGTAGGGTTTTCTGAGTGGACTTTTAAAATTAACTGCAGTCTGTTGGGTGCGGAATCTACAATAGAAAAACAGTTATTTGAGCACCGCCTACGGCATGTGTAATTTAGTCAACATATAATTTTATTGACATGCATTCTGGGCACCGGGTGCTTTGTATTTTATATCAAGGGCATCAGTATTGGACAAACTGGCTCGATTATACGAGAATACGATAAAAAGCGGCAATTATAAGCTATCTGGTCTCCACATGATACAAATATCATCACTTCGACTATGTTAAAAACATCTGTAGAAGGTCGGATATATCTTTAATTACCTGCAATTACTTAAGTCCAGCTTCTGAATTAGAAAGAGGGTAACTGCGCGACTTACACCAACATTCCCTATAGTCAAGTAGTATATGTCATTGTAATCTGGCCTAACGTCTACAAAACCAGTCGATTGGTTTACAGTGACCTCCAAACCTGAAAAAAAAAAGTAAACGATGAAACAACAAACTGAAAAAGTCTTACGGTCGCTTGATTAAACGCCTTATTGTTAATTAACACGTCTTTTAACCGAGATCGAGAATCACAGCAGGAAAGGAAGCTCAAATTACTGGGTCAGTAGCTATATCAACAATAATTCTAGAATAGAGCAGAAAACATGCATTTTGGAGAGCCTGTGAATTTCAATCTCTATTTCTTAAAAAAAAAAAAAAACAACAACAACAACACATCGTTTTGCCAAAACAATCAAAAGCAGTTTAATGTCAATTTTGCTTTGACATATCTTTACTATACCCAAATATTGCATCGGGACTGTCTCGTAATTTGGTATTGCTCTCTGGTTATACTGCGTCCTCATTCACATATCCCTCGGACGTGCAAGCAAATTCATACCCAGACCGTCGCTCAAGAGGGAGTGGATGGACCCCCCTCTTTAAGGTTTTTTGCTCTATTAAGGCACAGCGAAAATACTTTGCACTGTATAGAAAGCCCGTTGCATGCTCTACAAGATGACGTAATTTGGTGTTGGACGTGACGTCAAATGATGTCGTGTGACGTCATTAGAGCCGCCATCTTGGATCTGCCATCTTGGACTTCACCATTTTTCTAAGAAATTCAGGAAATAACGGAAATTGATGCAAAAGAAAGCCAGAGTGCTCATGGAATGTAAAAAATAAACAAGTTGTATGATTTTGTTTCATAAAACTTGAACACACCTGTACGTCCTTGGGTCAATCGCTTTAATTCATTTCGATGCAAATCCAAAACCCATCGTCATTTGGGTTACCGGTGCCAGTTCCGTGTTTAACCTTTGAGTTTTCATTGGCTAACTCACTGTATTGTTTCAAGTTAAGTCATAAGCGTTGCTTTATTTATGGTGACTTACCTGTTTTATGTGTAACGCTTTCAGAAGATGGTCCCCGTCCTTTAGACGTGAAAGCCGCCACTTGGATATAGTATAGTTGTTGTGGTTTTAGTCCCGTTAAAGTAACCCATGTATTATTAGGGTTAACTGTTACACTGCTTTTGTTATATTGCGGGTATATACTGTCAGGTAGTGAAAGAGGAAACATGTAGTCAACATAATATCCTGACAATCGTCCATTGACATACTGCTTAGGAAGTGGATTCCAGTGAACTGTGATCTCAGTTGCTCTCACATTTGTGAAAGTGGCGTTTGATGGTGGCCTGCTAGGAACTGATAAAAAAGAGCAATGATTACAACCAAAAAGTAACGATATATAAAATTATGACTTAATACATATCCCCATCTGCCATCGATAACATTTATTCGTACATACCCCCTTCTTTTGTCCAAGCGGTGACTTCCGCACTCTTATAAACCTCGCCTTTACGGTTTACACCAACAACAACAAGACGATATTTGCGAAATGGTAACAGTCCATGGAATACAACGGAACTGACATTTCCAGTCCGGATGCTGCTGATTAAACTACTGCCATTAGTGCTTTTGACAAGACCAAAGTAGTGGAGAAGTTGATGCAGGTTCGGTGCCAGAATTGACCAGTGGATGAAAATACTTCTATGTGTAGTATTGGCGATGGATACACTCCAGTTAGATATAGGCAAAGCTACCATAAGAAAGAAAGAATACAATTAGTCCGTAGATTTTTCATGTAACTAATATCGTATTATATGGCTTCAAGTTTGTAAAAGCGATAAAACATAACATATATATATTTTTTAAATAGACCTCGGGGTCCATACTGTAAGATATACAGCTATTTCAATAAACGTTGTCGGGTCAAAGCTTAAAGCTAAAGGGCAAGACCGCATTGAGTTCTGGGTATTCACTACAAATTTGCATATAAGCTTCATTAAATGTACAAATTTGTATTTCGCACGTGAGGAATTCACGAGTTTGTTTTTCCACTCAGGAGGCCTTTCTGCAGCTTTACTTTCACTGTCGCTGGGCTCTGAGATTTGAAAATTCGTCTAAAATTCAATGTGCTTAAAAGCACCCTGTTTCACATGTCTGAAGAAAGAGAAAACGTGCAAATTCGCGTTGGTCGTGTCACTATATATTTTAATATTTAGCACGTGCAAATGCTCCCTTCTTCTACCCATACTGCCTTTCAGTTTTGTCTTTAAGCTTTGATCCGGACAACGCTTACTAAAATAGCTGTATACCTTCCTAGTTCATTTCCATAAAGGATGCGTCTCAAACAATGACAGTGTGATCTGACAAACGATATCAATTGCTGTTTTGGCATTAACGTAGGCAGAAATCATTTTCTTAAAGCGTTCGATACGTTCGTTCGACCGGAAAGGTGAAGGGAATTCGCTGCCACTTCCTCCTCAGTTTTTTTCGAACTTCTGAAAATATGATTTAATCTATAATTGCCCGTCAAACTACCAACTTTCTATGAAGAATGCATGAAATATTTTGCAGAATGTTCGGCGGCAAAGCAAAATAAAATACTGTAAACAACCTCGCAGATGGTAATTTTAAAAATCGTTCTGTGGAACAATAAAGCTATCTGCATTAATGGAAAATCAGTTTACAATCATGGACTTGCAGATAAGGGCATACTTATTGATGATAACGAGCTCATTACAAGACATAAGTAAAGGGAACTTAGGGCCGAATCGCACTAGCGGACAAGTTTTAAATGTCATAACATTTTTTACAAAAACAAAATTGTCGCGACAAGTCAGAGACATTTTGAAGAAACCAAAAGGTGTAATTATTAGTACAATAGCTCTGCACGTGCTTCTGCCATCCCTGTACATTTCTCAGCACGGTCGTCTTGGGCAAACATCAAATATGCAGTACAACGCGTTAACAAAAATCTAAAACAATTCGCATTTAAAGTACGCGTGTTCTCATGCAGTGATAATGAGTCGTCTCAAGATAACTTTTTCTTTTCTCATTCTTACATTTGGCCGAAACTCTTCACTTATAAATATGCTTTGCCTCTCGCGAAAAGATTTTGCGGCTGGATTATGAAAGTGAGAGTTACATCACAGTGCATACTATCCCAACAACTTTTGAGTGCGTGTTGTTTTTCGGTGCAATTTGGACCAAACACAATAGCAAATCAACAACATATTGTTATCTGGCATTACGAGGGGCATGGGAATGCGACTTGTCATGAGTTTTCCTGCCTTGAGGCAGGACCTCGGCCCCTTTGATGATTTGTCCATTTTGACAAAATTTGCCCTTGTCCAACAAGTCGTTCGCACTTTTTTTGCAATTGTTTGACAACATATATCGCGCGTGCAACGCGGACCAATCATAAGACAACTGCTTCTCTGTTTTCCTGAAATGCTGGACAAGTTCTAGGTCTCAAAAAACGCACTCGCACTTGTTTTCTGTAACAAGTGACACGTTTATGATGAAATATACCAATTGTTACAAAATTTGTCCGCTAGTGCGATTCGGCCCTTAGTATCATTCTCTCCGTTGGATGCATTTAAACTTTATTGTGTAATTGATGCCTTTCCAGCTGAATGGCGGAGATTTCTAAGAACATACAACTATAGGGACATGGAGCCCTTCAACATAGGAAATCAAACCCAGCTACAGTTAAACCACCGGCTAACCATCCTATGTTTGTCACAGCATGCCCATTTGAATATTCAAATTTCATTACTAATTGCTACTGTAAATATGTAAGTTTTCTAAAATCGGCTTTTGCGACTTTTATTTGCAATAAAATGAAGTAAAAATATTTTCGCATTGTTAAGGTTTGTTTTTATGTCGTTTTCTTGGCGTTTTGTAGCGCGAGAGAAAAGTTCTGGGAGTTTAAAATTTCGACTCGTGTACAGAATGCAAATATTTATACAAGGCGTGCAACTTTGACATACAAGAATCGAGTATCGCCTCTTGAATGTAGCCGAAAAAAACATATTTATCTCAACTTATTTTCTATGGAGTTACCGGCCCTCGAAAGAACAGTCTTCGAACTCTAGTCTGGTGTTATTTGAGTGCGATCGGTTCGCCCCGTTGCTCTTTTAAACAAGCTGGAATATCACATTAGTCCGTAAATTTGCCGATTTACTTTGACAATTTATGCAATATTCGCTGAAATTGGTCAAAATTACTGCCTATGCCCTCTACTGGAAAGCAATTCTGAGCCACTACAAAATGTTCTCTGAGGAACCCCAAAGAAATATTGTTCGGAAATCGCGATAGCGAAGCCGAATACAACTTGAACTGAAAATTTAAACTGCGTCTCTACTTCAAATGTTTCAATTTTTTTATTTTTGTTGTTTTTGATATTAACATTTCTTTGCACTTATGTACTTTAGTTCACTAAACAAATCTAAGTAATGGCAAGTATAAATAAATTTTCCGGTTCAAGTTGTCTTCGGCTTCGCTGTCGCGATTTCCGAACAGTATTTGCATGGTTTGAAACACCTGCCGCCAGGGACGGCGGAGCAATTTTCCAAGTGGGGGGGCTGACTAGTGACTTGAAGTGGGGGGGGGGGGGGGGGCTTAAAAGACCCTTCTCTTAATAAGTCTTTATTTTTTCTGAAATTCCGGGGGGGGGGGCTAAAGCCCCCAAACCCCCCCCCCCAGCCCCCCGGCTCCGCCGTCCCTGGCCGCACGTGGCCGAGACAACTATGGATATGGATCAATCAGTTGCCGAAACAAAGAGTGTTTTGTGCTCAGGTTGCTTTACATAATTATGATAAATCATGCATGTTTTCAGATTCTTCAAATGATGAAACTAATGAAACTCGCTTACCTGAGCTAAGAGATCGATTTAAAACCTTGTACCAGACTTTGACGTAGCCGTAATCGCTTGAAAACTGGACTTCTAGAGTAATGTTGTGTCCGTTCTGATATGGTATTTCCAATGACAACCCATCGGAAATTGTGTCATGCCTTTCTGCAGCAAACACCTCAAGCCCATTACTGTGAAAAACCTTGATGTAGCTTTTGTGCCTACAACTTAATCGAACAATTAGTTAATGTAAGCTCGTCACATACGTTAAAGTACTTATTATGAATTTGGCTGAAAAGAAGGAAACTTGGGATTGTTCTTAAACAAATCAGCAAGATAGCAAAGTCACAATATTGCCCTTTAAATGCGTCGCAAAACACATTTCGAAGACTATGATGACATTTCGGGGAGCCATCTGAGGCAAAGAATGAAGTATATTGACTGAGCAGTATTTTACATGTAGCATCATAATGGAATAGTCGTACAGTCATATCCATCGTTTATACACCGAAGTGGAGGTCAATAGTGATAGATATTTACCTCGCAAACTCGCGGTCCGGCAAATATCCACCAAATTCACCGACATCGAAGTGAATTATCGTTTTAGTCTATACCACACACGCTGGCCTAAAACATCACTTTGGGTAAACAAAGCGACGCGCGAAGGTGAGTTTGTTTCTCTTTATCTGCTTGGAGGAGAATAGTACTTTGCTAATTACCACCGAGATAACCAATCATTGCGCGCGGAAAGCAGCTACTCACTTAGATAACAAGAAGGATGTCAAAAAATATTTAACTTACTAGGGATAGCACGAACTGAAGTAAACGTATTGAAATGAAATAAGGGTGACTCCTTGCGGCATACCAGCACTTTTTATTTGGCCAATGCAGTTGAGAGTATTTCTCCCATGAGAAAAGTTTAACCATCCAGATGATCGGTTTACAAAGCCTGTGCAGCCTGATTTTTAAAAATAATATGAATTAAATTTTGATATTAAAGTTTTGATTTATGAAAAGGCTAGGAAATAATGTTTAGTGAAACAGCGTATCTAGGCGATTCGATGTATCACACTTCCAAACAAAAATTGTTGTTTTTAGTTTACATTGGAATTCTTTGTTGTTCCTAAATGTTTTCCTCCCTACTGCTGACGGTAGGACGAGTCAGGATTCGAGAGTAACATGTGTGAAGACAAAAATTGAAATACAAAGGGTACTGATGAATATATTGCAGCTGAGGATTTTGACGGGACGAAACCTTTGGTAAGTTGTTAAGCCTTTATATCTCCAGATTGGCTAAAGGGGGCACGGACAAAGCTAAAATAGTCAAGTTAAAGACATTCAAAACAGACACTTACCTTTAGTTATATAAAAAGAGGCTGACTTAGGTCCTTCTCCTTCGGATGTTAAAGCTGCCACGGAAATCTGGTAACGTTTATCTGTCCGAATATTAAATAGCGTAAGATGCGACTCTTCTGGGTTGATGGTGATGTCAGTTTTCTCCAATGGTTTATAGTAGTCCATGTCTTTGTAATAGACTCTATATCCCAAAAGACGGCCATTGATGTATTGGACAGGGAGAGGATCCCACTCTACCAATAATTCATTCAAGCCATGATCTGTAGCACGAACATTTAAAGGAGCTCGACTGGGTACTGAGAAATACAGATTAAATTGTGTATTGGTAAGGATAATAACTATAGAGAATTTCGGCTTTACAGTCTTTACAAAAAATTTCAATTGTATAATTGCACATTACAGCCCATAGATTAACTTAGAAATACTATATTTCGAAGAAACGTATCAGAAAGAATGTTTGCTTCCAAACAAGTTTTCGTTGGCTCGTTTTTACGCCCAGAAATGTAAGTTATGCACATAAAAATTCTCCCTTTCAGAAATATCTTCGTATAAAACACAGAAAAAATGTCGTTCTTTATATCGAAAGAGAAATAGACAATGGATGGACTCCCTAATAGCACTATGTCATGTCCCCATGTGACATTGTTTTCTTGCCTCGATTTTACATCAGAAAAAAAAGGATATGTACACATGCGAAATCTTCAGGTTTAAATTACATCTATATGAAACAACAGCAACAAAAAAACATTTACAGATGTCAAGATAACGCGAAGGTCTCTGAGAAGAGGAGAAGGGGGAAGAGGGGGGGGGGGGGCTTACCTCCTTCTAGTGTTTTGATGGAGACTGCTTGGCTGGAGAACGTGATGTTTCCATTAATGCTTGTCGTAAATGCGAAGACCTGAACAACATAGGATGTATATCCTTTAAGCGAGCTGCTGTAGTGAATATTACTTGAACTGTTTGCTCGGAAGAGTGTAATGACGCTATTAGTTTCCTTGTACCCGACCAAGTAATAACTGATAGACAACGGCAGAGGGAAATTTGACCAACGCACTCCAGCGGAGGAAGCTGTTATGTTGTAAGCTGTAACATTCCAGGAGACGGCTGTGGCTGTTGATATAAATAAATAAAGAGACAAACCAATAAATTTATGATTAAGAGACATGGCGACAAGCAGGCAGACAGACAAGCAGACAGATAGACAGAAAGACAGACAGACAGACAGCAGACAGACAGATGAGAGTCGAAATGTGGTGGTGGCTTTTATCGATTAAAATTGTGTCTCAATTTAATAGCTGCTCCATTTTGGTTAGGTCGATTTTGAATCAGGATAACGTTTTTCACCATCACTTCTTCATTCGAGAATGGTCCTTACACCTCAAATGTTTTTCAACAATGTGGCACGCGTCCTGTATACTGCTAGAATCAGCAATGTCGAATTCATCAAGTGTGTAGTAAATAATAAATATGGTATTTTTTTCATATCAGCCTAGTAAATGGCCCAGCTCACCACGAGTCTCTCGTAGCTCAGTTGGTTAGAGCGCCCAACCGGTATCTGGGAGGCCATAGATTCGATTCCCGTCGGGGACTCGAATTTCTTTGTCACATGCTCGTGTCATTGTTGAAAAAATACGCCTTAATTATATATCACCGAGCTAAAAATTTACCATCTTTATTATTTACAATGTAAATTGATTTTAACGCTTCTTTTATCCGTATTGAGTAAACCGTTGGCCGTAAAAAGCCACTTATATCACCCCTATCGCGAGCAGTGTAAACAACGTGTAGGAAAAAAAAAAACAAATGATAAGGAGGACAATAACCAAGTATACCTTAACCTTACGCAGGCCTAACAAAATTAAGACACTTATTAAAAAAAAAACTTAAGAGTTATGGGCGTGTGAAATGATTGTAACTTAAAACACGGAGCGGAAAAAATATTTTAATGCTATAGGTGGAGACTTGATGTGATAAAAAAAGTAAAATTCCCTCACCTGAGCTAAGGGATTGATTAAGTATCCTGTACCACACTCTGGCGTTACTGTATTTGTATGATAGTTGGACTGCTAGTGTAATGTTGTGTCCGCTCCCAAATGGTATTTCCACTGACAACCCAGGGGGATTTGAATCGCATCCTCTGGTAACAAAGACTTCAACCTTATTACTGTCTAAAACCTTGATGAATTCACTTAAACGAAAACACAAATGCATTAAAATTATTGATTAATTACAACGGTAGATTAATTAATCGGTTAATTAGTTAACATAAACTTATTTCAGAGGAGGAATGAGTTTATTATCACTTTTATTGAAACGAAGTGCAACTTGGTATAGTGTAACTACGCACATCACTGAAAGAAACCGCTGAGATGCAAGCCCCGTCTGAGAAAGCGGGCTCTGTTTTCCAGCCCAGTCAAACAGGCTTTGAAATGGTAGAAAAGCCCGTGTAATAGAGATAGAGATTTTAGCACGGGCTGAATTGTAAACTTAAGTACTAAAAAAATAATGGTCATGCCACGATATAAGTACGGTGGTCTGTAGATTCAAGGTTAATTTTAACCACTCAAAAGTTAAACGAAACATGCTCACGTTACAGCAAGTTATCTTGAGACAAGACGAGAAAAACTCACGGCAAAGTTTTTATAGCCTTGCTTACGAGAAAGAAGTAAATATTTCGTGTTATTGCCGTCCCACTTCAGGCCTACGATTGGTTCTATAAAAATTACAATCGAAGTCGCTGTAATGAATTGGGTTGCACACGTATGCATTTAAGCATCCAAAACGTTCACAATATTTCTGCAAAAAATAAGTGATAATCTTCTATCTCCTGCAATTTGCACCGTTGGAACAACTTTCGTTCCATTAAATTCGTCTACACGAGTTATCCATTGCAGTCAATTAGCTTGACTAAGGGAAAAATGTTTTAAATTACTTCAAAGCAAGCAGCCTGCAATTTTCAGCGTGTGTGATTTTGATTTTCAGAACAAGTTTAGGTTGAATAAAGTCAATTTTCGTCCAAATTTTCTTTATCGAGGTCGCCAAGAACTTCATAAAACCTCGAACTACGGTTTTTTTAAATTTCTCACAATCTGCTGCAAAAAGTACAAATTAAAATTAATTAAAAAAAATACTCAAATAAAAAACAATCAACTTCTGACATAAGAAGATCAATCTATGCAATTTTCTGCCCTGATGATGACAGCTGTACGTGGGGCCGTAATTAGGTAAACCCGACATACACTGCCTCACATGACTTATACCTACTCAATAATTTCTGATAAATAGATAAATTCTGATAATCATCTTCCAACAGAATACACAAAACTTTATAGGAGATTATACGAAGAAAACTTCGAAAACAAATTATTTTTTCCCTTTGCATCGCGTTTCCTTCAACTGAAACAACATTTGAGCATCGCACAACAAATCTTGTTCTAGGACTCCTCTCCCCCTACCCCTGTGTGGAGGTGTGGTGGCGCGGGCGGTCATTCGCCGGCATCAAAACCATTTTTTCTGCTACATGAGGTTGCTGAGTTTTCGTAGGTACGGAGCTCCGCTATAAATAGCTGCCTTACCTGCAATTGCCGAGGTGCATCTTTTGCAGGGAGATAATTGCAACAGCTTGTCTTATTCCAGCATCACCGATTGTCCAATTGCAAATTAATTCGCCCTCATCTCCAGACTTCCCAAAGTCTACCTCTCCCGAAGAATTGTTTAAAACACCTCCACAGTCTATTTATCCAATGAGTTACAAAAGAGAAACGTATGTTAAAAATTTAAATGCAATTTATAAGGATAATTATTAATATCATTTACATTATGCAGTTCCCAAGCTTTTATGATTATTGAATGTTCAAAATGCCAAATCTTACTTGGACAATTTCCTTCTGTGACTGTGACGTCATCAATTGCGATGTCATTTCTGTATGATTGTCTAATAACCCCCTCGAATGTTATCTAGAAATTAAAGGATTATAATATTTAATTTATCAAAACAAGGTACAATCTACCATTCGTAAACAAAGTTACAATAGCTCAGGTTTGAGAGAGCAGTTCTTCAGTAGTCATGCTGTATGCCCCGGTCGATGGTTCAAATCTGGCCGAAGAAAGGAAAAAGCTTCTTTTTTGGGCGAGCTTAAAATACTTTTTAATTATCGCGAGCGCGTGCGAACAAACGTCTTGCTTATTTTATTTATTTTCTTAAAACGTTCTTACCTTAGTTTATTAAACTTGAGTGTATAGGAACACGTCTCACGTTAACACGGGCACACGTCTCATTTACATGGTCAAGGAGTATATCTTGCTCCGTATTGACTCCCTAGTCAAGCTTTGTTCCGAGTTTGGTATAGGAATAGTCTATTGTCTGCAATTTATGTGCCACTCAGAGAGAGGGTCTAATGTGTTTGACGCTCCCCAAAGAAGTAGTACTGCTCTCCCTCTTTCATGAATTTGGTGTTCATGGTATTTTCTAACTACATGTAGACTGGTGATCTCGAAAAGTCAATTACAGTGAAATAATGTTTAAAACGTGAAGGCGGCCGCGGAACACGAAAATCACAAAAATGAGTCAATATAACACATAATATTCATTACACTTACAACATCGCTTGGATGTAGGGTAGCTGTCACTTTCTTCCAGGCATTTCCTTGATCTCCTGACTTATTAAATATTTTTACATTGCCGTTATAGACGTTCAGAGTTCCGAATCTCCATTCATTTCCGTGCATGTGATAGTAGAACGTTAAGCATGAAGGTGATTCACTTTTCGGTAGTGCAAGCTGAAGCTTGGCATTACCTCCGTATTTCTGATGTCTAGAGTCAGTGTACATATACATACCTATGCAAAAAAAAAAAAAAAAAAAAAAAAAAAAAAAAAACTTTCCATTAATTAATCCCTGTGTAAACGTAGAAAACAAAAAACTTATTGATTTATACCTCCCCTTCCCTATACTTGCTCAAAAAATTTACTATAGGCTCCTTCAACATCTTAAATATCTCGAAATATTTTTTTCTTTTTCCTTGGGAGTTCTGGAAAGAGGGGTTGTGCAGGTGAGTCAAAACAAAACATTATACGTGCAAATGAACGATTCGCAGTATAATACTACTGAAAGGTTTCTTTGAAAGAAAAAAAAAATGGATAGCTTGCGGGTATTCAATTAATCAATCAATCTTTATTAACGTGGTCAGCACGCTTAGCTAAAGAGCTAGTTTGCAGGTGCGCCACGAAATAAAAAATGCAAAATAGGAAAATACTGAATCTTCTTGGAAGTGTATAAAAAGTGTATAAATTAAGCGGCTATAATTAAAAATAACTACATATTACAATATTGTCAAACTAAGAATAAAATATAAAAAATTTAAAATATTATTAAAAACTTAAAATAGCAATAAAAAAATGATAAACTTCTCGGTCAAAGTTCCGTAAGATTTAATGTTCTTAAATTCGTCTTAAACATCGTGTAAGTTTTTATTTTTCTCGTTTCGCCTGGTATAGAGTTCCACAGTTTCGATGCAGTATATCTCCACGATCTTAGATCATATTAAGTTGATTTTACTTTAGAAAGGTCCACAATTGTGTTGCCTCTGAGGTTATAAGCGGAGCGTCTTATTCTTATCAATACACGTAAGCTTGCAGGACCGGCATCGCTGGCTAATATCTTAAAAACTGTGGTCAATATTTACGCTAATCGTTGTTCGTGGAGACTGGGGAGACCAATACGCTTTAATAGTTCCTTATAAGGCGTGGACTTTCCCCTGAAAACAAAACGGAGCGCTCGTTTGTTTACCATTTCCAACTTTTCAGCTGACTTCTTACTATAATAGTGTCACGTTTTGGAACAGTAATTAATAAAGTGCGGCAGTGTGATAGCCTTGTAAATGTCCCTCCTAGTCTCGAAGGGCAACCGTTTCTGCATCATTTTTTGTACAGCAATTTGTTTGACTTACTTTCTTACGTATTTTAGCGATGTGGTTTTCGAAATTCAATTTGTCATCAATTGTTACGCCAAGAAGTTCCTTTGTTTTTGATATGGGAACTTGTGACTCGTCACATTTGAACGCTAACTCGGCTTCTTTGTTTTTTCCCAACACCATCGCCTGGTATTTTGAACTGTTCCTTTTCATTCCATTTTCCGCGAACCATTTATCAGCACTAGCAAGATCAGTGTTAATGGTTTCTTCAACTCCAGGTACTACAAACGTTTTAATATAAAATGATACATGAGTCGAACTATTAATTGTATCGAAACATGGATCACAGAGCACGTCAGCAGTCCGAGTGAAAACATTCAAATCAGTTGAGTTGTGGACATTTTTGCGGTGTGCTTTAGATAAAACTTCGTGTGCTGTTTCTTCGCAAGGTACAGTTTTTTTTTTGCTTTCTGTCATATTTATAATTTATCCCTTTCAATTATTCTTCTTATTCCTTCAATTATTGATGTTCGGTTTGAAAAAAATATCAACGGAAATAGGAAGGCCAGCATTGGTAGTTTGAAACCATTTCGAAATAAAGGAAGGCTTATTTTTAATTAACTTTGTAGGCTTATATATTTTTCGATATAAATTATCACCAGTTTTTCTGGATTCTACTTCTAAAATACAATGAAGAACTTTTACCGGCCAAGTCATAATTTCTTCTCAATAAACTGAATACCGTTGAGGTTTTCCTGAATTCCTGGTAAAGCTTCAATTTCAAAGAAATCGATAGTTTTTTATATCACGAAAAGGCGGACAAACCTACAAGATTCTTTAATAAACTATCGATAATCTTTTCTTGAGAATGAAGTAGCCTCGAAGGCAACAAACCTGATCCACTATGATCTGTCGATGGACCTGATATTGTGGATGGGGTGGAACCAGAATGCAGTTTCCAGTCGAAATCATCTGACTTGGATTGGCTCCACCAGAAGCATAGCCCATCGTCAAAGTTACATGAAAATGGGCATTTTCCTTCAGTAATTTTCACTTCATCAATGGCAACATCGCCTGTATAAGAATTTCCAGTGATTCCTTCAAATGTAATCTGCAAACAAATTTTAAAATGCAAATATCGCTCTCGCTAATAAACATACTTTATCGTGGTAGGTTTGTTTTGCGTGTCCCAAAGACCCGGAGAGCTATGCCGGCTGCAGTCTTGTACTCAGGTCAAAGGGTAGGAGCCTGACAAAAACTAACAACTTCTATTCCGACTGCAAGCAGAACTGGCAAAGCTACCACGTTATGGTATGCTCTTTATAATGGGCGAGTTTAATGCAAAGTTGGGAAGAAGTGAATAAAGCCACCAACCTTAAGAGCCATCAAAAGCAGACGAAATACGAAGAAGCAACTACTTGACACCAAATCAGAAAGGACCGCTTTTAGCTCCAGTATAGAGAAGCTGACCTAACTGTTAAGAGAATGGCAAGAGCCAATGAACGCGTATAATATTATATTGATGTATTTGCTAGCCAGTCAGAAAATGCAGGCAACTTCGGAGAGCAGGGTAAGGTTTAAAAAATCTAAAAGATGGTATACGGCAAGTATGTTGGCAGAAAGGTAGCCCCTGTCAAAGACATGCAGGGTTGGCTGCATACCGCGGAAAGAGATCGGGAAATTCGTTGGCCAGAGCACTTCAAGGATGTTATCATCAACAGCCCCCACCCACAGTAAAATATGACACTCAGCTGGATGTGAACACGGATCCTCCAAACAAGCAGGAAATCACTGCAGCCTTAAAAGCCTTAAAAAGCAACAAAGCTCCTGTCTAAGACAGCCTGAATGTGGAGCTTTTCAAGCCGGCCCTTAAGCTTTCAGTAAGGATCTTACAGACCCTGTTCAAAGCAGAGTGGGAGGAGGAGTAAGTGCCACTCGAACAAAGCTAGCATCATAAAGATCCACAATTGAGGTCACTTAAGTGACTTCAATAAATTTCGCGGCGTCACCCTCCTGCCCACCTCAAGCAAAAACTGGCCAAGATAATCATCCAGCGAATCTCCAGTGCACTTGATTAGCAGCTCAGGAAAGAAGGCTGGATTACGCAAGGTTAGGAGATGTGTAGATCAGCTATTTACCTTCGTAATATCATTGAGCAAAACATCGAGTGACAGAGGCTTCTGTACATGAACTTTGTAGATTTTCAAAAGGCTTCCGATTGTATACAAAGAGACAGCTTGTGACGTAAGCTTCGAGCTTATGGTATAACCAGATTGTCCAACTTATCCAGAGCTTCTATAAATCCTTCACGTGTACCGCAGAGAACAGTGACGTCTATTACGAGGTAAAGACAGGCGTAAACAGGTCTGTCTGATGACTGCATTGCTATTCAAATTAATCATTGATTTGGCCGTTCTAGGAAGACCATCATTTTAGGGTATCTAGATTTTGTGGATGATTTAGCTATGTTATCTCACACCCACAGCCACATGCAAGAGAAAACCAGCCTTTCAAGCAAATTAAATACACTAACCAGGTGGGACTGAACATCTTCCTCACCAAAAAAGAATTCATGGAACTAAACAACTTCAACCCTAAGCCCATCAATGAGGAATAAAAAATCCTCCCATAGCCTAACGGTTTAACGGTGGAACAGGCACAGATATCCAGAGACGGCTAAAAAAAGCCAAGAGCACATTTAGTAAAGTGACAATATGAGGCGGTCGCCACAGTACTACACAAATACCAAGCTTAAGTGCGGCTTTCTCCAAAAATCAACTAATATCGCCTTTCGTCGGCACAAATTGGAAAAATCGATTTCGCTCATATTTTGCCTATAGATAGGTCCTAGTAAGAAACCAGACGGACTGCAGTTAGTTGTTCTTAATACAGCTTCCTTTCGAAGAAATATGCAAAAAAAGATTTTGCCCCAATTGGGCTCAAAATCCACTTTCGGTTTGACTGATTTTTTCAAAGTTTGATCGCCTCGCGCGTTATACTACAGCTGTTTATTGATATTTTAATAATATTTATAATGTAATTAGGTCTTTATTGTATGACTGAGCGAAAAATAAAACAAATCGAGATTAATTTTTAGCCTGAAACGGGGATAAATCCAAAGGCAAAATTTGCAAATGAGTAGCGAGCGAAATTATGCAGTAAAACTCTGCCATTTCTTTCTATGTGCGATAACTTAAAATATCGTAAAAACAATTTTTATGGGTTGACGAGACACTTATCTAATAGGATATCCAAAAAAATCTCTGGGGAAAAGGTTTTTAGTGGCCCGCTCTGGCCTTAGTTTATCACTAATTTTGCCGTAAATCAGCTAAAATGTAAACAATTGCGTGACACGGCTTGTCAAAATATCCGTAAACAGTTTCACAATTTGTGTATTTTAAATAATCTAATCATTTAAAATACACGAAACGAAGTAGATGTCACATTCCGATTGTAAATGGGTACTTAAAGCAAAACATTTACTTGCTATAATACCCTATAATGAATATATGTTTAACCTATCATTGAGGTGTTGCTTTTCCTGCGAGGTGGCTTGCTGTTTATTACTCTTCAGCTGAAATTAAAAACAAGGCAAATGTACCATGTTTTGTTTGCTCTTAAACACTTGAAAGTGTATCTACCTTTAATAAGACAATTCAGAAGAATTCAAACGGGCTCAGTTATACGATCTTTATTTTTCATGCACCCATCATGACGGAGAGTGTGAATGGGCGCTCTGCTACACGGGAAATAATTGTCGTTTCTTTTATAATTCATAAGATAATCCTCAACACAACGAATAGGAATACTAGGTTCACATTGAAAAATGCCCCTACTTTCACAACGTTCGTTTATTCATGATCATTGTAGGGTATTAGTTTTAAGATCTAGTGTTATTTCTGTTTTAGTACAGTTCGCTGAAAGTTAGTATTTTCAAATATATTTACGTTAAATCGGTAGACATGTACATGTAACTCGGTCTACTGGTGAATCCAGCGGAGATGACCAGTTCTTCATCTTTTGTTACAAAACTGAATATTTTGTACTAAAATCAGTGCCAACTAGACTCCACCTCCCACTCCCTTTTAAGGAAACGAAGGGCGAATGCCCACCTCCCCTCCTGCTGTGCCACTAAAAATGGGCAAAACGAGGGAATTTCAATTCTTTCATTTGACTCACAACTACTTCCTCCTCATTATTTACGACGACAAGTGGAGGCAGTTTCTCTGCTGCTAATTTTGACAGCTTCTCTTCTTCGGAAATTGAACACAAAAATTTCCCTGAGTGATCTGCACATACCTTATGGAAAGAGAAGGAAAGCTGTCAGACGTACTTGCATGTCGAAATGCCTGCATCCAGACAAGAAGCGAGTGAGACGTCGATATCTACCTGATCCAACGGGAAACAAATGTCCCATTCTTTTCATGATTAACTTGGAGAAGATTTTGTTTATTCCTTAAGCTTCTTTCGGCACTCGAACATTTTCCTCTGACGATTTTATGCTTTCGTATCTCTTGAGGGACCCTATATCTTTAGGTTCCTCTTTCCCAGCGAGACCATGGGTTTAGCAGTCATTACGTCGATACTATGAAGAGTGTAAAAAATCGTAGCTCGAGCAAGAATCAACTCTACTTCACTCTTCATATCATGAAACTCCAAGAGTGACTTTTGCTGTGCTATATTTTCAGTGCATGACAGTTGTGAGACTTTCTCCGTAGGCTGATTTCTGTCGCTGCGATCAAAGGAGCACTGACTTTAAAAGAACAACAAGCATTCATCTTGTTTTATACGCAAAAAGCGAAGAGTCGTGTTTACCGATCGAAGTGTGGAATTGGATATCAAAATAAAAATAATTTAATTATACAATTTGCAGGTCGCAAAGAAACTGGATTCAGGACTGATATTGCGTTAAAATCTGGCGCTAATCATATTCGAAGCTTCAGTTCCTTGAAACGTACTAGAACTTTGTACATAACTGGAGTAGAAAGGCAATGCTATGTTTTATCTGTCTTACACCATAAAATTGTTTAAAATCCTCAGTATTACCTTCAATGTTGATATCTATTGGCCGTATACAATTCTCCCCAATTATTTCTTAGGCTTTATATTTTTCTCCTTAAAAGGACATGAATTGGGAAAAATACCGGCAATTTGAGACAAAAAGGAAACAACAACACATCAACAAACAACAACGACAACATCATCGCACTCGACAAATACTTATAATTTAATTGTTGCGCTGTTTCCTTCAGATCAAGCAAAGAAATAAACCAAACAATATTTACTCGTTATTACGTAAAATAATTGAACCGAGAAAGCTTTCCTTTATACGACCGTTTTTTTGTGGATGATCGAATAATCAACAGCTTAAAACAACTATTAACACAGAACTAAACCATCTAGCATGTTGTGATAAAGAGCGTGTAGAGATCACGCAAAGGTTCCAGAAATGGTGAAGGGAAAAAATCTAATATTGCC
The DNA here is from genome assembly GCF_052425735.1 of Oculina patagonica. NCBI lineage: Eukaryota > Metazoa > Cnidaria > Anthozoa > Scleractinia > Oculinidae > Oculina > Oculina patagonica. The sequence goes on along the minus strand of NC_135770.1, from coordinate 19,191,585 downwards.
TTTACCTTTTTGAATAGTTCACCATTTGACCTGTTTATTTGCATGGGTTGTTTGACGGAATTCTCACAAGAGCGTCAGACATGCATTGAAAATGATAATTCCATTCGCTGTTTACTACCTGTGTCACGCAATTGCTGTCACGCAAAAACGGCAGATTATCGGAAAAATTAGTGATAAATACAGGCCAAAAAGCGGGCCACTAAAAACCTTTTCCCCAGAGATTTTTTTGGATATCCTATTAGATAAGTGTCGGGTTAACCCATAAAAATTGTTTTTACGATATTTTAAGTTATCGCACATAGAAAGAAATGGCAAAGTTTTACTGCATAATTTCGCTCGCTACTCATTTGCAAATTTTGCCTTTGGATTTATCCCCGTTTCAGGCTAAAAATTAATCTCGATTTGTTTTATTTTTCGCTCAGTCATACAATAAAGACCAAATCACATTATAAATATTACTAAATGATCAATAAACTGCTGCAGTATAACGCGCGAGGCCTCACTGAGTAACACATTTGGTGATGTGAGCTCCCTGGGTAAAGAACATTATTATTATTATTATTATATTATTATAGGCGATCAAACTTTCAAAAAAATCAGTCAAACCGGAAATGGATTCTGAGCCCAATTGGGGAAAAACCTTTTTTGACATATTTCTACGAAAGGAAGCTGTATTAGGAAAAACTAACTACGGCCCGTTTGGTTTCTCACCAGGACCTATCTATGAGAAAAATATGAGCGAAATCGTCTATTCCATTTGTTCCAAAATGTTGGCGAATGGTGCCCACCGTCCACATTAAAAGTCTGCAAAAAATACTTCGCATCCTCTGACCTTTTCTAACAAGGATCTGCTTTTGGGATGCAAACAGGACGATGAGATGGATTATTGGCCATGTCATTCGAAAGGAAAACGAACCAATCACAAAGACAGCACTGCACTGTACACCCAAAGGCAGCCTCAAGAGTGGCAGGCCCAAGACTACATAGCAACGTACAGTAGAGACAGAATTTGGGGACTTAAACCAAGTGAGTAATAGTAATAGTAATAGTAATAGTAATAGTAATAGTAATAGTAATAGTAATAGTAATAGTAATAGTAATAGTAATAGTAATAGTAATAGTAATAGTAATAGTAATAGTAATAGTAATAGTAATAGTAATAGTAATAGTAATAGTAATAGTAATAGTAATAGTAATAGTAATAGTAATAGTAATAGTAATAGTAATGGTAATGGTAATGGTAATGGTAATGGTAATGGTAATGGTAATGGTAATGGTAATGGTAATGGTAATGGTAATGGTAATGGTAATGGTAATGGTAATGGTAATGGTAATGGTAATGGTAATATTAATATTAATGTTAATAGATATAGTAATAGTAATAGATGGATGGATGGATGGATGGATGGGTTGATGGATGGATGGGCGAATGGATCGGTGGATGAAACTCACCTGGCTTTTTAGATATAGGTTTCTTTCAATTTTCATCCAGTTGTTTCCCTGATCTCCAGACACGTTGAATACTTTGTCATTTCCATTGTAAACATTTAGAGTTCCAGCAGTTGCACCATACATATGATAGTAAAATGAAAGACAGGAATGTTGTGTACTGTTTCGAACAGTAAGCACGATTTTCGCGTTCTCTCCAGGTTTCCTTGGGGAAGACGTCTCGATGTACATGTAATTTCCTGTAGAGAAAAAAAAAAGATTGTCATCTATTAAGGGAGCAACGTACTACACATTCGCCACACAAATGTTTAACTGTTGTTATATATTTTCCATTATTTGTTGTGACGCTATTCATTTTTTGTCTTTTTCCTGCTCTGTATGTTTAGTTTGTCAGTGTGATTTTTTTTATTTTTCAGAAAATCGTTTGTAAAATGCCGAATGTGGAAACTTACAATATTTGTTTGGCGACTTCACGGCTTAAAACACAGAGAACGACAACTAAAAAAAAAAACTGCAGAAGGCACTATACAAAACAATACAACTGAATACCTTAAACCAGCGAAACTAATTAGTTCAATATGAAATATGCAAAATAAAAATTACAGGCAATGGGTATATTAATGAAATCTAACCTGATCCTCCATGACCGGAACTTGGACCCGTAGAAGAGGAAGGCGTCGAACCAGATGCCAGCGTCCAGTCAAAATCATCTGAAGATGATTGATTCCATCCGGAACACAATCCGTGGTCAAAGTCACACCAGACTAGAGAAATAAGAATATTTCAATCGTTGTTGCGTATTTTAATGCTTGGTTTTACCTTTACGTTTCGCACTTTGGAAGTTTAACAATCGATTTATCAATTGATCGATCGATCTTTCGATCAAACGACCTTTCAGTGTCAGCTAGTCCCCACAGCGCCTCCTTCTTGCTGATCATTTTATCAAACTCTGCTCGTTTCAAGTTGATACGGAATAAAATATACTTAGCCCAGATTCTTCCAAAGACTCAGTTGGATTATCAACATCACTGTAATATGAATTTGCCGCATTTGAATCACTCTAGTGCAATAAAACATCCTCCCAATCACTGCTACTTGCCCGAGCCGCCACACAAATTCTTATGTGGAATCTGTGTTGCGTAATAATTATTTGCGTTCCACCGCTTACGTCAAGAGGGCTTGCTATTGTTTTCATCGGAAGTCGAAAATGCCGTTTTTCTCCTTAACGAAATCGAATTGAGCAAAATAAATGCCAAACTCGTTTTCTTCGTTGCTTTTTACATAGATTAGAAGAAGTTTTATTCTAGTGTTTACAAGCCCTTTAAAAAAAACGGCGAGCCTTATTTCATAACAAAAGCATTGCTTACCGAGATTAAGATAACAAAAAATTTTAGACCGCGGAGTAGTCCATTTAAAGCTCACCAGTATCGCCTGCATGGCGAATGAAGTAAGACTTTCCACCCTTCGAGATTTTGAAAACCACGGTAGATAAACTGACCACCTTATATGTGTTCCAATCTCACCATTCATTTCTTTATACAACTTGAATATTTTACAAGAATGAGATCACGAGAAACAGAAATGGTTTGTTTCTGATCGATCGGCTTGTGACTGCACCGCCATTACTATTGGGACTGCAGTTCAACTCTCCAGCGGACTTTCGTTGACAAACCAATCACGTAACACAAATCATCCCCCGTGACTATTATCAAGTTGTTTTCTTATTCTTTCTTCTTTTGGCGCCGTTTTGAATTCTGCTGCCGTTGACCGCTCATGAGAAAATGTTTTGTATTCCAAACTGTTACAAACAGTATGTGTTTCGCTTAAAGTAATCATAGAGAACAGCTTATCAAAGGCCTTGTTTTTGAGGTGTCATGGTGGAACGAGCAAGAGTCGAACAATCGTTTAAAAAGCGCCTTGGTGAGTACAACGTAGCTTGTTTACTCCAATAAAACCGGCTGGACTTTTATGAAATCAGAGGCTTGACATTTTCAGAAGCATAAACATAACACTACAAACCTTTTAGGGTGTAAGTTTTTAAGATTATTGTGGATTTTACAATGTGAATTTCCCAGGGCAGTGTTATCCGACATTTAATGTTACAACGGTTCTGATTGCAACTCAGTAAACTGTTCATGAAGTTCATGTGCACTAGTAATTAAAAAATCAAATCAACATAGTTACTGACACAGCAAGAGGTTAATCGGAAAATGTATTTAATTTATTTTTACAGCCAAAAAAGAACAACAAGGAAACCTTTGATTATAGACTGGGTAAACTAGAGAGAGCTGAACCTTATCATGCATTTTTATCATATAACAGCCACCAGCTAAGTCTGTTTCCTCCTTACGTATATATGGATAAGTGTTGAATTTATATGTCAATTCACCGGCTCACCCCGGTTTTTAAGCCGAGTTTGACCCCGGCTTTCTTGATGAAAGGGATACTAAGAATAAAAATATACTCACCTAATGCAGAAGATGACTGATTCTGCGGCGATAACGTGGGTGGAACGATTGTGTACATTTTCCTCAAAAGCCAATCTGAAAAGTTTCTAACTTTGAAGTACACGGCATAATTTCCTGGTTTACATTTCCGGCTGGCGATCCCTTCAAGATACCACGTACCATTAAACTCGCACACCAATGGTCCCCCTTTATAAAGCGGGCAAGTATCGACCCCACCTTCACCCTGACCAGCACAGAGCATCGAATCGTCGATTTCATCAGGATAGGCATTCAGGCAACGTTGTTTGGACACCAGGTTAACAGATGCTTGCATAAGTAAAAATGGCTTGGAGCCACTAATAAATGACTTTTCCAAACCAGTAATCCAGCATTTCTTGTTTACGTTGTCGAACGGAAGCTGATGTCCGGAATTGGGCAGGCAGACGAGCCCAACTCCTACCCCAAGATTGACAGGTTTTATTAGATTAATTAGGGCAATATCTTCTCTGTATGAAGATGGACTGTAATAACTCTTGTGCATAATGATTTTAGCAACTCCAATATCTTGTTCTGTTCCAACACTTCCAGGATCGCTATCTCTGTAGTGAGCCCCCAACCTGACAAAGTATAAAATGGTATAGTAGCTTAGAAAGTATGTATACAGGTAAAGCCACGCCATAGTCGAACTTCCCCAATCTGCGGGAGCATGCTAAGATTATAATAATCGAATACTAAGCCATCACACGTTACGATAGGTTTTTTTAGGCTGCCCGAACGTTTCCTGGTACCGATTTGCAGGAGTATCGAATGGCCTTTGCGAGCATTTGCGAGCATGCGAGCACAGCGTTTTTCTTTGCGAGCACGAGCATTGACAAACGTTAGCCTTGCGAGCAATGAGCACTTTTCAAAAACTACCTCCACTAAAAGCCGAGCATGCGAGCACTTGTACATTTATGCGAGCTTGAGAAAACGAGCACCCACTAAAGTTTTGCGAGCATTCCGAGCAAAAGGCTAATTTTGCGAGCACTGCAAAAATTTTGATAGACCACTATGACCCCTATTTGTACCTGTGGCGGAAGACAGACGAGGCATTCGAAAGCTAAGCGTCTTGCAAACAATAATAAAAATGTTGTACAGATAGCTAAAAAAATAATAAAAAATAATATGGTGATTGCAATTTGTAACATCCTTTGTATACGTAGAAACATTATTCTTGTTCTATACATAATATCTGTTGCCGTCCCCATTTAATAAACAATAGGAACTTTAAGATGCCTGGACGGCTGACCGGAAGTTATTTTTCGCGTGTAGCCTATATTGCGCACATGCCCGTTCCACGCACATTTCCTTTTTTTTTTGCAGATATCGCTGACGTGATCACTGAACGTAAGTTCATCATCAGTGTTTACTCCAAGACTTCTCAGACTTGCCGTTAGTTTCAGCTCTTGATTATCGATTACAAGGGGGCACTCATCTTTTGTGACCTTGGCACTCATTTGGGGCAAAACTTTTTTTTTTGGGTTAGCAAGGAGAAGATTCCCCTTGTACCATTGCGAAACATTCTCGGCTTCTTTCGCAAGGTCGGAGATTACAGCCTTGATATTAGGTCCACTTAAATAAACCTGATGGTCATCAGCACACATGAACAAGTTACTAGGGTGAACTTTTAGAGATAACGAAGCCGTCCTCCGTTCACACACGCCGGCTCTTAACGTTGACAGTTTCCGCCAAGAACGTCGACATCAGCCCTGCCAGTCTTTCTCGCAAAATTCTACTGTCCTTGCACCGTCCTCGAGGTCAGCCGTCTAGGTATCTTAAAGTCCCTAGTAGATATTTGTCTTGTGAAATCGCCCTTTTACTTAACCTGCGTGGTCGTAGTTGTAGTAACCCGATTTGGCTAAAATCACACGATGTTGTGCAAAATTGAACAGGATGTTTGTTTAATTATTCGACAAAATAATTGTTAACTAAACACATTTTGCATCTAGAGAAACTGTTCCTTTACAGCGTCTCGGAAGATTTAAAACCTTGCGATTACTGTTCTTTGCAAGTGACGGATAACAATGACTTTCGGACCAAATACTGGGCATCGTGCAAATTTGTTGAAGAATAAGTAACTTTAGTAGAAACTCAACTGTGTTCTATTAAAAATCCGCGAATCTGACTCGCCCTCGTTTTCTCTGAGCGATAGTCGGCTGCGCCTCGTTGACCATTCGCTCATAGAAAACTCGGAATCGTAGTATAATTGTTAAATAAAAGGGCAAGCCTGATGTTTTAATCGGCTGATAGTTGGATAGAGAAACCGAGCTCAAGCCGTATAATTAAATTAGCACTTGCAACGTGCAGTAACAATCAACCCATACTCCTTAGAATTGCTCAAATTCGCCATTTCGAGCCGCAGGTACGACAGAAATGCAAATGACGTAGATTTCCTTTTTTTCAGCTTTAATGTGGACATTCATCGCAATATTTGATTAACTCTCTTTCAATATTCTCATAGATTTCTTTACATTTTGAACCTATAACCATTCACACCGCCTTTTCTCGCTATCGGAATTTTAGCCCTTCCGGCGTAGCCACTCAGATACCTTATAGTCGGTCATTGGTTTATGCCAATTGCGTATATCAAAAGCCAGGTTATTCTATAAATGTAAAACATGAAGGGTACCTACTCTACCGACTCCGGTAAAGAAAAAATGATAATAAAACACAATTCTTTATCTGCTTTTTTTAAGTTTAGTTAAAGTTTTTAAATAGTTTATCATGTACATATAAAATTCTGCTATCGGAAGGTTTTAAAAAGCATTTCAGAATTAATATTAACGTTATAAAAACATGACGTTTCGGCGACGAAATGTCACCATTATTCAATGCAAATTTTACAAGGTACGTAACAAAAGTGTAAAACTACATTAAACTAAACGAGGCATGTAAAACAGAAAAATGTGCATATTTAAGTTAAACCTTTAAGAAGAAACCATCCTTAAGCAACTCTTACGCTTCTCGCGTGCTCTCCAACTTGCCGCGTGCACCCATAACTCGATATAGTTTAGACAAAATGATCGGCTTAAAATCGGTAAAAACTGATCAGCTTAAAATCCTTGTTCTTGTCCTTCTACCGATCGCAACACTAGTTCCAATATTTTCAGAAAGACATAATTATACACCATTAATCAGGAGCAGACAAATACTTAAAGAGAAAATCTTAAACTGTTCAAAGAAGGTGCGTTCATAACATTGGATGGTATATCGTTCAGTTCCGTAATACAGCAGTTAAATACGAAAACATAAAATTGAACGCAATCTTTCTAGCTTGCCCGGTCGTACAGGTTAGCACTTACGGCATGCATACTCCTGAACATCATTCCGATTATCTGTGCAAGATAACTCAGCGTGAAGTATTGGTCGAGCCATGGTTTCTATTTTGGCGAGACGCAGCCGAGCCAAAATACCCATGGCGAGACCAACGAGCCTGATATGCAGCCGAAGCGTACCAAAAAGGTACGATTAGGTATTTACCGTACCCACATTTAGCCAAAAATCCGGTTGTATTTATCGCTCTGCTGAAGCCACGCTTGCAAGGTACGTACTGCAAATGTGTTGACTTGGTCTTCGACACTTTTACCTCGTTCAGCTTCTGCCTTTTTTCCACTCGTTTGTTTAGAGTTTCATTCTCTAAATTTTCAAAATCAAAATTAAGCGAACAATTTGGAAATTCCGACTCTATTCTTTTAGTCTGAATGTCTCAGTACTTGTCGGCAAACGGCTGATATCGTAGGATACCAGGACAGTAGATTGCGCTTGTGATTGGCTACTTGCGAATTTGGGTACGGTAATTATACCTAATCGTACCATTTTGGTATGCTTCGGTAGCATATCAGGCGAGTTTGGTCGAGCCATGGTTCGTTTTTTGGCGAGACGCAGTCGAGCCAAAATACGAACCATGCTTGAGTATAGCTATAGTTAGTCTGTATTGTTTTGGATCAGCGAGGAGTAAATTATTATAACTATAGTAAGGGTGAACAGAGTAGCGGTCACATTACCGAAATAGCTAACTATAGTTATCCCCGTCTTAACTATAGTTAGTAGCCCAGATGTGACCGCACTAATAATAATAATAATAATAATCAACTTTATTTATAGAGGGTTAACACATAACAGTAAAAAACTGACAAACCAGTGGCCCTCTAATATAAAATACAATCAAGAACTTAAAATAATGCTAAAAATCTAACAATCTAAAATTACAAAACTTAGTTAAAAATACACTATAATATAAAAACTAGGTAAAAATTACTCTAAAATGACGAAATTGATATAAAAGAATTAACTAAAAAGTAAAATGATCTATTGATCATTAGCACTATTGATAGAATCGTAAAACACAACATTAAAGGAATTTCTATTCAAGTCTTAAGAACTGTACCTGTTGTATTTTGTTCAGTAATTTATTCCTTGCTGTAAAATGCCAAGTTAGCACCTTTCACAAGCAACACTATTATTTACCAATGTATTAACCAATATCCTGAAATCTTTTTGAACGGATGATTTAAGTGATAAGCAATTTTCTTCCTAGAGATCGATGTTATTTTGTTGTAATCCTCATTTGAATTTGTAGTTTACTTGTCGTTAATCGCCACACTGTAAGCGTATATAAGTAGCCCAACATTCGAATCACCTTGAATTACCTCGAGCTACCTACAACTGTCAGGAGTTGTTTAGTCCAGATGCAATAAAGATTTAAGAGAACTTCTTAAACCTTTGAGCACCTTAGTGCTGCTGAAACGCTGTCCGACTCACAAGAAGCTAAAGACCCTGAACCTCTGGCATAATAACGAGTGCCGTGCAGCGAGCCTGTGCTTTACCTAGCTTTCTCCCCAGTCCAAGCCGTACAAGCCGTCCGTTCAAGAGCACCCCAGCTGGTTTATGCGTTTAGTGCACATTAGAGCCAAAAACCTATCGTAACAGTACAGACTTGCGTTGGCTGGCCAAACGGGCTTGCTAGTACACACAAATTGTCGAAAAGTTTTTTCAGTTCTACTGCACTTGCTGCAATTCAGTACTTGAAATAAACAGAAAAACTTACAATGACTTGCGTGAAAATGTGAACCCAACCAAAATGAACACAAGTCATTGCAAGTCGTGCGCAAGAGCAAGCAACTGCCAGGCCAAACGAAGACTAAGTTAAAAACTTTCGTCTATACTCGCGTCTCTGTTTGGCGAGTCCTTACGTAAGAGCGTAAGTCAGTCAGTCAGTCAGTCAGTCAGTCAGTCCGTCAGTCAGTCAGTCCGTCAGTCAGTAAGTAAGTATTTTTTATGAGATTGACACTTGACAATAAGAAAACCGATGAACTTGGGGCCCTCAGAAAAAAATTATTAAAAAGGAAACTAAGAAAAAAAAGAAATAACACGAAAAAGGCTTGTAGAAGAATTGTCCACTGTTCTTTGTTAGACTTAACTCTAGATTAAATTAGACCTTCGTGATAAATAAATACCTTCCCATGTACGGCGATAAGAAGTTTTTTATTGGCGGAAGCCTATTACCAGCTGCTCGTAAGAGTATTTTTTTTTTCAGAACGTTGCTGGTATAACTGATATTAATAGTGATAGCTATTAAGTCCAGTTTTCCGCCCTTTCGATGATCACATGTGTATGCAATCGCAGTTAAAACGAAACTACAACCTACATACCTTATTTTGAAACTGGAGGGTGACCAATAATCAACGCAATCAGCCGCTGTCACTACCCAGTATGGATCCACTAATGATCCACCACAAAACGGGTCTCCATCATCTGTAAATTTCAGCATCACTTGCCATGGCCAGCTGTTGACTGCCGCATTTCTGCCACCAATGATTGTAGCCTTATTTGGTCGAACACCACATAAAACTAAATCGACAGATTGAAAACAATCAATCAGAGTAGTAGCTTAATGTATAATTGCTACTACTACTACTACTACTACTACTACTACATACCACTACCACTACCACTACCACTACCACTACCACTACCACTACCACTACCTTAGGCACTGAATCAATTGAAATTGTTCAAGAATACACGTATTTAGGAACACGTTTAACCCCAACGGGAAACTTTACTCTTGCACTCGAACACTTAAAAGAAAAAGCGATGCATGCCTTTTTTAGCATACGAAAACACTCAACCCTTAATAGACTTAGACCTAATACTGCCTCCCAAATTTTTGACACAATGATATTTCCTATCTTAAGCTACAACAGTGAGATATGGGGGATGTACATGAAACAGAATTTTAAAACTTGGGATAGTTCCCCAATAGAAAAAATTCATCTCAAATTTTGTAAACGGTACTTAGAAGTAAACAATAAGGCCTCGAACATAGCTTGTAGAGCGGAACTTGGAAGATTACCTTTAATTATCCCAATTAACCAGAGAATTATGAAATACTTTGTCTATCTAAACAAGAAAGACAACGACTCAATTGTCAAACAATCTTTTCTTATGTCAAAGAACTTACACTCTATCAACAACTCCGGATTTTATTCCAATTTTTTGAATTTAATAGAACACTACCATCTCCCCAATTTCGACCCGGAATCTTTAGATAATTATAGAATTAAACGATACACAACCGATATGAAAAAGAAATATATATCTTTCTGGCGACATAGCCTAGAACACTCAAGGAAATTAGAATTTTTTAAAGTTTTTAAAAATGAATACGTTGCATCTGATTATTAACAACAGTTAAGATATTTTAATGAAAGAAAAAATCTTGTGAAATTTAAATTAAGTAATCACAAACTTATGATTGAACTGGGTAGATATCAGACTGACCATATACCCAGAGCAAATAGATTATGTCCATTGTGCAAGTCAAATCAAGTAGAAAACGAAACACATTTCTTATTAGATTGTAGCAAATACTCTTCCCAAAGGCGGACATTCTTAAAACGAATCAATGAGATAGTACCTGACTTTGAAAGGAAAACAACCTCAGAAAACATTAAACTTCTTATGAACTCTAATGATTATCATGTTAATAAGCTAGTTATGAAGTTTATTTCTTCATGTATGAATTTACGTGATGCATTGTTATTATCAGGTGAAAGCGATGTAACTTAATCAAGTTTTAGTATGATATAATAGGATCGTTTTGTTACTTTTAGTTTAGATATGCTTTTGCAACACTGTAAACGGTAACGGTCATGCAAATAAAGCAATTTATTACTTACTTACTTACCACTACCACTACCACTACCACTACCACTACCACTACCACTACCACTACCACTACCACTACCACTACCACTACCACTACCACTACCACTACCACTACCACTACCACTACCACTACCGCCAACATGATCATGACGATAATAATAATGAAAAATAATAATTAACAATTTTTCATTGTAGTGAGGTGAATAATTGTTTTAGTATATACCACACAAGTTGAATAACTAGCGGACCAAAACATCACTTTCGGTAAACAAAACGACACGCGAAAGTAGTTTGTTTCTCTTAAGCTGCTCGGAGGTGAATAGTACTTTGCTAATCACCTTCGAGTTAACCAATCAGCGCGCGAAATAAACACTATTCACTTGTGCGGTATATACCAACTATATATATTATAACAAGTCTGAATTACTACATCAAGTCAGACAAAGATCCTCAATTAATTGCCTGCTGTTGTTGAACAAAACCACAATCTTTTAGCTCCTATAAAGGCTAGGTAACAAACGATCTCATAGTACCAAGTATTATTTAAAAACAGATAAATGCACGTAATGCAATTAGTTTTACCTTTATTTGTTCTGACACCTCTTTCTAAACTCTTGTACGGTTGTCCAGTTTCGTCAACACCAAAAACGACAACACAATACTTTGTCGAGGGCCTCAACCTTTCAACAACTGCAGAAGCAGCGTGTCCAGGTACAATTTCCGTGGTCAGTAAAACGCCTTGGGCACTTTTTACTTCAATTATATAGAACTTTGCACTGTTGTTAACGTATGCATCAAGTCTCGTCCATTGAAGAGTAAAGTTGGCGGAGTAAGGTTGAAGGATTGTAACATTCCATCCAAATACCGGTATGGCTGAAAAATACGTAATACACAAAACACCAAATAAGTTATTCAAAATATATGGCAGAAATAGTAGTAGAACAGTAAAACCCAAGTAACTCGAACTCTGAATGGAAACGAAAAACAGTTCGATTAGCATAGGTTGGAGTTTTCGGGTCCATAAAATATTCAATTTGCCATGCAAATAATTGATAGTTCACAAATTTTGACAGTACAGTGCAAAGTAAACTCAAGTCTTGTCATAAAACGAAACGAAATCAGTTCCAGTTCGAAGTTATTTGAGTTTGAGTTAACCGAGTAATAGTTACTGAAATCAAATTCAAGGAAAATAGGACTTAGTTCGAGTTAGGGGGCGCGTTCGAGTTTACCTTAGTGTGAATGGTAGTAGTCGTAGTACAAGCAGTAGCAGCGGCAGCGGCACTGTACAACTAGTAGTAGTAGTAGTAGAAGTAATAGGAGTAGTAGTAGTAGTAGTATTAGTAGTAGCAGTAGTAGTAGCAGTAGCAGTAGCAGTAGCAGTAGCAGTAGCAGTAGCAGTAGCAGTAGCAGTAGCAGTAGCAGTAGCAGTAGCAGTAGCAGTAGCAGTAGCAGTAGCAGTAGCAGTAGCAGTAGCAGTAACAGTAGTAGTAGCAGTAGTAGTAGCAGTAGCAGTAGTTGTAGCAGTAGCAGTAGCAGTAGCAGTAGCAGTAGCAGTAGCAGTAGTAGTAGCAGTAGCAGTAGCAGTGGCAGTAGCAGTAGCAGTGGCAGTAGCAGTGGCAGTGGCACTAGCGGCACCAGCAGCAGTGGCAGTGGCAGTGGCAGTAGCAGTAGTAGTAGCAGTAGCAGTAGCAGTAGCAGTGGCAGTAGCAGTAACAGTAGCAGTAGCAGTAGCAGTAACAGTAGCAGTAACAGTAACAGTAACAGTAGCAGTAGCAGTAGCAGTAACAGTAGCAGTAGCAGTAACAGTAGCAGTAGCAGTGGCAGTAGCAGTGGCAGTAACAGTAGCAGTAGCAGTAACAGTAGCAGTAGCAGTAGCAGTGGCAGTAGCAGTAGCAGTAGCAGTAGCAGTAACAGTAGCAGTGGCAGTAGCAGTAACAGTAGCAGTAGCAGTAACAGTAGCAGTAACAGTAACAGTAGCAGTAGCAGTAGCACTAGCAGCAGCAGCAGTAACGGTAGCAGTAGCAGTAGCAGTAACAGTAGCAGTAGCAGTAACAGTAGCAGTAGCAGTAACAGTAGCAGTAGCAGTAGCAGTAATAGTAGCAGTAGCAGTAGCAGTAGCAGTAGCAGTAACAGTAGCAGTAGCAGTAGCAGTAGCAGTAGCAGTAGCAGTAGCAGTAACAGTAACAGTAGCAGTAGCAGTAGCAGTAACAGTAGCAGTAGCAGTAACAGTAGCAGTAGCAGTAGCAGTAACAGTAGCAGTAGCAGTAACAGTAGCAGTAACAGCAACAGTAGCAGTAGCAGTAGCACTAGCAGCAGCAGCAGCAGTAACAGTAGCAGTAGCAGTAGCAGTAGCAGTAGCAGTAACAGTAGCAGTAGCAGTAACAGTAGCAGTAGCAGTAACAGTAGCAGTAACAGTAGTAGTAGCAGTAGCAGTAGCAGTAACAGTAGCAGTAGCAGTAGCAGTAGCAGTAGCAGTAACAGTATCAGTGGCAGTAACAGTAACACTAGCAGTAGCAGTAACAGTAACAGTAGCAGTAGCAGTAACAGTAACAGTAGCAGTAGCAGTAACAGTAGCAGTAGCAGTAGCAGTAGCAGTAACAGTAACAGTAGCAGTAGCTGTAGCAGTAGCAGTAACAGTAGCAGTAGCAGTAACAGTAGCAGTAGCAGTAGCAGTAGCAGTAACAGTAGCAGTAGCAGTAACAGTAGCAGTAACAGTAGCAGTAGCAGTAGCAGTAGCAGTAACAGTAGCAGTAGCAGTAGCAGTAACAGTAGCAGTAGCAGTAACAGTAGCAGTAGCAGTAGCAGTAACAGTAGCAGTAGCAGTAGCAGTAGCAGTAGCAGTAGCAGTAGCAGTAGCAGTAGCAGTAGCAGTAGCAGTTATAGTAGCAGTAACAGTAACAGTAGCAGTAACAGTAGCAGTAACAGTAGCAGTAACAGTAACAGTAGCAGTAGCAGTAGTAGTAGCAGTAACAGTAGCAGTAGCAGTAACAGTAGCAGTAACAGTATCAGTAGCAGTAACAGTAACACTAGCAGCAGCAGTAACAGTAACAGTAGCAGTAGCAGTAACAGTAGCAGTAGCAGTAGCAGTAACAGTAGCAGTAGCAGTAACAGTAACACTAGCAGTAGCAGTAACAGTAACAGTAGCAGTAGCAGTAACAGTAGCAGTAGCAGTAGCAGTAACAGTAGCAGTAGCAGTAACAGTAGCAGTAACAGTAGCAGTAGCAGTAGCAGTAGCAGTAACAGTAGCAGTAGCAGTAGCAGTAACAGTAGCAGTAGCAGTAACAGTAGCAGTAGCAGTAACAGTAGCAGTAGCAGTAGCAGTAGCAGTAGCAGTAGCAGTAGCAGTGGCAGTAGCAGTAGCAGTAGCAGTGGCAGTAGCAGTGGCAGTGGCAGTAGCAGTAACAGTAGCAGTAGCAGTAACAGTAGCAGTAGCAGTAGCAGTAACAGTAGCAGTAGCTGTAGCAGTAGCAGTAACAGTAGCAGTAGCAGTAGCAGTAGCAGTAGCAGTAGCAGTAACAGTAGCAGTAGCAGTAACAGTAGCAGTAACAGTAGCAGTAGCAGTGGCAGTAGCAGTAGCAGTAACAGTAGCAGTAGCAGTAGCAGTAACAGTAGCAGTAGCAGTGGCAGTAACAGTGGCAGTGGCAGTAGCAGTAACAGTAGCAGTGGCAGTGGCAGTGGCAGTGGCAGTGGCAGTAGCAGTGGCAGTGGCAGTAGCAGTGGCAGTAACAGTAACAGTAACACTAGCAGTAGCAGTAACAGTAACAGTAGCAGTAGCAGTAACAGTAGCAGTAGCAGTAACAGTGGCAGTAGCAGTAACAGTGGCAGTGGCAGTAGCAGTAACAGTAGCAGTAGCAGTGGCAGTAGCAGTAGCAGTAGCAGTGGCAGTAGCAGTGGCAGTAGCAGTAACAGTGGCAGTAAAAGTAGAAGTAGCAGTAAGAGTAACATTAGCAGTAGCAGTAGCAGTAACAGTAACAGTAGCAGTAGCAGTAACAGTAGCAGTAGCAGTAGCAGTAACAGTAGCAGTAGCAGTAGCAGTATCAGTAGCAGTAGCAGTAGCAGTAACAGTAGCAGTAGTAGTAGCAGTAGCAGTAGCAGTAACAGTGACAGTAGCAGTAGCAGTAGCAGTAACAGTAGCAGTAGCAGTAGCAGTAGCAGTAACGGTGACGGTAGCAGTAGCAGTAGCAGTAACAGTAGCAGTAGCAGTAGCAGTAGCAGTAGCAGTAACAGTAGCAGTAGCAGTAGCAGTAGCAGTAGCAGTAGCAGTAACAGTAGCAGTAGCAGTAACAGAAACAGCAGTAGCAGTAGCAGTAACAGTAACAGTAGCAGTAACAGTAACAGTAGCAGTAGCAGTAGCAGTAACAGTAGCAGTAGCAGTAACAGTAGCAGTAGCAGTAGCAGTAGCAGTAACTGTAGCAGTAGCAGTAGCAGTAACAGTAGCAGTAGCAGTAGCAGTAGCAGTAGCAGTAGCAGTAGCAGTAGCAGTAGCAGTAGCAGTAGCAGTAGCAGTAGCAGCAGCAGTAGCAGTAGCAGTAGCAGTAGCAGTAGCAGTAGCAGTAGCAGTAGCAGTAGCAGTAGCAGTAGCAGTAGCAGTAACAGTAGCAGTAGCAGGAGCAGTAGCAGCAGCAGTAGCAGTAGCAGTAGCAGTAGCAGTAACAGTAACAGTAGCAGTAGCAGTAACAGTAGCAGTAGCAGTAGCAGTAGCAGTAACTGTAGCAGTAGCAGTAGCAGTAACAGTAGCAGTAGCAGTAGCAGTAGCAGTAGCAGTAGCAGTAGCAGTAGCAGTAACTGTAGCAGTAGCAGTAGCAGTAACAGTAGCAGTAGCAGTAGCAGTAGCAGCAGCAGTAGCAGTAACAGTAGCAGTAACAGTAGCAGTAACAGTAGCAGTAGCAGTAGCAGTAGCAGTAACTGTAGCAGTAGCAGTAGCAGTAGCAGTAGCAGTAGCAGTAGCAGTAGCAGTAGCAGTAGCAGTAGCAGTAGCAGTAACAGTAGCAGTAGTATGTCAATGGTCCTTGTCATGGTCATGGTCATGGTCATGGTCATGGTCATGGTCATGGTTTTGGGTATGGTCATGATAATGGTTAAAGTAGAAACAGCAGTCATTCGTAACGCACCTGAAGTCAGGCCCTTTTTTATAATGGCGAACTTGAGGTTGAATCTTCCGCCATTCATATAAAATTGAACGTGAATGTTTTTTAGATAATCAACTTGAATATCTGTGAAAATTTCCCGAGTAAACGATCCACAACCAAGGTGATGAAGAACGTCAATGGAATTTCCATCAGTTATCTTTGCATATTCCCTGAAATATTCCCTGAAGTATGAGATAAGAAAAGATACGTTTCAAATCTTAGAACGTAAAAATAATTGCCACAGTTAACGGAAATAGTGAATTTTACATGGCGTTCAAGTAAAATGTAATTTTTTATTTGATTTCACAACAACATTCAACATTTTAGGCTAAAAAATTCAATTGCTAAAACTGCTCACATACTGCGAGGATCATATAATTCATTTCATCATTATCCGCAGTTCACATATATGTCTTTGATATGTTCACTTTGTCATGTACTCAACATGCGCGAAATTAGGGCCCACCATTTACCTGCTCCTAACGTATTAAGGTTTCATAGCTCAGTTGGTAGAGCAATGTATCGGTATCGCGGAGGTCATGGGTTCAAATCCCGTTCTAGCCTTGACATGTTCCTTTTTAGGCCAAAAAAATGCAATTGCTTGAATTGCTCACCCACTGCGAAAATCATGTCGTGCATTTCAACATTCAGAAAATTTACAAAGGAAAACAATTTTAGGTGGCTGAGTTTAACAAGTGTTATAGCTTTAGTGTATTATTAAAAAGGACGGTTTTGATCAATTTGCCTGAAATTCTTAAAGCACTTAGCAACTCTCCGTAGGAGACGAGAAAAACAGGAAAAGAATGTTGTTGACCCCCACTTGATATTTTGCATTAGTTAGATATTCAAGAAAAGGGGCCAAAAGTACATTTTTTTAAACCCTCGGACGTACAAGGGGGTGGGCCCCCTATAAGCTTTTTTCCAATTTTTGAAAAGAGCATTTACTTACGTCTACTTGCGTTGCCGTTTGGTCAGGGCTTGAAATCCTGAATTAGCTTATTTGATTTTGGTATGGGCTCGAAAAGGTACGCATGTTCTACCAGCTATCTAGGGTCGATACCGCGATTTGTTTTCAAATTTATTCGAATACAGGAAGGTGTGAAGGGTGAAATTCTTGAAAACGATAGTGTGGACGGAAACATTTCATACTTTTTTTTTCAAATGTTCGGAATTGGTGTGCATCAGGACTGATTTACCTGCAATTGCTAAGATCTATTTCTTCTACGGAAATCAATGCGACAGCTTCCCGTATCCCAGCGTTCTGGATTGTCCAAATGCAGTGGCGTAAACCATAGCCGTATTCTGCAGTATAGTCTATCTGGCCAAACGTTCTATTTAGAATCGTATAGCAGCCTTTAAAGGGACACAGTCCTGCCAAAATAGCAAAAGTTCACTCAGCTCATTTAAATTCTTATCGCCAAAGGCAGCCAAATATATATATGTTCGATAGAAAAAAAAATATATATTTATATAATAACCTGAATTCTACGCGCATTCTGATTGGTTCTTACTTATGATCTATTAGAGTACAGACACATAGATGAAGTCACGCGGTGGTGTGACTCGCGCGCGTGATCAGAGTTCATAGTCCAAATCAGAGTTGTCGGCAAAGGTTTTCAAACTTGCGGGGCCACAACAAAGCAAAAAAGTTCAGCTTAATTACAAATCTTCAGTGAGAAACAATACGCCAAGCATCGTTCACCTTTCGAAGCATTTAACGGGCGAAACAAGCTTGAAGAAGACAGTGAATTATTCAAGAAATTATCCGAAATCTGTATGAAAGTTTGACCGATGTCTGCCGATGTTGTACTTGTCAAATCGGAATAAAGGTTAGTTTTCTCATCGACTTTCAGTTGACCATTTTTCTGTTTATTCAATCGGATTAACAGTGCTTCGTGTTAACGAAAACTTAATAGTGAAATCAAAACAACTTAGCT
Source organism: Oculina patagonica (assembly GCF_052425735.1). Lineage (NCBI taxonomy): Eukaryota > Metazoa > Cnidaria > Anthozoa > Scleractinia > Oculinidae > Oculina > Oculina patagonica. Next base: position 19,173,414 of record NC_135770.1, on the reverse strand, counting down.
CATCAGTACGGCGGCATTGCTCACACTGAGGTGTGCTGAAGTCTTGTGTTATTATATAAAACAAATAGATTCCATTTTGCCGTGGGTCTGTTCAGTTATAGATCACAAAAGACGTCAAAATGTGGTATGAACATCAGTGACCCACTCGCCTTCGGCTCGTGGGCCACTTCTTTTGTTCATACCACATTTTGACGTCATCTGTGATCTATAACCGAACAGACGCACGGCAAAATGGAATCTATTTGTTAAATTGTACATGGCAAAACAGAAACAGTAGTTTCATTTTAAGTAAGTAAATAAGTAAGTCAGTCAGTCACTCAGTCACTCAGTCAGTAAGTAAGTAAGTAACTTTATTTGACGAGGGAACACTTAACAGTCGTGGACTTGTAACCCTGTGGCCCTCACCATAAAGGGTTAAAAAATAAATTACAATAATTTAAAAATATCTAACTAAGAATTTTTTACAATTTGATAAAATCACTAAAATAGACTACGACTTTTTGTTACATGCAATAAAAAAGATTAAAAAGACACTAAGAAATAAAAAATGGTCGATTTTGGCGTATCCCTTCTTTATATGCTGAATGTTTCTCTCTTTAAAAAGCATTATTGCGCTTTTCAGTGAAATGCGAACTCTGAAATTTAATCCTCAACCAACGGTTTACGCTTTTCGCTGCCGTCAATCATCTTTGCGGACCTCTCGGAAAACAGACGCTCACTTCACCTGGGTCAAAAGGTCACGTCTCTCGACTGTGATTGGTAGATTTCGATCCATTTTGTTTGTTTCTGTTTTTCATGGTTCGCTAGCTGTTGCCATAATCATGATTGACGGCAGCGAAAAACGCAATCATTAGTTGGATTTTGAATTTCAGAGTTCGCATTTCACTGAAAACCGCAATAATGCTTTCACTGAATCTACTGTGGGTGAGCAGAGAATTATATTGTAAAGTTGAAGTAGTAATAAAAGTTTTTCCTCCTTCTGTCGCCCTGTTGCTCTAGGGGCATCGTGCAGGATTGCAAGGAGGATTGGAATGGATAAGTTAAAAAAAAAAATAGAAAAACGAAAAAGGGGACAACAAAAGGGGACAACAGAGTTATCTGACTTAAATCAATTTTATTATTCTCATTGGTCTACAGCCTGCAGCTTATTCACACTGAATAACATATCTACAGACAGTAGGATTATTCATGCAGAACTGACGTCATTTCTACAGATAATAGGGCACAGATAATAGCATCTTGCAAACGCCTCCTTTTCCCGCCTTGCTAGTCTGTCTTGCTGGTCAGTGAGAGAAATCGAAGCGATGGCAGAACGATTCGCCACAGCTAGTAAAACTAAGGTAAAGCGATTTAGAGAAGCTGCTTGATGACAAGGACGCCAAAAACACAAAACGAGTAGCCAAGACAGCTCTTAGAGTTCAAAACTACAACCAGAAAGAGAACAAGAAAAGCGAACCTCAAGAAACTGGAGGGAATTAATTGCCGGGGTCCTAAAACTTATTTTCGCCGAAGCTCGGAAGCAAACGAAACGTCTTATTCCAGCATCAGAACAGCATCAAATTTGGACTTAACAGACACTTTAAATCCACTCGAGGCTTCGATATTATAAACGACCTCGAATTTACCAAAGCTAACAAAGTTTTTAGCGCGAAGTGTGTTGAGCTAAAAGTTGGACCCACGCCGCCAATGTGCAGGGAAGATCTACAAAAGCTGAACGAAAGCGACATATTCGACGTAAACAACCCTGTATCGCTGAAAAGAAAGTCTTTTCCTCTATTTCAGTGGCATGCCTGTAAACTAGCTATCTTGTAGATATATGAAGCTAAGTGCATGACCACTATAAACACATTTATATATTTTTTTATATATATATACATATATATTTAGTGTGCATTTGTGCAGGTAACAATGTCTAATAAAACAATTATCGGATTCGGTTTTCGCATGATAGCAAAAATATCGAGGCCTCGGTCTATATTATCCGCCTCAGCCTTTGGCTTCGGCAGATAATACAAACCTCGGCCTTGATAATTCTCGCTATCATGCTCAACCTCATCTAATAATTGTTAATTGTGATCAGGGCCATTGAATGTGGCCAACGTCTAGCTTAGAAAGACCTGAGTGGCAAGATAAATAGAGCACGGAAAAGCTAGAAGCCGTTTGTTGCAAACAGCAAGAATAGCAACAGTTGAAGTCATGCCATGATATCTAAATTCCAATGAGGTTCCTAATTTCAGATTCTAGAAATAATTAAATAAAAACCACGAAATATCATAGTGTTACGGTGTATAAAGCTGCATCTTTTTTTAAAATGGTGGGTAAACATAACGAATAAAGAAAAAATTGCAAGGCCGATTGAACGGTTTGGGACTGTATTGAAATTCCAATATTTCGGAAGGCACAGCCTTCCTTCTTCAGGGTCTTACAAAGAATGACTCTAAAGGTTAAACGTTACAGATATAGCACTGCATACTTACTGGACTCTGCTTTGCTCAACTGCATCCAACTTATCAAAACTAGAAAGGAAACGAAATGGAATCAAAAAACCCCATACTAAATTAAATTAAATTAATAATTAATATGAAATATTTGGCTGACTTAAAGTAATAAGGTATAATTGGTATGTTTCCTTTGCGACGTACGATACAACAGGTTAAACTATGACAACATGTGCTGCTAAAATAACATATGTCCAAACGTTTTAAAATGTATGCCATAAGGCAGCTTTTATAAGTTATTTAACTTTCAACTTCACCTTGAATTTCGAGCAGCCGTTGAGTAAAGGGGACAAGTTACCCTTAACAAGAAATGGGGCTAGATGGGATAGGCAAATGTCACTAAGAAAAGATTTTTCTGCGTAGCACTCAAAATAATTAACAATGAGTAGTAATTGAAAAGCTCTCTCGCCCAGGGTGGCTCGTTTATACAGGGTAACCCTCTTACCAGGGATAACTCTCCTTCATATAAACAGGCCCTTAGATCGATGTATTACTGATAAACCACGGCAAAACGAATGATTCCAACAATGGCTTATACTTTGCAAAACTGACCATTTCTGATTGGTTCGCGACAATAGAAAACGATAGAATCGTGCATTCCTTGCGTGACGCGTAACTCGGAACAATTGTCTTTTGTGTAGTGACTTACCGATACCGTCTGAGAAATTTTGCGACCTGTTTAGTATAATTCGAATAATTGCCGTGAAAATGAGGTGAGTTAAGTTCTTTTATCTTCCACCATGAACGATTACAATGCGAAAGGATCCGAAAGTGTGTCTTTGATACCGGAAGTTGATAATTATGTTTCTTTTTTTCCAGTTTACATTTTTTCACATACATGTATTCAAGAGAGGCATTTTTCACATGTTCAAGTTATGTTAAAAGTGACACTTTCAAGTCGGTTTACACGCTACAATTTGTCGGCCCGATTTTGCCCAGATTTGATAAGAAAATGAGTGCGCATTTAAAAATCGGCCTCATTTCTTAAAATACTGTTGCAGTGTCACAGATTTTAGAAATCGGGCCGATTTTCATCCTTTCAATTTTAATTGGCAAAGAAAAGTCGGCCGACGAATTGCAGCGTGTAAATTTGCTCGGATCAAATCGGGCCGACGAATCGTAAACCGGCCTTTACATTTTTTACTTTACATTTTTGCGGACACTCGATATTACGGACAAAATCCAGATCCCTCGCCACAGGGAGCAGAGAAACCAAATTCGTAGCGCTTCTCACGCCCTGGTTGCTGGCCTACCCGCAGGCTCAATGACCGTGGGCGCCACACGATTATTTCGTTACTCTTTTTCTTGTCGGCACTTCATGCCTCGCTCGGAAAGCTTCGCTTTCCGTCCGTTGCCCTTCGAACGGAAAACTGCTGCGATTACACAACAGACTATTGAACGAGTTTCCCGCTGGCTTAACTGTCGCGTAAACAAAAAGATCGGATAACGTATGACTAGCGCTACGACATAGAACGAACATTTTAATATTTACAAAGGTCGAATTTGGCTCCTCTGCTCCCTGTGATGACATCAGTGTCACGAGTTAGGGTTTCTTTTGTCATGTTTATTTCTACGACTTTGTACTTTTCAATACAGTGAACTCTCGCCTTGTGGACACCCCACTATTGCGGACACTCGATATTGCGGACAAAATCCAGATCCCTGGCTAAAGAGGTTTGACTGGAAATGACTCCCGCTATTACGCTATTATTTTTTCGGAGTGAGGTGTAACCCGAAAATACTATTTACCACTTATTGCTAACGCCTCACAAAACAAAAACTGGCACTTGCCTTTGATGCAAACAAGTAATGCGAAATGTCGCATCGATCCAATCATTTTGTTTTTCACTTTCTGTAAAAGCTCCTTGTCGATTTATGCTTAATTTGCAAATCTGCTTTGAAGTGTGCGCAGATATTCTTATACTCCGTCACAACTCAACCGGAACTCATTATAATAAGTGCATCTAAAAGTCATGGCGGATCGCACTCACCTTCAAAGTTTAAAAAGTTCCCGTTTCAGCAAGTAAAAGCTTTACACTGACCCAGTGCCTTTAACGAAGTGATTTCACGGCTTACGCGTACATTTGCGACCAAATAATCTTCAATTGCGCTTGCAGTGCTGTGTTATTCACGGCGAGACGTTGAACAAGACCCCAGTATTATATCATTTTCCATATATAGATATCGATTACGCAAATAATATCCAGTATACAAATCTAGTCCTAACATCGCTGTTCACTTCTCATCCATCTCTGAGAGGCAGACTTATGGGCTGATGTAATATCCTCTCTAGTTTGTAAGAAATATAATTCAAAACCTGCTCATAACGCTTTTTCAGCACAAAAAAAAAAATCTACAATCGTCATCAGAGACTAAACAAAATATACATTATAATGCAAAGCGCTAAATTAAAAAGTCTGACGATAATTTATGTCAACGGAATAAGAATTTAAAAAGGGGGGATATTAAATAATGTGTTCCTCTAAGACGAAAATACTTGTGATGCACTTTTTTTTTTGCATTTTCAACGTTCAGGTAAAATAAACATCGTGATGTTTGACTCGTCCGAATTATGTTAAGTATGTATTTTGTCGCACACAATGATTTTATGTCACAGATGTATTTTACCTCTGAGACATATTGCACGTGTTTCAGGGTACCGTATAGCCGATATCCACAAAGTGCGTCATTTGGCCTTTGTTCAACATGACCGGATATTAAGCGAGACAAGTCGTCCGTGACAGTAACATGTCAATGCACACGCAAGCATCGGTTATGAATTTTAATATTTTCGTCACAGAAATATTCAAAAGCAATTTGTTATAAAATCTTTTTTCTTTTATAATTATCATTTATTGAATACAAATAAGTAAATACTGAAACTTTTGGTTAATTACTAGTTTGTCAAATCGTGAGACGGTGCATTGGAAAATATTTTTTCATTCTTATTTACGTTTTCAAATCCTTTTGTTTTCCCTTGTCATTAATACAAGAAACAAGATACTCGAAAATATCTGAGCGGTCACGACAGCACGCAAGGACAGTTAATGGTTGTAGCTTACACATGCAATTATAATGTGACAATTTGTAGGTGACATTTTTTTTTTCTCGTGTACAAGAAGAAAATTGGCCAATTCTTATGTGGCATACATAATTTGTTGAGCATCTGGCGTGTTAGCGTTTATGTGATAAGTAAGGCTTATTTGCAATACTGAAACGATCGCAGTCGATCGAAACGATTGGAAGTCGATCAAGGGGTTCCCATGTGATCGCCCCGATCCTCTGGTATATGCAAAGTGCCTGGTTAAAGCCGAGCGAAACAATTATTTTGGCGCCAAACTCAAAATAGTGAAACGAGTTACAAAAACCTCGTGCGTGTGTCGGGATAAAATTCAAAAGGGTTTCGCAAAATGAAGAAAACAAATGATGACTCTATTGAAAACGCATCGCGTACAATTAACGGTAAGTGAATTTACTTTCAACTTATAATTCTAGAACAAGTCAAAGAAGAAACTTTCTTGTTTTTATAACAAATTTAGAAGGAGTCAAAGAAGGCGCAATAACAAATCAAAAGTGGCATCGTAGCGACCTGTGCCGTATGCAGTTCCTTCGTTCTTTACATAAATCGCGTAGTCAAAATTCGTCATTCACGCTTTTTTGCGCGTGTATTTATTTATTTATTTAGGCGCGAAAATCTGGTATTTGAAAATAACGTCCAGAGTACAGCGCGCAAGCAAAGAGGCGGGCGTGCAGTTCAAACACTCAAATATCACGAGTTTCACTAGGAACTCGTCACCCGAAAAAGACAAAATAATCTAGCACGTGGTCAATACTTTTGCTGCCTTCAGACAACAAGAATTCCATTAGAAACTCACCACCCAAGTTAGACATAATGATATATCACGAGGTCAATAAACTGCCCTCTGAAAACTAGAGTTCCATATTGAACTCTCGTGTTCAAATCGATATCTCACTCGTTCGCTGTGCTTACTCATAACATTGAACACTCGAAGATAAATGTATTAACCTCTATGTTTTGATAATTATATAATGTAGTAATAATAATCGCGTGCTTAGATTTCGCGCACAGTACTTGCAAAAATGTACCAAGAATAATATCATATTGCTATTGGCAAGTTATGTTACACCTTTAACAGGCCCTGCTAGATTTTACCGTGGGCTTAAAGCTGGTATTTGGGCAGGCTTTTACACCATTCACGATTTAGATGTTTTTTTGTAGCCGCGACACCCGCCGTTCCCTTGAGTGAGGTTTTCGTTTCTCCACAAAAAGAGGCATTCAGGAGAGAAACGCGGGCTTATTTTAACGAACAGCGGCTGGCAAGCGAGACTAGGTAAGTACGTTATGTATGGGGACATATAATGTACCGAAATAATTTTATAATTTGTTTTCCTCTATCACAAATTCATACAGGCCATCAGCGGTCAGGCCCAACAGCTCATCAATGATACAAACAGAAGTATAACGAAGAAGTCAGTTGGCCGCCATCAACGAATTTCACTCGCCAAGTGTCTAACTGATTCAATTTTTCGTTGAAATGGTCTTCTCTTTCCTAAGATCTAGATTTAGCTTTCGGCTTTTCGTTTCCCCAGGCTTTTACACGGTTTTCATCCCTTATTCATCAAATAATGGTAAACTGAAGTCCAATTCCGAAGCGACGTACCAGCTAACACTGTGTTTGGAAATTCTGCTCAAAAATCAAGCAGAACAAGTGAGGGCGCTCAGCCAATTAGAAACGAGTATTTTTGTTTTACTCGTCCAATCTGGATCAAGTAATTTTTCCTCGTGCAGTTACCGAATTTTTTTTTAAAAATGTCAATTTTATAAGGCAATAAATTATTTTGTCCTATATGTTATGAATAAAAAGTATCGATGTGCTCAGATATATTTAACAAATTATTATTCTACTCGCGCTTGTCGGTCAGGAGATGATAGATAGCCAATGGCATCATTTCCAAGACAAAATGCGAGGGTACAAAAATTATCTAACTTTTTCCTATTAAATTAATCACGAAATGAAAATAAAACTTTCTTATTTTATTTAAAAATGAACGAAAGATCATTATTGACATTATTAGATGCTTGAGATGAATCTTTCAATATAACTTACTTATAAACTGTATAATACATAATACTCAATTGTTTATGAAACATGGCAAAACAGCTACAGGTTTATACTTCGAGAACAAACACTCGCCATCATCCCTGTACATACATTGTTGCTAGCGGAGGCTTGTAAGGAAATACACAATTTGACACCGATTTATCATGTGAAAATACACTCGTCAATTCCTGTTCTTTTGGTTTGATTGTGTTATATAATTCTTTTTCCGCCTCGTTGTCCGTAATATTTATTATCATATTATAATATATATTATCATATATATTTTATTATCATATATATTTTATTATAATAGCTTGTGTCTTTAAGCTCTAATTGTACATGACAGCTTCATTAAAGATGCTAGTGTCGCAATTGCAAATATAGCGCGCGAAATATCACAGACTACCAAGTCATACACAATAGCTCTAAATATCAACACAACGCATACAGTGGTAATATGGTAGCTGCCGGTCAATCTGCATCGCACCATGCTACTTACTACTACAAAAGGCGCAGTTACATCCTAGCACCATAAGACCCTAGAACTTTAGCACTTCCCTTTAAACCTTTTAAAACGTTGTTCAGACATTTTAAGGAGACGTACAGCTATTATCGACTTATCGGTCATCAATATTTGCACATCAGCGGACTTTTTTTTAAGCAATGCGCCAAAGTAAGATATTGCATTTGTATATTTTAGCACATAATCTTTATCAAAATCAAGGATAAGTGTAACAAAATGCTTTTCCAGCCAAGTTTAGGAAAATGTAACAGCATAGCCAAAAAAGACAAAACAATTAACAGCAAAAAAGCGTTGTTTTAGAAAATTCAGCGGCAAAGAAAGCCGAGTGTGTTTGAAAAAGCCAGGGTGATCGAATTAAGCATATTGATTCTGAAATCCTTCATTTATTAATGCGTGGTGGGTTATCACTCGTAGATTGTGTTCTTCAGCTGTTTTCTTGTCTGATGGGAGGGCACGATTGACACGCATTGCTTCAGCGGCTTGTTCCACATAAACGTAAGTGTGGTTGTCATAAGCGTTGTTGGTTGATCTTTCAGCCATCACGGCTTCGTCTACGCCTTCGTATACGCCTTCACTGCCTTTAACGTCGGCTTCTTCGGCTCTCTCTGGCTCTTTGCTTTGCAACCTTTAGGCGATTCTATCGTGAGACAAACGAATAAACGTTCATTACCTAACGTTAACTTCCTTTAAAAAATGATATTATAGGCTCAGGGTAGTATTTTAAGTATGATAGAATTGAAGTGGATAACAATAAGTAGAAAGCTAACGTTTCATTCTTGTCGACGCAAGATGGACAGCCGTGATGGATTGCTAAACTACCAGCAAGAAAAAAAAATGTCTGGGAAGATTCAAATTCTGACGTGTGTTTTGAGACGGTTTTAGATGCTAATGTTTGATATGTTTTTTGTTACGTCTTGTAAACATCAGTGGGCGCGGTCTCCTATTTACCAGCTCAAAGAGTTGAAGTTAAGAATATAGATGATCGAAAGGTACACCTGTAATATACACATTTATAACAATAACGAAGTTTTTGTTACCGAAAGCACCAGGTGTAACCTACCTGTTACTTCGCTTGAAACCCAGAATAAGAACGATGGTAATAACCAACAGAAAGACACCACCAACAGAAACTCCTATAATAACAATGGCCGTCATTGATTCGTCATCTTTGTCTTTATCTTTGTCTGTAGGCAGTTCTGTGGTGGAGAATTTAGGCTGAACACTTACGATAGTACTACCCATTGATCTTCCAAGACCAGACATGTCACTCTTCACGATGGCCTTCAGGGCATCTCTGTGAACGACATTATCGGAGAATCCTTGGGGCATTTGTAAATAGAACTCTAACAAGGCTATCATTGGATCGTCAGGTGACTGAATTGGATAACCTGGAAGAATATGAACCATATCGCTTGAAAATACCAAGTTGTTAGACGACCGCCTCCGACGAGAACTAAAAAAAAGACAAAAATTATAAGAGTGTTGTAAAAAAACGTTGATCATCATAGGCGTACAAGTAGAAAACAACATTAACAGCAACAACCACAGAGATGACGACGACAACAAAAGAAAGAAGAATCCTAAAGGTTTCTCTTTTTTCTCAAATCTAAGAGAAATTATCAAACAATAACTTCTCACGAGTCTCTGGTTGCTCAGTTGGTTAGAGCGTCCAACCGGTATCTGGGAGGCCATGGGTTCGATTTCCGTCGGAGTTTCAGAATTTTTCTTTGCCATGCTCGTGTCATTGTTGAAAAATTTATCTTCTTTTTTTTATCACCGAGCTTAAAATTTACCATCTTTATTATTTACCACACACTTGATGATTTCGATATTGCTGATCCTAGCAGTATGCAGGACGCGCGTCACATATCAACCTAGAAAATGGCTCAGCTCACCACGAGTCTCTCGAAGCTCAGTTGGTTAGAGTGTCCAACTGGTATCTCGGAGGCCATGGGTTCGATTCCCGTCGGGGACTGAGAATTTTGTTCCATGCTCGTGTCGTTGTTGAAAAATTTATCTTCATTAACAATTTCTCTCTTTTGCGCATACTTTGTATTTGTCCTCTCTAACTACCCTGGTGTATTTTGCTTTGCGTTCTACGCGGCGATTTCTTTTGATTTTTGATTTGATTTTTGACCCTACTGTTCAATTTAACCAACATGGTTTTCAAAAACGTTTTTCGCGCAGGCTAGAATCCTTTCGCAAAAGCTACAATGTATCTGTAAGAACGGTTACTTGGGCCTGCTTTTAACTTAAATCCGTTTAATAACCCAAACCGCGAACATTGTTTTGACCTGTCATTTGATTAATCCGCCGGCATCCCAAGAATTTTGAGCTAACGTGGGATTCGGAAAAATAATTCGAAGAATTATTAATTTTGAGAATTCTTGCAAAAAGCCCCACGCATCCATTTATCACGTGTGTGGACACGTGACAAGAGGAAAATACACTCTTTCTGGCAGAAGTCACAAAAAGTTTTTCTCACTTCGAACTTTTGTTTTGTTTTGAACAAAGCGACAATATTTATGAAATCGTGCTGTTGTGATCGTGCATTTTTGTGTAAGTACGCTTTTGAATCGATGAATTACCGTTGTTTAGCAAATATTTTTACTATTTTTTTTTGTGATTTACCTTGTTGGAGTAAGTTGACATCGGGCAAAATCAGCGGCACAGTAAGCTGTAGCCATCTTTGCAACTTCTACTTTAAAGTCATTTTCCATGTTTTTGTCCCACTACAAAGACAAATACAAAAAGAAAACATAATGGAAATGGCCACTATTAAAAGGGAAAAAAAAACATTATTGTAGTCACTCTAATTCACTATTCACTGCAGTCCACTGTACAGAGGAGGGGATTGTTCTTCTTTTTGAAATTTTGAGAAGGCGATTCAGATCTGACCAGATAACTTTTTTTAAAGACGGTTAAGGACCTTCGGCACACTGTACAAAAAACAAATAAAAAGAAGATCCGGCAATTTACCTAACTCGACCGACTAATAATTAATCAAAACGTTAACTAGTAACACATTGAACCGCTTTTCAAGGATGTCCAGGGGCGTCATTCAAAGCTGTGGTGACGCAGTTTACGCTTACGACTTACTCTATAAAGGTGGATTTTGAATGTCGCGTCCTTGTCCACACATGTACACGTAAACGTACGTGAAAATTATAAATGTACGTACAAATGAACATTTACTCATACGATGACGTGTGTTGACTTAACGTTGTCCAATTTCTAATACCACGTTTTTCCTGGTTTTAGCATATTTTACAGGCACGTATACGCACGTAGCGACCGTGATGGTTTTCTCAAAAATGAATTTTTGCGGCTGTCTGCATGCGCTCACGCAGTCATTTAACCAATCGTACTTTTCGATTTTATCACATGATTCCACTTTCCCTGTCGACGCCATTCTGTTCAAAAACATTTTTTTTTTTACATTATAGGATCGGATTAGTTAAACTTAACATATTCCATAAGCATTCCAGGTTGATTTTAAATTCATTTGCGTAATTTTAATTACGACTTCCAAAGAAAATGGCCAAATCGAAGTTGGCAGCTGTAATGACGTCACGTGACGACACATAACGTGACAGCCAACAAAAAAAAAATATATGACAAGCCTAAACCACTATTTAAGCTCAGGGCCTTCACTTTGTGTTAAACGAATCAAAACTTTGTTGGCTCAATCAAGCCCCCCCCCCCCCCCCCCCCCCATACTCCCTACTTTGTACCAGGACAATGATGATTGCACAGTCCCCTTTAGAATCGTAAAAGAAAAAGGAAAATCTACTTATTGAGCCAAGCGACCCATCATGGAGGCAAAATGTAGTTAACTCCATTGTCTGTGCCATCAAAGAACAGAAGCATAGACATCCTGCCTGGAGGGAACCCAATTCTGTGAATCTGCGATAACTGGCATAAATCTTTCCCACCGGTCCCACAACTCTTTTAAAAGCTGTGGTGCATGAATGAAAAAAAAAAAAGAAAATAAAAGAAAATAAAAGAAAAATCGAGAAACAATGGCGAATTTGTTAAAAAGGGAAAACGGATAGTTGCGAAGTGTTAGTTGGTCCATTTGGTCCATTTTTTTTGTCCATAGAGATATAAAGAAGGCAAGCTTACTGAATATGGAGAAGGGAATCGTATTTAACAGAAACTTTTTAAAGCTCAAATGAGGAAAAAATGTTATCGTTCATGAATACATCATAATGCTCTACTCCGGAAAATGATATATGACTATTTCAACAAATAATAGTATAAATGTTACCTTGTTCATATCCAGGCCTTGAATCTTCAATATGACTGACTGTTGTCTTCCCCGTATACGTATTGATGGCGTTTCTTGTAACCGATGAAATTAGAAAAAAAAAAATAAACGTATTTTATGTTAAGTGATTCGAATTCCACTGAAATAGAAGGAGTATAAAAAAATTCTACAAATTGGTCCAGGACACAATTATGTTATGAGCATTGCAAAATGAAAAATAATGGGGGTCACCGTGCTAGTTTTTATCTAGCATATCCTTGTTCGTGTTTCACTTCTTCGTGAATTTAATTGCAAGCGATAAAAAAAAAAATGCGTTTGACTGCGTTGGAGTGTGAGAGTGAAAATCGTATATGCGACAGTGTCAAAATAAGACATTGATATGTCGCTGAGTGCACTGAGTACGGAATGTCTTTTTAAATGTGGTTTCAAAGTGTCGAGTGTATGCTCACAAATAAAGTTTCATTATTATTATGATTATTATTATCATTATCATCATCATCATCATCATCATCATCATCATCATTATCATTATCATTATCATTATCATTATCATTTTTCTTATTTTTTGACGTGGTGAACAAAATAAACTAATTAAAAAATGCTTCCAATAAAGAGAAGGTAAATCAAATATGAAAAAAGGAAAATAAAGAATCAATTTCGAGACAGAAAAATAAGCTATACCTGGTGTAGTGTGTGTGGGAGTGGGAGTCACCCGTGTAGATGCTGTGGAGGACGTTGGAGGTGCTGTTGGACCTGGAGTAGGAGTAGGGGGCGCTGCAGTCTGACCAACACAACTTCCACTCCGAATCGAGACGTCATCAATAGCTAAATCACCCGTGAGAGAAGATCCTACTATTCCTTCAAATGTCACCTGAAAAATACATTAGAAGAGTTTAGATAGTGAAACTTAAATGTAAGAAAAGATAAGTGAGAAGGGGAGACAGTTGACAGGAGACGGCATAGCAGTGTCGGTAAAAGGTGCACGTGTAAATCTGGGGCAATCAAGCCGTCGCTAAAAACGTCTTCACCCAAAAATCGGTTGCTCGGATAAACTTTAATAGCAATGCATGTGTGCATGAAGACTTGATGTTTCACGCCGCTTAGATGTTGTTTTTTTTTTACTTTCTTTTGGTATTTTTAGCCAGCTTTCTTTTAATTCCTGATGTTTCAGGTCACTGAGGACATATTGGTGGCGAAGAAAATGAAGCCAAAAAATTGTCAGAGTTGCAATTTAACAATCGGAAAATGGAAAATTATCTCGGAATCATTGTAGTATGATTCGCCAGCCTTACCTTTGCCAGACTGGAAGCCTTTTTCACCCTTTACATTGTAAATGGAGGAAAATGGCTATGAAGCCCGGCAAACTTCAACGGAGCGAACAGTATGCAAATATTACACACAATCTTTAATTTGTTTTAGACACAATGCATAGATTTCGAAACAGAGACCTTCCTATTAGTAATTAAGTTACTTTGACAGAAGTGAACAGCTATTGCGTTTTGTGCAGAGTCAAGACTACAACATGCGAAATAAACAATGGACTTCAATGTTAAGCTTTCCACTGTGCCATTAAATACCATTCGATAGCTACTGTGCACACTCGGCTTTCGGCAGCGCTATACCGCACTTTTCAGTCGTGTAAAAAAGGACGTTAAACATTAAACGATCCCTGGATTAGCAATTCCCCGATGCGGACCAATAATGAAATCGAATTGATCAATCAAACTAACTTCTTTATTTGCTAAAAAAAGAAATAATAACACCTGATACTCAGTATACTTACAGTTTTGGTCAAGTAAATGTCTATCTCCGCTTTTTGCCAGTAGGGACCATGGTCTCCTGACGTGTTGAATACTACCGCTTTACCACTGAAGACAGTAAGAGTTCCCATCGTGTCACCGTACATGTGATAATAAAACTCAAGGCAAGACAGTGCTCCATTTCCAGATACATTGAGCACAAGCTTTGCGTTATCACCGGCGACTCGGGGATAAGACGTTTCTATGTACATGTAGTATCCTGTTCAGGAAATATGAAAGAAAAAGGGTATTTAATACCCAGAGTATAAGATAATATGATAAACTATAAACAGCCGTATAGGATGTCAAAATATATTTTAACAACTTTAAGCGTATAACATTAGGGAGAGGTGAGTTTAGGCTTTGTCAGTGGTCTTTGTTTGTTGACCATTTATGTATTTCTAATTGGGTCTTTTCATACTTTTAATGGAATGTATCATTCTGACGTTTGCTTGACTTTGAGAGAGTTCTGTCCCCAGAAGAATCACTAAGATTACTTGGGACTGAATTTGTGGTTTTCACGCGTTTATATTTCTGAAAACATACCGAGACACTCATTAGAGCTTTTTATTTTAATACACCAGCCAAAAGAAACCGAAACATTTTTCGTAACTAAGGCATTGTATAATACCCAAATTTGGTTTTAGTTTTATAGTTTTAGCTTAATAATAAACTATTGCCATTGTAGATCTTGTTCTTGTCTAAGCTTTTTAATAGGCCGATTTCACAGGACACGAGCACAAGCATAAATGTATAAGAAGAACGAACTCTCTCATCATTCAGTTCTCACCGACTTCAAATTAGAATAACCCTGTGTACAAGAAGGAAGGATGTCCAGTTTTGTTTTCTTGTGCCTGTTCTTGTGCTTATTCTTAGTGAGGACAGCATAATAATTAGTGTGCCGTTTCTACTTAAGCGCTTATGCTTATGCTTTTGCTTGTGCTTGTGCGTGTGCTTGCATGGCTTACGTTAGGTGAAAATCAACCCTATGTGAACGTTATTGTATTTATAAACTGTCAGCAAATTAATTTATCAAGCTCTTCACATTAGACCTTCAACTGACATTTGGATATGAAAAAACTCATCCATATGCGACTCTCATTTTTGTGATCATGAGATTCTTTATGGATCGTTGCTGTGTACGCCACTAAAATGGACGATTCGACGTTTTTGCACTTGTCTGTTGTCTACATATACATTAATGAAGAAAACGTACCTGATCCAGTAGTGTGATCCGACGACGGTCCCGTATTAGAAGTTGGAGTTGAACCACGGTTACGTGTCCAGTTAAACACACCCGAGTCGGAATGTTGCCAGTCAGGACACAAACCAAGGTCAAAGTCACATGATGTCAAAGCTGGAGTAATAGCAGGGGTTATCCTGTTTATTATCCATGACTTCAAGTTACGAATGTTGGCGTACACCGTATATTTTGTGAAAGGAGATGCGCATGGTATTCCACCCCAACTGGTAGCTCCCTCCAGGTACCATTTGCCGTTAAACTCACAGACAAGCGGCCCACCGCTGTCACCTTTGCAGCCCCCAACTCCACCTTGGTCTTTGCCGACGCAAATCATGGAGTCATCTATTTTGCCAGGATATGATGCGTTACAGCGTTGATTTGAAACAATAGGGATGTCAACCTGCATGAGTTCGTTTGATGGGCTGCCAGGATAAGAAAGCATTCCCCAGCCAGTTATCCAGCAAGGTTTGTTAAGATCATCAACAGGAAGCTGGAAGCTGTTATTTGACAAGCAAGCAAGTCCAACTCCTTTGCCTATTTTAGCAGGTTTCGACAACTGAAGAAGTGCAATATCGTTGCTCCAGCGATTTGGTATGTTGTAATGTTCGTGCTGAATAATTTTCACGACGTCGATAGTCTGCTCTGTCCCAACAGTACCATTAGATCTGTAATGAGCTCCTAGCCTAAAATGCAAATAAGGTTAATGTGTATATATGATCCTATTATTTTTTATGAACAAGTTCAAATGGCGCATTCTAGCGGTACAGTATATTGTATCGCTGTCTGTTGATGCTGGATTTACCTCTATTTAAGGGAACCAAAATATTCCTTATAGTATTTGTTACTCTGAACTTTCTTGCACGAGCTACAGTTTAAATTTCTTTTGAAAAGGAAAACTGTTTAGGTTTCCAAATAAAAAACTTTTTCCCAGTTTATTTAAGGTAGCTTTCTTTGCGCACTGGATTTTTCGTATCTCTAACTTTTGCTATTTCAATAGTTAATTACCTCGTTATCTTTTGAAAAGGAAAAGTGACAAGTTGTTCACAACTAACCACAGCTTATTTTAGATAACTTGCTTTAAACACCGGATTTTTGCTATCTTCAATTGTTGTTGTCAATTACCTCTCAACAATACTGTGGCGCTAAGAGAAATTTACGTGGATATGTGAGTTTGACATATAATGCGTTGGTACTGTTGTGTGTAATGTTTTAATTCGACAACTAGAGTATTTTGTCTTGCGTAACTTAAACAAGTACATGGACTCCCGCATTCGCAGTCTATGCTATAAATACCATTTTTTCGCTTGGAAACGTTTGCCTTCTCCTTACCTTACTGTAACAGATGACGCTTGCTTTCCATATATGCAGTGCGTGGCCGTGACAACCCAAAGTGGATCTATCAATGAGCCTCCACAAAACTGATATCCGTAACTGTTTATCAGCATTGCCTGCCAGGGCCAGCTGTTAACAGGTGCAACTGTACCGCCAACAATTCGCGCAATGCTAGGTCGAGACCCACAAAACACTGAAATAAAACCAAACAAGAAATAAACTGTGCAAACTGTTATTAATTAACCAAATGATCTTTTTAGCTTCCAAAAAGCTTTGTATTCAACAATTATCTGCAAAATCGCGCGGAATATCGCCTAATACTTAACTGAAAGAACTACGGCCGAGGTGGCTAAAATCAGACGATGTTCTGCAAGATTGTGCAGGATAATTGTTTGTTATTTAGCAAAATGTATGCATCTGGATCAGCCTATGTTTGTATAGCCTAGCTACGTTAAAATAATAAAATGTTATGTCCAGCAAAATCAATTCCTCTGTATATATGATTAAAATTATTAATTGCATGGTTGACATCTGATATTAAAAAAAAAACGAAAAGATTTCATAAATAGAATTGAATCTGACTACAAACGGTACCAAAAGACTAGCTCAAGGTGTATTGGAGGAAATAAGTTACTTTTGCTGGCCACTACCAGTAGTCTTTATCAGGTTTATCGGAGTGGTTGTTGGCTTAATAAACAACAGCAACAAATAAATCATCAAACCCAGAAAAAAAAAAAACAACAACAACATCAGCAAAATCTTTCATACATTTTTCCGTTTCAGCGTTCACTTCCAGAGTCTTATAAGGTCGACCTAATTCATCCACTCCAAAGACTTGTACTCTGTAAGTTGTTGACTGTTGCAGTCCATCAATTTCTGTACTTAGTATTTTTCCATCGGTAATTTTATGAGCCAGTGCATTCCCATCTGCTTTGTTTAGAAAGATGATGTAATGAAGGACTTGACGGTTAAGTAGGCTTGTCAGGTTTGTCCACCGAATGAGTATACTTTGGCTCGTGGTGTTGTCTGCTGCCGCTGTCCAGTCAGGAAGCACAGCAGCTGAAAAGGAAAATATAGAGCGATTACCTTAACTCATTTACATATCGTTTAGAGGAAAGGCTACTACCTGTCAGTTATATGGTGGTTGTACCCCGCTTCTCATAATGATTAAGTTTTGTTTTCAACTACTTTAACTTTTAAGTTTGAAAAAAAAAGTGCAGGGTATTTTTTGTTTTAATCTCCTTCCTTGGAATTTATATTCAGAATGTAGAGGGCCGGCAAATATATTAAATACGAAATGACACAGTATGTAGAACGCTTTTCACATATGAACCTACAATAAATGGCCTTGCTTACCATGAGTCTCAATGTTGCCTAGTGGTTAAAACATCCGGTTGTGAGGAAGGACATACGTTCAATTATCATCGACGAAACATAATTTTTTTTGTCTTACCTTCGTGACAACAGAAAATTGCATCTTGCTCGTTTCATTTACCAGGCTTAAAACAACGATATATCTGTACACAAGAAATTTTCGTCTGATCCTAGTAACATGCAGGACGCGTGACGTAAATGAGCCATTAAGATGGCCTAAATCACTACTTGTGAGAACGTTTGACCTGTCTGCGGGACGTCCTGGCTTCAATTCCAGTCAACGACTGAGATTTTGCCTTTGTCTCATACTTGTGGCATTAGCCTAAAGTATTTGAATTATTCTTTCTGCTATGTTATCAAAACAAAACAAAGGCAAATATATATTTTTTCGACGTACCTGCATTAAGTCCATTTTTAAACACCACGAACTGAATTCTGACGTGGCTTTTGAATTTACTTAAGACGACCTTAACTGTGATGTTGTTGGAATTCCCGAATGGAACTTCGACCAAAGATCCATGACTTGGAGACCCGCAGCCCGCCTGGTAAAATTGCAGAGTTCCATTGCCGTCGAAGATCTTGACATACTCTCTACAATAATATGAAAGAATAAAGAATCCACCTCAGATGTTTTATAACGTCCGTACTTTTCATGTCAGTGAAGTTGCTCAAAAAAAAAAATAAGGATTTATTGGTAGACGACTGCGATATATGCATAGTGGTGTGAAATGAAGGAAGTTTAACGGTAAATTTAAAGCTGCAACACTATTACTCCGCCCATTTCTTAACTTGTAATAATTCCCATTTTGTATGCTAATTCTGGGAATGGTACAGGTTAGCGGCTAGGACTACTAAAACTTAACATCACATCAACTACAACTTATTAAATGCAAGCGAACTTAGTCCTAGTCAAGTAAATTTCATCATATTTATATGATAATTTACGTCGTATTAATTAAATTATTATTTTATATAACATCCCGTTACCTTAAGTTACGTCATGTCATGTCATGTAGTTTCATGTCATACCATATCATGTTATGTTATGTCATGTTATGTTATGTCATGTTATTTAATGCTATGTTATGTTACATATTGTATATTTTACTAAATATGTATAGGATATTATATCTTTATTACCTGCAATAACGTAAGTCTAAGTCCTGGATCAGAAAGATGGCAACTGCGTGAGTTTCACCAACATTCCCTATTGTCCAGTAGGAGTATAAGTCATAGAAATAATCTGTGTGTGTAACGTTTATAAAACCAGTCGATTGGTTTACAATGACCTCCATAGCTGAAAAAAAAAATATATTAATTTAATAAACGATGAGACATTTATACAAATAGGATTATTAAGAAGCAAAAACCCCTGCGGTTTCTGGATTTAAATAGACAGTGAATTTACTACTTCTTTTTTAAACGAGATCAAGGGCCACAAGAGGAAACAGTTCCTCCGAGATATGATAGCCCAGGATCTACAGCGCTGGTGGTTTGGGAATAGAGCCGAAACGTCTGTTGTTTTGTTTGGAAATATTACTTTATACAGAAAATAATGCCTTTCAAAATGGTTTCCTATCTCTATTTCTGCAAAATGAATAATCATAACCAACACGCAGTTTCGTCAAAACAATCCAAAGGAAACCCAAAGCAGTTCAACCTCACTTCGGCTCGTCATAACTTAAACTAGATCCTAGTACTACAACTATTCAGCGTCAAATTTGATTTAATTAGAATTGTTCTGGTTTCATTGCACACTAACTTTGTCTTTCATCTACTCAACCAATCTGATGCAAAACCAAAGCCAATCGCCATTTTATTCACTTGCGTTTTTTGGGTTTAGCACCAGTCACGTGTTTTTCCTTTGGGTTATCATTGGACTACTGTATTGCTTAAAGTGAAGTACAATAAAGCTGCTAAATTTAGAGTGACTTACCTGTGGAAATCATTGAGTATGAAAATGGTCCTTCTCCTTTTGACGTAAAAGCCGTTACAAGTATATAGTAGAGTTGTCTTGGTTTCAGTTCCGTTAAAGTAACCCATGTAGCATTAGGGTCAGTAACGTTTACAATGCTAATGTTATATCTTGAATAAGCATAGACAACTCTGTATCCTAACAGTCGTCCATTGACATACTGCTCAGGAAGAGGATTCCAGTGAACTGTGATCTCAGTTGCCCCCACATTTGTGAAAGTGACGTTTGATGGTCCCCTACTAGGAACTGAGGGGAAAAAAAGTATTACGACAAAAAAAAAAACAAACAAACAAACAAAAAACACTCCTTAAGACGCACTAACACGATGGTCAGTTGCTAGGGCTTTTTCTGCTGGAAGATTCTTAATTTTTAAACTCAATTTTTGGCTCACAAAGAAGAAGTTTATATTTGAAATGAAGCAAGATATTAGAACATATTAATTGGAGGATATTTTTCTTTGAATTTTTACAATTATAAAGTATTTTGGCTTTTCTTGAAAGTATGATGACGTACCTGACACCTATTTTTAGTAACAACATTAAAAATTTGTAAAGCAGTGTTCAAAACGTTACAGGCATTTTTGTCACTGAAAAATAAATTAATAGTAAAAACACCATTTCAATCGGATAAAATGGCGTAAAGTTACAGGTAATTCAAGAAATTCAAATTTCCCGCCACATGACCAAATATGGTCAAACTTTAAGGGTAGTTAAACGCGAAAACAATGAATGTATTTGCAACGGAGAATAGACAACACTACATAAAATCAAAATCGTAGTTTTTTTCATTGTGCATATGCAGTGCTATGACCCGTATTTCGTCACGATTACGTCCTTTCAACGTTATCACATATGAGAAATGAAAAAACAAAAAAAATTGATTTTGTGCAGTATTGTCTCTTCTCCGTTGCAAATACAGTCATTGTTTTCGCGTTTAACGTACCCCTAAAGTTTGACCGTATATAGTCATGTGGCGGGAAATTAGAATTTTTTTAATTACCTGTAACTTTAAGCCATTTTATCTGATTGAGATGGGTTTTTCACCAGAAATCATAGAATTCTATGCAGAAAACTAATAGCAATTTTTTGATGCCAAATTTGGACATCATATAAGACGTCACAATAATAGTCACATAGGATGAAATAAACACCAATAAATAGGTAATTTATCAGCCTACTTTCCTGCTAAGGGTCGTTACATTAGATGCATTCTAATTCTGTCTATGGCTTAAAACTCTCAGTTTTGGAAGGTGTGGGAGCAAAAGCCATATCAACCGATCACGTGTAAATGAATAACAACTCAAGGATTGACATAATCAATTTTCTTAGCACATACCTCCTTCTTCCGTCCAGGCTATAACTTCAGCACTCTTGTAAGCTTGCCCACTGCCATTTACACCAACGACGCTCAGTCGATATTCTCTATATGGCGACAGTCCATTAAATCCGACAGAAGAAGTGTTTCCAGACAGGATGTCTTCGTTTAAAATACTACCATTAGTACTTTTAATAAGACCAAAGTAATAAAGAACTGGCTGATGCAGGATTGATGTGAGGTTTGGCCAGTTGATGACGATACTTGATTGTGTGATGTTATCAATAGACACATTCCAGTTAGCCACCGGCAGAGCTAACAAAAAAAAAAAAAAAATTTTTTTCATAGTTGTTATTCAATAATGTGCTATCAGGTTAGTGAATAATCTGTAGGTTGTGTTGATTCCCAGAATTAACTGTAGTCTTTTAGCAAATGAGAAGACAGTCAGTGATAATAATAAATTATATAATCTATTATTTCAACATAACGAAAACATAACGAAGACAATGTCATTTTCAGGTATAAAAGGGCTCGAAACAATCGTTTTAAACATAGCTTTTTCCCTCTATGTCAATTTTTTAGTAGCTTCAGTAGATTTTAATAGTTGTATCATTTTTTACATAATTTATCTCTTTGTAAATTTGTACGCAATTCAGTTTCAGACTGTTATGTAGAATTATCAAATAAACTATCTATCTATTTAATATTCGCTAGAAGGTAAAATATTTAAAAAACATTTTCAAGGCAAAAAGTCAAGGAATTAAAAGTGTATTAAAACCAAACCTGTGGATGACTTTTAGTCGAAAAAAGTTGGTTTTAATACACTTTTAACTTTAATAATATTAATTATTTAGTCGAGTTTATATTCGCAAATACGACAATTTTCAGACTAGTATTTCATATCATTTAACATCATTGGATCGCATGTAGTATTATCTTCCGTGTCGCCTTCGCCAATCATTTGAAATACAACAAACGTTAACATGCATCTCACCTGACTGAAGACCCTTTGTTACAATTCCGTACCGAAGCTTGAACCGACTCCAGCGGTATGTTAAATTGATTTCGACTGTGACATTATTCCCGTTTCCATACTTGACTTCCCAGAAAGTTTTCCAAGGAGAGGACAAATAGCCATTCTTATAAAAAACTATTGAACCATTACCATCAATGATCTTGATGTATTCGCTGTGGTAATAAAACAACAGTTACAATAAATAATGATTTCTCTATAACTACAAACCAACCATCAAACGATCAGTGAAATAATCAACCAGCTATCAGTACAATGGTCCCATGCATTTACAAAATCAAGTAATCAGTCAAACAACCACGAAACATGCAAACAATTAATAAAAATAGGAATCAAGCAGTCAAGAAATCAATCAAGTCACCAATCAGTAAATCACCCAAAGCCAAACCATCAATTACCCATGACTTAATTTAGCCGATCGTTAAGTGACGTCTCATGTTAATCTATGCAGAAGTGCATATCAATCCATCACTTGCAACAGATATGAGTAATCAAGACTGACTTAGGTGGCTTTTTTGACCCCTTTGCTTCTAGTGTCTCAAAGGCACTAGTGTAAAATTTGAATCGCAAAAGCGATCACAGTTGCATCGTTTCCCAAATTCCAGCCAGAACTGCGTTTGATAGTCTTTTGTTGCGTTTAAGAACTTCCGGAGATACGATTCGATATGGTTATTACCAATATTTTCCCAATATTTGACCAGAGACGTATGTAAGCATGTTAGAAAAATGTGTAGCCAGTTTTAGTGGAACGGACTGCATTTTTTATATAGACATTCGTCTTGCATTTGAGAACTTCCTGAGAGACGACTAAAAATGAGAATTGCTCTAACTTTTCCATTTTTTTAAACGTACATCAGCATATTAAAAATGTGCTTTTTACTAGATATTGACTAAAAAACCAGATTTGGAATTGCTTTCGTTCTGCGAAAAGTAACATAATATTAATGATATTAATTGAGATTTACTACCAAGGAGAATAAATGATTTTATGCAGCCTGTCAATTAATTGTCCCGGGTGGTGTCACATCCTGGACTTTAATACGTTTACATTTAGGCATCTGACCATGTGGTAACAGACCTCTTTCATGACAGCTTCGGTACAGTGCAAGCATTTTCCCACCCAATCACCCCTCTCATCTTGAGTTCTTTCGCGTTACTACATTGTAAGATAATTAGGTCAAGTAAGGCGTCTTTGCCCTCACCTCTGGTGTGAAAAGGATCTCATTTTTAGATGTGTGTAATTTCATATTACCTTATCAAGTGGTCACTTAACTGAGTTTCCAAATTATGGCCAATAATTGTCTAAATTCAGTTTTATTCCCAGCAAACCGAGTTCAGTCTTGACAATGCACATTGTAAAATGCATTCCTCAAAAAGCGGGCATTAAGCATAAACAATAATTATGTCACTCACGAATAGTAGATGAGGTACAAATCCTGTAAAGAAACGAGAAGAACTGCTTGGTCTATGCCTGCCTTGCCAATTGCCCAGTTGCATCGCAGGGGAGAACTAGAGTAGCCTCTGGGACCAACTTGCAGCTCACCAAAGGACTGATTTAAATATCCTCCACAACCTTACAAGTGAAATAGAAGAATAGAAAGTGAACATTAATGCACCGTTCTGGTACTCATTTGATGAAAAACAGCCTAGCTAACCGGATTTAAATTGTAAATGCATTTTAAAATCTATAGCAGATTGTTATCTCCACGTTTATTTGATACTCATCTACAACCCTATCCTGCTGTATTCTTGATCGCCTCTTCTCCCTCTCTTATATATTTTTTCACAACAACAATAAAATGTCTTTCTTTGTATGGCCATTAAATATTTAAGCATTGGAAAAGCATAAGGTAAAAATGCTGTACGAACAAATATAAGAGAAGAAAAGAAGATAAGCACACGACAAACAGTAAAAAAAAATAAGCCTTTGACAATAATGTTTATCGCATATCAAAACAGATCGATATGTACTGCACTAACTGCATGATAAAATAGAGATTGACAGCAGTTTCAACCAAGACGGCAACAACCTTCATCAGAAGATCAAAAAAAGTATGAAGAAAAGCAACAAAACGGGCGAATAGAAAGTTTACCTGGAGAGATGGTGAAGGGGTAAATGATCAGAGAGAAAAGAAAACAATACCTGGTGACGGCCTGGAACTCGGAGTGGTATTCACCGGTGTGGGTGTTGTGGGAGGCGCAACAGTCTGACCAACGCAACGTCCACTCCTAATCGAGACATCATCTATCGCTAAGTCACCCGTGAAAGAAGATCCTACTAATCCTTCAAATGTAACCTGGAAAATACATTAAAAGAGTTCGGACAGTGGAAGTTAGTTTTCAGTTCATGCTTGGCTATAACAAAGATAAAAAATAAAGAAACACTTATGGATACGTATAAGATGAGATAAGAGCGAATTAAGAGGCATAGAAGAATATTTTATTTTGTTCTTTGTCAGTTTGCAGTTAAATGTTTCAGTTTTAAAATTGAATGGAATAGTGAAATTATGGCGTTTTTTTTTTTCAAATAAAATGATTCCAATATCGAATTGCGTTTGTTTTACTGTTTTTTTTTTTTTTTTTTTTTTTTTTTTGGCTTAAGTGCGCTTGTTGTTGCTGTTAAGTAATGATGTTTCCGATCTGATAAACACATAAACTGAACCATCCTCGGAGACCCAGGGGCAGTTAGTGGGGCGAGGGAAACGCGAAAATGCCGGTAAAAATAGCACGAAACTACGGGGAAAAAATCGGCATATAAAAGCTGGAGCGACTGAAAAGTGCCCCTGGGAAAAGAAACTTACCAGACCAGTTCAAAAAGCCTTCTAAATACTGCCTCCTGATTGGGCAGAAAAATCTTTTGTATTCCCTTTATTATTCTGCCCAATCGGCTACCAGCCTGACTACAGTCCTTTTGGTGTGTTTTCATACGAAGTATGTACACAAAACCAGTTCGCTCACCATATCTGCCTTGCTTCTTCGCCAAGAATTTGCTCGGGAAGGAAAAGTTTCGGCTAGTGTCTCCCCAACTCGGATGTGTAATGTCGGGGAAGTTTTGCCTTCGGGAATTATGACCGTCATTTGAGTGCTAAAATTGGTGCTGCGCGCTCTGCACGCGTAGCTAATCGGCCGCTGCGGTCACATCTAGATTTCTAACTATAGTTAAGACAGCGTAACTATAGTTAGCTATTTCGTTAATGTGACCGTTTCTCTGTTCACCCGCATTTTAACGTTTCCTTCGCCCCAATAACTGCCCCTGGGTCTCCGAGGATGAAACTGAACTGGGTCATTACTTGTTACGTTGTAAAACAATTGTAAAGCCAAAAAAAGTTATTTTTTTTTTTGCGCGTACGACTTTTTTCTCGGTCTTTACAAGGAAACAGTCAACGAGTCCGAGTGCATTGTAAAGATGTATTTATACGCAGGATTATTTTGCTAATACGAGAGAAGCGCTTCTCGTACTTTTGGGGATTTCTTACATTATTTTTATATAACTCAACAATTCACAAGGGGAAACCTTTCAATTTCTTTTAAAACATGCTAAGGCAGGCGATAAGGCAGGCGCGGTTGGTAGGCTTTTGTACATTATGCTAGCATTTTTTCGAGCATTTTAGCGAGGCAAAAGCATTGAGCATCATTCGAGCATTTTAATGGCATTTTCCCGGAAAATTAATTTTTTTCCGAGAAAATAAAAAAAATAATTATTTTTTTTATAGAAAGGGAAGACTAGAACTCAAAATTCAACAACAAATAACTTTCAAGAGATAGTCAACTACTTTCTGTACTTAGCCTCGTAGATGATTTCGAGGATAATGTTTTTTTGGCTGTATTTATGAACATGGATACGTTGTTGTTGTTACTTGCAACACTTGTACGTTTTTGTAAGTGTAAACAGTTAACACCATGTTAAAAACTTTGAAATAATTAAAAACCGTTTGTATAATGAGCATTATCCGAGCATTTTAGTGACCTTTTTGGGGGAGACCAAGCATTTTAGTGGGAAAAATGGAGCATTAAGGTGGAGCATTTTAGTGGGGAAACAAAAGCATAATGTACAAAAGCCTAGACGTTGGGTGCGTTGGTTATAATGAACTAAATCTGATCAAACCGAATTCTTGAATTGCACATCTTTTAAAGCGATGCTTGGTACTTATATACTTACAGTTTTATTCAAATAAATGTTTATCTTCGCTTTTCGCCAGCGGCTACCATGGTTTCCTGACGTGTTGAATACTACTGCATTCCCACTGAAGACAGTAAGAGTTCCCATCGTATCACCATACATGTGGTAATAGAACTCAAGACAAGACTTTTCTCCATTTCCCGATACAGAGAGCTCAAGCTTTGCGTTGTCACCGTCGACTCGGGGATTAGACGTTTCTATGTACATGTAGTATCCTATCCAGGAGAAGAAAAGGTAAGGGGTATTTAATTACTGGATAATAAGATAATCTGCGGAACGGTAAACCCTCCGTATAACATTTATTATTAAAAGGCACATCTTGAAAAAACAGGTTTTTTAGTTGGATATTTTTTGGGCCTCTTCCTATTTTTAATAGAAAACTATACTCACCTTTCTTTCATTTTGAAAGTAGTTGCCCGCTAATGCTTATGCTTGTACTTGGAAATACAAGCAAACAACAACCTGATGTGAGCGACTTTTGATCAATAAATAAATCAATGTCTCTACTATAAAACTCTCTCAACTTCGTAATTTAAATACTCTTTACAGATCTTCTTTGTGTACGTCACAAGAACGGATTATTGGACGTTTTTGTCCTTGTTTGTTGTCTAAAGATACGTTGCGGGATGAAGAAAACTCACCTGATCCGGTAGTGTGATCCGACGACGGTCCCGTAGAACCAGAGGGAGTTGAACCACGGTTACGTGTCCAGTTAAACACATCTGAGGTGGACTGTTGCCAGTCAGAACACAAACCAAGGTCAAAGTCACATGATGTCATAGCTGGAGTAGTAGCAGAAGTAATTTTGTTTATTATCCATGACTTCAAGTAACGAATATTGGCGTATACAGTATATTTTGAGGGGGACGCACAAGGCATTCCCGCCCAACTAGCAGCTCCCTCTAGATACCATTTACCGCCGAACTCGCAAACAAGCGGCCCTCCGCTGTCACCATGGCAGCCTCCAATTCCGCCTTGGTCTTTGCCAACGCAAATCATGGTGTCATCTATTCGGCCAGGATACGATTCAGTGCAGCGTTGCTTTGAAACAAGAGGAATATCAACCTGCATGAGCTCATTTGGAGTGACACCATAATAGGAAAGTGTTCCCCAGCCAGTTATCCAGCACGTTTTGTTGTTAAGGTCATCAAAGGGAAGCTGGAAGCTATTATTTGACAAGCAAACAAGCCCAACTCCTTTGCCTATTTTAGCAGGTTTGGATAACTGAAGGAGTGTGATATCGTTGCTCCAGCCATTTGGGATGTTGTAATGTTCGTGCTGGATAATTTTCACGACGTCGAAGTCCTGTTCTGTCCCAACAGTACCATTAGATCTGTAATGAGCTCCCAACCTAATATGCAAATAGGTTTAATTTGTAAATATGCTCCTATTTGGTTTATTTAGCGGTACACTATATTGCATCGCTCTCTGCTGATTCTGGATGTAGCTGCAACTAAAGGAACCAATAAGTTCTTTAGCGTAATTAGGACTCTGAACTACTTTGTTACACGACCTAGAATTTAAATAGTAGTTATCTTTTGAAAAGTAAACCTGTTAAGTCTTCCACAACAAACCTTAATTTTTTACAGTTCTTATTATAGGCCACATGCTTTACACACTGGATTTTTGGTGTCTGTAACATTTGTTATCTTCAATAGTTCACAACTACCTCTAGACCTATTTACTGGTTACGTGATGTTTGACATGCAATGAGTTGGTATTGATGTGAGTGATGTTTTAAGTCGACATATATTCTGAACATTTTGTTTTTACTTGCGTACCCTTTATCCTTAAAAATAATATATAGACTTCCCGCACCTGGGATAAACCTCGGACGTACAAGCAAATTCATACCCACACCATGTGTACAAGAGGGTGAATGGAATCCCTCCCCGGAGTTTTTGTTCTTTTATGGCACAGCAAAATTATTTTGGACTGAGTAGAAAACTCGTCGCATACTCTACAAGATGACATGACTTGTGTCGTCATTAGAGCCACCATCTCATCATGGATTTCACCATTTTGATGCAAAATAAAACCAGAACGCTTATGGAATGTAAAATTAAAGACATCGTTCAATTCTGTTTCAAAAAACCGGAAATAAAGAAAAAATGATGAAAATGACGAGTTTTGGCCAGACCAGCTTGTAACAAGAACTGCAAGCAGTTTATAATCGTGCGGGTAATGCTTGACCTCCTGACCTCTTTCAGTGCTTTGGCTTAAAGACACGGCACCGCACAGTAAAATATTTAGAAAAGCAGTCACTTGAGAAACACACAAGTCGTGTTTGCGTTAGTCACGTAGTGAACGTGACATGAATTTCCTTTACCACGTGATCTTTTTCTTTTTAAAACCACATGCCTAGCCGGAAAAATGCCTGCTTACGCATGCAAATATTTATTTTGTTCCGAATGTTCAATAAAATAACCCAAACCAGTTCATTTAAAAGAAAGCCAAATCACGCCAAAATAAAGAGTAGACTAAGGCCATCCCATTGTATTTCTCCGTTTAGCGGATGAGGTGTATCCCGTGCTTTGACACATTCTTGCTGAGCTTGCAACTTACATTTCGATAACGTTTCGATTCTCAAAATACCGTAAACTCAAAACAAAAATTGGGATATCCAGAAAATAAGTCGTTGTTTTGCAATATTTAACACGTTCTGGCTAAATTGTACGACTTATACTCGCTCCGAGCCAAACGCTTGAGTAACACAACAATAAGTATTTCACACAAACAGAGCGCAGAGTATTCAAACAGAAAATAGGTGAATGATTATTTATAGCTACAAGCGAGAGATCGCGTGACATGGGTCTGACGTAGTGGTAGTTTTAAATAGCTTGGACATGTCCAAGCGGTCTTTGTTTTCTCTATGTGATTATATTCAGCCCTCTCTTCTAGTAAAATATGGAATGAAACAAAATTATACATTTCAGAGAGCAGAGTGTTCATGTTAAACGCGAGTGATCGGCTGATCGCTACGGTTTTGAAATCTGTCATGACCTAATGGTTCTTTATTTAGCTTGCACCACTTGGACATGTCAAACTGCGTTGTTTTGCAGTATTCAGTACAGTCCGGGTACGTAATACGGCGTTTTGTTTTCACTCTGAGTCAAACGCTTCAATAAAACAGTTCTTCCTCATAAAATTTCTTTAAAGTGGAGTCTGGCTGAAAAAAGTGCACTGCAGTGACGCTTGCAGTTTCCGGCGAAGACAAAATTGCGTGAATGACGTAGTATTTACTACGAAAATAGCTTTCACAATTTGAATATTTAGTACTCGCTCTGAGACAAACGTAAGAATCTCCAAAAAGATGTTTCAGATTGATTTTTTTTTTTTTCAAGATAAGACCAAGAAATGTTTCGAAAAGTATTTGAATTTCGAAAGTTTTGAAGCCGTAAAAATTGTGCGTGTCTGAGCCGTGGAATTTATTAATTGGTATTGCGTTCACAATATTAAAATAGTTTGGACATGGCAAAGAAAGCAAGATTTTGCAATGCGAATCTCCAGTACTCGCTCCAAGTCAAGACTTAAATGCCGGACACAAAAATATATATATATTTCGCGTTTAACAGAGCATAGAGTACTCGTAAAATTAGACCGGGGAATGATTTTGTAACACAGCTTCCAGGGAGTGAACATTAAAACTTGTACGATTTGAACGTAATATTTCGCAAGTAATGAAAACTTGCGTGACCGTGACCAAGGGATCGGCTGGGCCGCGAGGTTCTGGAACGATTTACCGACAAAAAAAAAACGACAAAATCTGACACAGATTATGAATCGGGCCCAGGCCCCGCCCGATTAATTATGACGTTGGCAACGTCAAATATCATGGGCTCATGGTTGACATATCAACATTTCCGCAAGGGATGAATGAACAGCTACTGCATTGTAGAGCATTGTAGAGTAAAACATCATTTAAGAAAAAATCAGAAAAACCTTACGGGGGGGTGGGTGGGGGGGTGTCATCCCCTCCCCCTTGTACGTCCGAGGGTTAACATAACATGAAATGACATCAAATAATATGACATAAACTTTATTTTCACATTCGCATTTATAAGGTAGCAATTAGTGCTGGTATCCTCAAATGAAAAAAAAATTAATAAACTAAGTCAAAACTATACACATAGATATGGGACAGATATAAGTATGGCTTTCTTCCAATATCTCGCGTTCTATATCGTAGGCATTCTCCTTACCTTACTTTAACAGATGACGGTGATTTTCCATATATACAATGAGTGGCTGTGACAACCCAAAGTGGATCTATCAATGAACCTCCACAAAACTGTCTACCACTACTGTCTCGCAGCATTGCCTGCCAGGGCCAGCTGTTAACAGGTGCAGCTGTACCGCCAACAATTCGCGAACTGCTAGGCCGAGACCCACAAGACACTGAAATAAAACCAAACAACATATCTCTAAGTAACAGCTATTATACATTCGCGAAAAGATCTAAAAATATGTAAATGTATAATATTTAAGATTATTATTCAACAGATGCGCGCGCTGCCCATATATGGTCAAAATGTTAACGATATCTGTCATCCGTACATAACAGATATCCTGCGATATTCGTAGGTTGCGAAGATTCGTCCAAAATCTTGTAAAGCGCTGCACAATTACAGTTTTTCTATGTGCAAAATGTGTTTCGTTGACAATTTGTTGAATAATAAAACAATTATCCTGCTCAATCTTGCGGAATATCGTCTGATTTTAGCCAACTCGGCCTACGGCCTCGCCGGCTAAGTATCAGGCGATATTCCGCGCGATTTCGCAGGATAATTGTTAATTATTCTGCAGAATTACGAGTAGTATCAGCTAATACTTTGCTGATCTGATGAGGGCAAATACTAAAGAGACTAAAATCGGACTATATTCTTCAACATTGAGCAGGATAATTATTTTATTTTCTTTCTTTCTTTATTTTTACAAAAAAAAACAACAGTTTTTTATGCTTGGCCTTCGTATCGGACGAATCTTGACAAATCAGGAGGATATCTGGTATACAGAGATCACTGCTATGAAGGACTAGCTGACCATATCTGGGCATCGTGACAATTTGTTGAATAATAATACCTAACAGCCCACTTTGATAAATGGTTTGAAGTCCGGGGACTTGGTGGCCGTACGAGTGACCTATGGGATTATCTGGGAACACAATCAACAATTTTGGCGATCCGTTTCACCACACATTGAAGTTGTTTTCTGTCAATCATAAAGCAAGAACGTACCTAACTCGGTGACAATTTATAAGTTGCTATCATTATGGAAGTGAAAAAAAAAAAAATAAAAAACTCTGACAAGGAACAGTACTAAGAGACTACTACTAGGTGTATAGGGGTAAATATGATATTTCTGCTGGCCACCGACATTCTTTATCAGCTTTATTGTCATTAATGGCTTAATGAGCAAAAACAGCAACAAATAAATTAACAACCAAGCAACAGTAACAAGAATATCCCTTACGCTGTTCCGTTTCAGCAACCACTTCCAGAGCCCTATAAGATCGTCTTAACTCATCTACTCCAAAAACCTGTACTATGTAAGTTGTTGAATGTTGGAGTCCATCAATTTCTGTATTGAGTCTTTTTCCATCTGTAATTGCATAAGCCAGTGAATCCCCCTCTGTTTTGTTCAAAAAAATGATGTAATGATGAACTTGCCGCTTGAGTAGACTGGTCAGGTTTGTCCACTGAATCAATATACTGGTGCTCGTAGCGTTATCTGCTGACACTGTCCAGCCAGGAAGCACAGTAGCTGAAACAGACAACATCCGATCCAATGCTTACATGTATTGCCACATTTTAGTTCTATCGCGTATAACTGTTTCGTTTCACCTCCTGGAAACTTCAATAAGTGCGATGTCAACACCGGTACCCCTCCCCCTTTATTTTCAGAAGGTACGCACGAAATGACCACAATATACAGATCACGTGTCAATAAGTAACCTAGCTCCCACGAGTGTTGCTAAAGCTAAGCAGAACATGCGATCAGTGGGAAAAGGCACAATTTCGACTTCAGTTTGAGAAATCATATTTTTTCCTTAGTCCCACTTTCGTGACAACAGAAAATTACACTACTCGCAGATTATTGCTTTTGTTAACATTTGTACAGAACTTCCGATTTTACGTATTCAAGTTTGTAACGGTATAAAATAAAAACATATACCTCGTATTAATGGAGTTCAAGGAACAGGTCCGAGTTATTTCTCATTGATTAATGCTTTTGAGTATATTGTTTTGTGTGTACATGTTCAAATATTTATTTGCTTTATAAAAAATCGTTTAGCTGATCATTTGAGGCTAAATTTACGTGTTCTTCAAACGTTGAAACGTACGAACTCGAAAATATCGCAAAATATTCGGAACCAGAGAACCCTAAATTCTCAAGAAACTACTGGCAAAACCTAACACGTTGCTGTGTGATCGTGAAAGGTGTTGCAGATCTCAGTCATAAGCTGACTCACTTGCTGCTGGTAGTGAGCGCGAAAATGGAAATGACTGCAACGGTTGCCAAAACAAAAGTTGAAGGCATTCAAACTTTAACGGATAGACCTTGAATAAAATAATTAAATTATAGAATATAAGGCTTCCTGGTCTGGCTCCTACTAAGTTCATTTGAAAGCACCAAGAGAAACAAACGGCACTGAAGACACATCATTTCCACTCTGAGATTTTAGGACTTCCAGTCTTTATGTACGGAGTGGTGATGTTTCTAAACTGTGTGTAAGAGAGTGATGGCGTTTTTGACTTCTATTCAAGATTCCTTTGTCTTACAACAGCCAAATAAAAAATGCGAAGTTATTCAAAGCTCCTTTAGTCCAGAGTGAAAAATGTGCCGCATAGCCAGTGACGAACAGCAAATATGTTGATTTCTTTTGTTCGTTATGAATGTTCTATTCATCTATTCAGAGAGTTTAACTTCTTCGCAGTATTTGCAGACCTTTCGGTAGAGAAAAAAATAGAACGTTGTTGACTTGATTCGTGTTCAGGTTGCTCTACATATGCTACATGCACTAGAGACGTTTTCATTTTCTAAATTTGTGAAAAAAAATCGTCGGAGTTTGAATTTAGGAAGACCCTGTTCGCGTCGGTTTTGGTTGTCAAAATTTTCTTCCATGTGTAAACAATTTCCGAAATTTTATTGGTAAGATATTTTAATAAACAAACTTTTGGTTATCCGGAGAACCCTCAAATTTCGTGGGCTGTATTGTAGAACACCTCCCGTAAAATTAACCAATCACAACGTTCTATATATCTTAGATATATAGTAAAATTTTTACCTCCTCACCTGAGCTAAGAGATTGATTTAAAATTATGTACCAGACTTTGGCGTACGATAGCTGGCCTGCTAGTGTAATGCTGTCTCCACCCGCAAACGGTATTTCCACTAACAACCCGGGAGGTTTGAAATCGCAACCTCTCCGAGCGAACACCTCAGCCCCATTACTGTCAAAAACCTTGATCAATTCACTACACAAATCACAAAAGAACAGTACTGATAAATTACAATAACTGATTAAATAGTCGATAAGTCAGTTAATATAAACTCGTAGCTTACCAAATAATGTGTTTTTAATATTATTACTGAAAGTAATCTTACTGGAAAGAAGTTCAATGCTGTTCTTTTTTATAGCAGTTAAAGAAATTTCTAAGTCGTGTCTATAAAGCGGGAGAAATGTCTTTGGAAACGTATATGGTGAACACGCGGCTGTTGTTGTGAATTCTAGCCACGACGAAAATGACAGTGAAAATGTGTCGAATAAAATTTTACTCCCCCCCCCCCCCCCCCCACCCCATGATATTTTTTTCGAAATTTTGAAAAGAGGATTTACTCTACAATGCTGAAACTAAAACAGATTGTAAATAATTTACAACGTGCATTCCCTTAGAAGTGTCAATGACATAGTTTAATTTACAATTATAGTTGCCGAATTTTTTAGTTTTTCTTTCCAGCTGTGAAAAGATGGTTTAGCAACTTCACATCTTAATGGGGGAATTGTTTGTGAAGCAAACTGAATCTCGAATACAAGCAACCGCCCTACCTGCAAGTGCCCAAGTGTTTCCTTTGCAGAGAGAGAATTGCAACTGCTTGTCTTATCCCAGCATCACCGATTGTCCAATTGCAATGTAGTATGCCCTCATCTCCAAACTTGCCAAATTCCAGCTCTCCGGAAGATTCATTCAAAACACCTCCACAACCTATTCATCCAATTCATAAAACACATATCTTTTAGAATACTGATCACGATTCTTGGTCAACCTATTCTCGAGGATAACTCCCGTGAAAAGATGACAGGAATGCTTGTCTGAAGTTTCGAACAACGCAACTAATGGGTGAATAAAAAGGTTTTCGGCGTCGCTCAAGTTCACCCCAAAGAGGAAACCTTACTTGACAGTCAGGCTTTTATTTCCACTATTTTATGTTTATTTAATGTTCAAAATGCAAAATCTTACCCGGACAATTTCCTTCCATGACTGTGACGTCATCGATAGCAATGTCACTTCTGAATGATGATCCAATTATGCCCTCGAATGTAATCTGAGAAAGAAAGAGCTCTATTGAGCCAACTAGTGAATTGCAGGCCAGACAAATGATATTATTACAATAATGTTTTGATTATGAGCGGCAGTTGTTTTTACCCCCCTCCTCCTTCCATGCAAAGAAATATCTGGACAGGAATGCGTGAGAAATGAAAAGAACATGCTCATTTCACATGACAAAGGATTCGGAAAAATGTCAAGGTGTTTCATGCTTTTAAACATTTACCTTTTGGTTTCTATAGTTCACGGAAAATAATTTGACAGTAACTGGAAATGAAATAGTGTGATCAGTGATCAGTTTTTGGTGTAAAAATGGTGCTAAACAGGCCAATATACCCGTACTTGATCAAGTCCAAATTTTGGCTTATGCGCATGCGCCAAAGTAGAATGTTGTTCATTTTCACATGGAATTTCTGCAGTGTCAGAAAGTGCATTTCTAGCAAAGTTTAGAGGAATTTGGGACCGTAGAGCCAGGAAAATCGATTAACGGTTACAAAAACGTGTTTTTTTTTTATTAATTTCAGCATATTAAGGGTTAATTATATTACGTCGTAGATTTTGTTCGTGTTGTTAAAATGCCTCGTTAAATTTCTATAATAAGGTATATATAATGACTTTACTGATTACACTCACTACGTTGGTGGGATGCAGGGTAGCTGTCACTTTTTTCCAGACATTTCCCTGGTCTCCTGACTTGCTAAATATTTTGACATTGCCGTTATAGACGTTCAGAGTTCCCATTGACGATCCGTACATGTGATAGAAGAACATCAAGCATGAAGGTGATTCACTTCTCGGTACTGCAAACTGAAGCTTGGCATTAGCTCCAGTGTACCAACCTGTAGCTTCAGTGTACAAATACATTCCTATGGATCGAGACAATGATGAGTTTCCCCTTGCATGATTTTTGTGTGTCAACTAATTTTATTTATTCATTTGTTATTGGCTATCTACCTACTAACTTCCTCGAACATTTTTTTATGTATCCTGTTCCTACTAGATTGAATGCTGTGTATATAAACAAGTATGTATGTGTTGCTTTGGCGAAGCTCTGTTTGCTGGGATAATGAAAGACAAGACTACCATTTGGCAGATTTTGGCCACCTGTTTGGCCGTTTACTTTTATATCAAGGATAGAAATCTTAAAATATGGAAACCTTAAACTATTATCCCAGCAAAGGCGAAGGAGAACCCGCCAACCCAAATCAACAACGACAGAACATAGGGAGTGGAGGGAGGGGAAAATTAACTTGACGAGTTGAAAGCCGGCCATGAGAAAAAGGGGGATGTAACCGCGAACAACTAAAAAGAACAACTAAAAGCTTTCCTCGAGAAAATATCTTCAAAAAATGGATGTCTGGCTGGTACTACAATTTTTAGAAAATGGTAAATGATACAGTAGTTGAATTCTCACGAAAAATGGACCACTGACCCTATCAGCAGTGCGACAAAAAAAAAAAATAGAGTCAGTTGAGTGGCGGGAATTTCTGTGGTTTGCCTTATTTAGCTACAACTGCCTTTCCTGTTTCTTTGCGAAAGGTACTATTTTCACTTTTTGCCATTTTTTTAATTTCATCTTTTTTTTCACCTATTGATGCTCGTTTTTTTAATAATTTTATAGTACCAGAAAAGGTAGCAAATTAATTAAACGGCCGAC
Source organism: Oculina patagonica (assembly GCF_052425735.1). Classification (NCBI taxonomy): domain Eukaryota; kingdom Metazoa; phylum Cnidaria; class Anthozoa; order Scleractinia; family Oculinidae; genus Oculina; species Oculina patagonica. The sequence continues at coordinate 19,136,544 of NC_135770.1, read as the reverse complement.
GAACTTGTTAGTTTGCAAATATTTCGCAATAAAGAAAAGCTTCATATTAACAAATACTAAAATTTCTACTTCTAAAAAGCAATAGATAATTTCAATCGAAAAAGTCATTTTGTTTTCTCCGTGCAAAAAAAAAAAAAAAAAAAAAGAAACAACAACAAAAAAAAAAAACAATGAGGCTTTCCAGAATTCCCGCTAAAATTCATCTCCTGGGATATCTACAGTGTTCAATACAGTACAGGAGGACTTAAGGTGCCTACTATATTATTTTGTTAGCCTTCGAAAAATCCTTTTTGAGAATGAAGAAGTATCGTGGGCAACAAACCTGATCCACCATGATCTGACGATGGTCCCGTGTCTGAGGAAGGGGTGGAACCAGAATACAATGTCCAGTCAAAATCATCTAACTTGGACTGAGTCCACCCAAAGCATAGCCCTCTGTCGAAGTTACAGGAAACTGGGCATTTTCCTTCAGTAATTTTCACTTCATCAATGGCGATATCGCCTGTGTGTGAACGTCCAGTGATTCCTTCGAATGTAATCTGCAAACAATGTCAGATGAATATTCGTCATACAAAATAGACATCTTGGACATATACATCGATGCTTTATTTCCTGCAGCGTTTCTGTGTAAAGCCCTGGCAAAACGCAAGTAGTCGCAAAGTGGCAAGTGGACGCAAGTAGTCGCAGGTTGAACTTGTGCTTAAGAGTATTTGCAACTTTTCTCGAAGTATTAGTATTGCTTCACGTACTGAATTGCAGCGCGCGCAGTTGCATTGCAATGTTTTTTTTTACGGTTTTCGCGCACTTGCGGGTAAACTTGCGATAAGTCCGTTTGGCCACCCAGCGCAACATGTAAGTCTATGATGGCTGGATGGATGGATGGATGAATGAATGAATGCAACTCACCTCGCTTTGCAGATATATGTTTATTTCCATTATTTTCCATTTGTTTCCCTGATCACCAGACACGTTAAATACTTTGTTATTCCCACTGTAGACATTGAGAGATCCAGCAGTTGCGCCATACATATGATAGTAAAATGAAAGACACGATTGTTGTCTACTGTTGGGAACAGTGAGTACGAGTTTGGCATTCTCTCCAGGTTTCCTCGGAGATGACGCTTCGATGTACATGTAGTTTCCTGAAGGGAAATAAGGATGTGCGTTTTAGTAGAAAGTAAACGCACTACTTCCGCCTCGGTAGCATCATGTGCTGGATTCAATTGGTACGGAGTATGAAACCCATGGAGAATCGTTTTAATACTTTAAGTTTTATGCATTATTTTTTATGTTTTTTTTGAAATACACTCTTTATTTCATTCTTTAACACAAAGACGATGACAGTGGATATATAGATTAAATCTTACCTGAACCCCCATGACCAGAACTAGGACCCGTAGAAGAGGAAGGAGTCGAACCAGATGCCAGCGTCCAGTCAAAATCATCAGAGGACGATTGATTCCATTCGTCACACAATCCGTTTTCAAAGTTACACCAGACTATCGAAAGAAATATAAAAATTGTAATCGTTGTTGTATTTCTAAGGTATACAGACAATACAGACAATACGCAATGCTTAAGTTTTGCAAATGGCAAGCCTTATTTTTTGCCGTTTGAAAATTATTCAATCAATCAATCCATGATTGTTTAATTGAGTAAGTGACTGATTAATTGATTGATTGACCGATTGATCGAAGGGTTGACTGATTGATTAAGTGATCGATCGATCAATTAATCTTCAAAAGTGTGAAATTGTTGCCTTGTTATTGGCAAAACAGAAGCACTTTGCATAAAGGTAAAAATAATATAAATTATCTATATTAATTTATTAAAGTAGTATTACTGTCAATAGTATAATGTTTATTTTTTTGAGAGAATAAGTGAAGGTTATTTTCTTTTTAAATTTGCAGTAGACTGGTATTATTTATCATTTATCTGAGGAGTAATGATTAAATAATATTTTAAATAAAAAAATGCTTACGTATACCTAATGCAGAAGATGACTGATTCTGCGTCGGTGGAACGACATTTGACAAAAGCCATGGTTTCAAGTTTCGAACTTTGGCGTACACACCATACTTTCCCGGCCGAGCACATCCGTAACCCCAGCTGGTGACCCCTTCAAGGTACCACGTACCATTAAACTCGCAGACCAATGGTCCACCACTATCACCCTGACAAGTATCGACCCCACCTATATCTAGACCAGCACAGAGCATCGAGTCGTCGATCTTGCCGGGATAAGCATTTATACAACGTTGTTTTGACACCAGTGGCACAGACGCTTGCATGAGTGAATTTGGCGAGGAGCCTCCAGAAGATAAGCGTCCCCAACCAGTTATCCAACATTTCTTGTTAACGTTGTCAACGGGGAGCTGATGGCCGGTATCTGGCAAGCAGACTAGTCCAACTCCTACCCCAAGATCAGCCGGACTCACGAGTTTAATTAAGGCGATATCGTTGCTATCGCTGTTTGGAGTTTCGTAACTCTCGTGCATAATGATCTTGGCAACGTCGATATCTTGTTCTGTTCCAACACTGCCACTTGTTCTGTAATGAGCTCCCAACCTAACAAAGTACAAAATGTTACGCATACCTTAGAAATTTCTATATATACAAGTGATGCCGCACTCTGGTTATACTGTCTTAGGCTGCTCGAACTAATCACGGTTTTCGTAGAATAAATGAACTCGGAGCATTGCATACTTGGTCAGTTTTGTAGGCTGGCCACAATGCATCCCTGTCAATAACGACTCAATTCTGTGTCTGTTTCACTTTATGACCGAAATTGAACACAAGTCTTCGAGGTTACCAAGTCTTACATGGTGCAATCCATGAGGTGCGTACAACTGATTATCTAATTTTCAGATTTTGTCGTCTGAACTCGCGTTTTAATTGAAATTCCGCAGTACAAGCAAGCGCTCCCCCATTGGATTCATTTAAAGAAAAAAAGTCTTGATTGACGGAAATTTCTCCCCCAGGTGCTCGTAATGTTTCTCACAGAAGGTGGCCTGTATAACTAAAAATGGTGGAAATTGCGCAAGAAAGAAACTATTATTTACCTTATTTTGATACTTGAGGGCGACTTTCCATCAACACAATGAGCTGCTGTCACTACCCAGTAAGAATCTACTAGTGATCCACCACAAAACTGGCCTCCGTAACTGTATTTCAGCATCACCTGCCATGGCCAGCTGTTGACTTTCGCGACTGTGCCACCAACGATTCTTGACTTACTTGGCCGAAAGCCGCAGGATACTAAATAGAAAGATAAAAAACGTCAATTTGGTAGCAGTGTGTTGCTTGCAGAAAGAAAAATATCACGCCCTCAGTAATCGTTTTAAAGAGTGAAGGTAAGGGTTGCGATTGCCTCTTGAGGTACCTAATTGTTATAAAGGACTTCCTATTATCATAAGAAGAATGATTTGGAAACCGCTCGATAAAGTTGTTACCTTCGCAAAAGTAGAAAGAAATAATCACAATCATAGTCAAAATAATAATAATAATAATTCTATGTAAAAGTCCGAATTCGGTCGCATTAGACTAGGGTCCTTGCTTGATGATATCAAACAGGACCGGTTTCGGTCAAGTGTTATATCTATAAAACCTTATTATTATATCAACTATAATTGCTAAAGCAATAATGTAGATAATTTTACACAATGTCATATTTGTACCTTCGTTTGTTGTAACGTGACTATCTAAGCTCTTGTACGGTTGCCCAGTTTCATCAACGCCATAAACGGCAACATGATACTTTGTTGAAGGTCTTAACCTCTTAAAATCTGTAAAAGTGGAGTTTCCAGGTACAGTTTCCATGGCCAATAAAATACCGTGGTTACTTTTCACCTCAATTATGTAGAATTTTGCACTGTGGTTAACGTTTGCATCAAGGCTTGTCCATTGAAGAGTAAAGGAGGTGGAGTCAGTTTGAAGGATTGTTACATTCCATCCAAATACCGGTATGGCTAGAAAAGACATATTGAAGAAATTGAATGACGCGAATTATTAAATAGATAGTTATGACATTCAGATCCTAAAACCCTTTTTTATATCTCCCTACATTACATCGACGATTTCAGTCGCTTCAACCTTCATGTTTTGGTACACTTATGGCTTCAATTGTCAATACATTTTAGGAATAGAATTTTAGGAAAGTCAGTAACGATAAAAAACAGTATACGTGACCCTCCAGTGGGCTTCGATGCTAAAGGTGATTGCACGCTTACAACACGCTTTCATTTTAAAGCAAAAATAGTTCCATCTTAGCCCGCTTAAAGCGTGCTGTGAAGGGTGCGAAGCGATATAACATTTTTTTTTTTCACCCGACACACGCTAAATGGGATAATGCGTGGAATATGAAACATTAATGAATGATACATCGAACAAAGAAGCTTGTTCAAGCTTGGAAAGCAAAAGCAGTTAACGCGCCAAGGGTGTTAAGCTAATCATTTTCAATATGCATTTTTTATAGCCAGAAAAGGAAAATAAACGGAAAACCCTGTTATGTGGTGAACTGGATGAATTCTTGTCTTGTACTTTTAGTAAAAGACGAAATTAATACTTTTCACGGTGAAGTAACACGACCATGATGGCAGCGTTTGAATAGCATTTTACAATAGTAGCAGTAGCAGTAGCAGTAGCAGTAGCAGTAGCAGTAGCAGTAGCAGTAGCAGTAGCAGTAGCAGTAGCAGTAGCAGTAGCAGTAGCAGTAGCAGTAGCAGTAGCAGTAGCAGAGCATACAGTAGCGATTTTAAAGTGGTAGTGGTAATAGAAGAGATACCTGTTGTAGCCAAACGATGGAGGAAGTGATAGCAGTTAAAGGAATAGCACTGATAGAAATATTATATGTAATATAAGTGTTTGCAGCGGTACAGTGGTGGTTGTACGTAGTAGTAGTGGTAGCTATAGAAGTGATGGAGGCAGTAGAAGTAATATTAATTATAGCAATTGAAGTCATTACTAACACACCTGACGTCAGACCCTTCTTTAAAATGGCGAACTTGATTTTGATACTTCCACTTGGCCTCCAAGTATAAAATTCAACGAGAACGTTTTTATGTAAACCAAAATACACATCTGTGAGAAATTCTGGGGCAAAGGATCCACAACCACGGTGATAAAGAACTTCAGTGGAGTTTCCATCAGTTATCTTTGCATATTCACTAAAATATTAAGGTGGGAAAATGAAAAGAAATGATTACCTTTTAAATCTCAGAACGTTACGTGTCCGATTAAAGTTTCGTTTACTATCACCAGTAAAAACAAGTTCATTTTAAACAAGTTAAACAAAATGAAAAACAGCAGCAGAAAAGTGAACGAGTGAAGTTTATATAGGGTTCAAGTAAACTCTACATTGTTCTTGTTCTCTAACTGTGTTAACTGTGTTCTCTAACTTGTTCTCAACGAATAAAGCAATTTCTATGGACGGTTTCTTTGACTATGCCTGTAAATGTTTAATGCCACTTAGCGTTTTTGAAGTCTTTCCGGTGACTTATGGCGTATTTATTTACAGCAAAAGCGAACGTAGTATAAATACGTTGATAACCACCAATTCGCTAACCATCACGAGCTGATTGAAGTTTTTTTTTGTTAACAGCTTTTTTAACTAAAATCAATTCACTTACAAAACACAGGTGTTGACCAGTTGTGAAGAATGATTTACCTGCAATGGCCAAGATTTATTTCCTGTACGGAAATAACTGCCACAGCTTCCTGTATTCCAGCGTTCTGGATTGTCCAATTGCATTGTTCATGGTAGGTTGTACTGTTATGATCTATCTGGCCAAATGTTTTATTTACAGTCGTAGAGCAGTCTTTAAATAAAGAAACAACAAAACAGCATATATCAAAAATTGTAGGAATTATTTGACATAAATGAGATTGTCTAATTGGCGCGTGTCGCGGGTCCGAAAACCTGAATTTTTTCACTTGGTTTCCATTTTTCCAATAGTACAATAATGAATAATACTAATAATAATATTAACAATAATAATAATAATAATAATAATAATAATAATAATAATAATAATAATAATAATTATACTAATAATATTTAAAATAATAATAACAATAATGATCATTTTTCATTCGGTCGGATGAAACTTGCCTATGATTTTTTTTCTTAAAACTGATTTACTAAAAGAGGAAGTCAGCTCTGGATAGTCATGATGTGGCTTGACAACAAGACAACACAGAACATGTTTTATACCACCATCTAATGAGAGGAGTGGCACCATAAGGCCTGCTTTGTCAAAAATACTTTGTCAAGTTTGGCCTGTTGGTCTAGTGGGCTCAATTCTCGCTTATCCCGGGTTCGACTCCCTGGCAGGCCCCGAAAAACGTTTTCGGGCCGTGAAGCTGTTGCCGGGTGGAATTAAACATGCAGTGGATATTGTTTTTAGAAACCCTAAATAGTGACTTCTATTGATTGACAGTAATAATAATTTCAGAAATGCAGAAAGTCGCATTCTTTGTAAGTTGTGACTTGATTGACAGATTAAACAGACAAGTTCCAGTGTAATATGCCGGTCGCGATCGGTTGGTCACATATTTGCATAACCCACCTGATGAATATGTTCTATAGTGAGCCACAAACCCTTTTCCAGAGACAGACCCATCAGAGGTGAATTGCATGTAGATGTATCTGCCTGAAGAATAAACCGGTGGAGGGAGACTACTTCCACAACTTTTTGACAAAAGAGAAGCGTTACTGTTTTGTCCGTCAAAAATGTTTACGCTATCGTAACTGCACTGGGAATGATATTCCAGATCAAAAGTTGTAAAGTTGATGAGAATCCTCTCCCCATAGGGTGCTTTGAAGATCCATTGGCAATTCTCGTTGTCACCGTAATTGTTTGGATATCCAGGACTGTAGATTGAGCCATTCGTAGTGTAGCTAAGATCAATAGTTTGTGCTTGACCATCACATGCTGACCCTTTAATGAGATATTAATTTTGATTAGTTAAAGCATTGTAGAAACGAATATATAATATAGACAGCAAAAGGTCTTTCTATTGGTTGCAAAGACGAGATACATATATATAGTATGTCCGAAAATCTATATTTTGGTATACGTCACGTAGGAATATGACGTCACATCACGTGACAATTGCTTCAGAGAACCGCCCAAAATTACTGCAAAGTACTCAAAATCAATACAATTGATTATAAATTTTAGATAAACTCGCAAAGTTTGGCAGCGTTTGGTTGAATCTTGAAAAGTAATAAGCTTTCAAAGTCAGCGTGGGCACCCACACCCCCCCCCCCCCCCCCCTCTCCGGTCTGGATAAGGTTAAATAATTTTTGTTTCGTTTCCTCAGAAACGATACGTTATTATTTTGGCTTCGATGTGAACTATTTACACAGTGGGGGCTACTATCCAATCAGAAGAACGGTCGTAACCACAACGTAAATACGTTTGACCGAAGGCAATTAATTTCGTAAAAACATGTTCTTCAAATATCGGTAAGATATTTCTCAGCATGATCAAAAAATATTGAGATTCGTTGCAAACAGAAATATCTGACGAATGCAATGGTTTTAAGTTTGATTAAAGCGATGTATTATAAGAAAACTAGAGAAAGCTCTCGGGCTGTTAAAGTCAAGAATTAAAGGGCCCACTATCGTTACGCCCCTTTTGTTCACTGCATGCATGTTTATCGCGCCTACCTCTCTTGAGTAAGATAGTCTAATCGCACGTGTTGCGGGTCGAGAGTAAATTGTTATGCCGATGCAGCATATATAGAACATATTTTTTAGTAGCGGGTACGCAGAACACTGTATACTTACTTGGCTCTGCGTTGCTCAACTGCACCCAACTTATTAGTACTAGAAAAGAAAAGAAAATGACAGTTGTAATTAAATAACCCATCTCTTTTTTGCGAAAAAAATAAAATGAAATAATACACTTAATCTTTTTTACCTGTTTATTTGGGCCTTATTTTTATACGTTGACCTCTGTTCGCGTTGCTAGGTCTATGCATTGAACGAACGCGACATTTATTGGAAAATTAAATATTCAGTTGACCTATAGAAACAACGGACAATTCAAATGCTTGGTGAGTGACGCTCGATACAATGGGTTGCTTTTCATAATGTCGACATATAAATTTACGTCATAAGACCTTTGTAGTAAATTAAACTTTCGACCTAACCATGGACAAGTCATACATAACAAGACCATTTCACTAAAATCAGTGAAATGGAAACATTTAAAGGTCGTTTGCATCACGTTCTTTATCTCCAGGCGATTAATCAGTACTTGTCCGAAGAAAACACTCAACCATAGCGCACCTATGGGTGGTTGGCAGCGACGCTATTAGAATTTGTGCATTTTAGCTCATAAGAATAAGTAGTAGATAAAATATGAGCGGGAGATCTGTATGGGCATTTACAATGGCGAGCCGTTAGGTGAGCCATTGTAAATGGCCATACAGATCGGACGCGAATATTTTATTCTACTTGTGAAATGAAAACAATAAATTGAATGCAAAGTATTGTTTTGTGAATCAGTAGAGATCTGTATCAAAAGTTAATGAATACTAATTAGCTGAGCAGGAGTTTGTATCAAAAGTTAATTCTCTTGTTTGATTTGTATTGGGGTTTACAGTTGTGTACATGTGATCTGAATACTGTGCTGGGATTGGTTTGCACCCTCATGAATAGTTAATGAATTTTTCAATACTTAATAGAAACTTATATTGCGCAAGTATCAGCCGAACAGAATGTAGAATTGACAAAAAAGAGAACTTGGTAAAATTCTGAGCACCTGATGTGTATAAAGACATTGGCGAACGACTTTTTGCCAAACAACTCATATAATTGTGCACGGGAAAAATATTTTCTTTACGTTTGACTGTCACAAATGAACACTACAAAAAACTGTTTAATATAGGCGAGACAAACAGTCATTAAATATCAGTTTTCCTTAGATTGTTATTGAAGAAAGAGTTTAATTTATACAATACAGATTTTGGCTTTCTATTATGTGAAGAAAAGAGTCTTGAGGCATGTAAGTATGCATGATCACGTTCGAAGGAACAACTTTGCTGAGTAAGCGGTTGGGGTTTTCATTTTTTCAATGACGTCAGAAAAAATCACTTTCTTTCGCACTTTAAAAAACCAAAGTAAACTTCCAGTCATGTATTTTGATATCGAAATTATTTAAATAAGCTTTTGGCAAAACATATTTCACATAACGCTTTTTTGTATGTGTTAAATCGTTTAACATTTGTAGCAGCGAACTTGCCCTTGGACATTTTGGCTAATGCAAAGGGATAGCAACATGACCTATGATTAAACGTGTTTGAAACGTTACAGATTTTGTAAAACGAGGTTCGTAACCACTACTTATTATCATACACTACTTTCGAGATAGTATTGCAAAACGAATTTTTTCCCCACATGCTGAACACCAGGCCAAAAAAGTATTCATTGAGATTTGCCAAAAGAAAAGCACATGAGTACAGTTCGACTCCCAAGTAGTTAAAACGACACATTCTCTGAAATTAAATTAACGTGAAGCTATTAGTCTCGTTTTACAATCGTAGTTTTTGTTTTATGGATGTTGGTTTGAAACCATTCGAGGGACATGATCTATTAAGCTATTTCTGAAAACTATAGAAGACGTCAATTTTTGAGTTCAAATATAGTAAAGAAAACAAAATCGATAACGGTTGCAAAGCAGGAATATGATAAAGAAGTCGACCTGAGGCGAAGCCTTAAATCGAATGTACTTTTAGCGTTGTGCACTAAGATGGCCTAGTAAATTTGCTCGCTCTTGCGGCCACAGTCTGAAATTATTTTTTAACAAAAACGTATATTTCATTCATGTTTCTCTTGGTTGAATCCACGCCATTACTTATGGTGCAGACTTTTTTTATGAAAAGAAAACAGAATTTTAAAGTATTGGCAAATAACCTTCCTGCTAGGCCAATCTTGACCTTTATTAGATAACGTTACAAAAAGTCGTTTTACACTGCCTAGCAAACAAGGAATGCCAATTAACTTATCTGAGGGCACATAGGCTGCACTCGAAAATATAGATTTGTAAAAAAATATATCTTTTTATTGTCTTTTAACTGTTGGAAGGTTTGAATGTTATTTTCCTTAGAAAAATACAAACAGATTTATATGTCAGATATGCCAATAGCCACGAGTAACGAACAAAAAAAAAACTGGCTAATGTCGCATAACTGCAGGGGAGATCGTTGTGTCGCTTCGAAGTAAAAGCGAAACTAGCACTTACCTTTGAAGCAAACAAGTAATGCGAAATGTCGCTTCGATCTAATCATTTTTTCACTGAGAGTAAATACTCCTTTGTAGTTTTATACTTAAACTCTGCTTAAACGGCCGTGTGCAGAGCTTTTATACCCCGGCCCGACTCAAGCGGAACTCATATTTTAAATAACATGCAGATTTGAAGTCAAGATTGTCGCACATACATTTACATTAAAAAAACGTTCCCGTTTCAGCACGTGAAAGCTTTGCACTGGTCCGTAAACTTTCCCGTTGCCTTAACGAAGTGATTTCACGGTTTAAGGTAGAAGTACAGCCAAACGACCTCCGTGCGCTGGCAACACTGCTTCACTGGTAGACGTTAAGCAAAGTCCCAATCAAATATATATTTATGATTAAAGATTGCGATCATTCAGTACCAATTTATTAGACAAAATTGATCATTTCCCAATATAAAGATCGATTACAAAACGAAAGTCCGGTATAACAATCAAGTTATCGATTCTTATCGGATATAAAGAGGACATTTCAAGTTTTTAACATTGTTGATTTCTTCTCTCTTATCTCTATAGGGCCAGGTTGTGAAGTAATTTGATACGGGCTGCCTGTCTTGTAGAAAAAACTTTGTGGATCCTTTTATTATCGCGATCCAAAAATACTTTTATGTATCGAAAGGGCGACAAATAAACTTATTTTGCAGGATTTTATTTTGTATTATTATCTGTCATATAACTAAAGCGGAAAACATGCAAAATGGTGCATTAAAGGTTCGCCGGGTTGGATTCAGTCGACTCAACTCGGCCGTCAGAAATTGGAAAACGGAGCATTAGTAGTATTTACAGAGGTACCTTTATCGCAGCTAGACTCGACAGACGATTCAAGCGTCCACTGAAAATACTGCACTTCATTTGATATTACTATTATTGTTGACCATGTTTATATTGGAACAATTGATTAATAAACGCTGGTGCTTACGGCAATAACTTTACATTCAAGCCATTTACACGTAAACGGTCTCGTCTCGTTCGTAGCAACGAACGATACATTTTCATTCTTCGTAAGGATTCGAAAACTGCCCAAATGTTCTTTAACACGCAAAAATACTACAGTATTCTAATATTTAATTGTCTGGAGTGATTAATAAAACTGCGAGATGCACTTTGACGTAAATTATCAACGGATACTTCTTTTCGTTTCTGTTATGACCTGTTCTGACGTTGTTGTGAAGGGAAAAAACGCACACGAGGAATAAGTTCCACCAAGACGAAAATACCTATGATGTGTTTAAGAGAAAGGTTAAGGTGAAATAAGTCGCTTCACGTTTTTATATGTCTCTGTTATTTTCCATAAATACCTTGACGCACACAATATGCCTCAGAGGTATTGTACTTCTGAGACGTAATGCACGTATTTCATGGTACCTTAAAGCCGATATCAACACTGTGCGTCATTTGCCTTTGTAAAACCGGCGGGAAGTTAAACAAGCTAAGTCGTCCGTGACGGTAACGTGTCAATACACATATCAATGTTTATGCAAGCATCTGGTATGAATTTAAATATCCTCGTGACAAAAGTACTTCAAACTAATACGTTATAAGATAGGTCCTTTTAATCGAATACAAATAAGCAAAAAGTTAAACATTTGGGTTGATAACCACGGACAAACCGTGAGACGGAGTACTAGATAATAATGTTACTGAAAAAAAAATGATGTATTGTTTTCAAGGTCCGATATTCCCTTTCACGATAGAAAGAAACAAGCTAAGACGCGCAAGAAAGTCTGAGCGGTCACGCTGGCACGTGCAATCAGTTGTCCTAACTTTTTTTTATCACTTGCTCGTCCTTGACACTGTTTCCTAACTAATCGAATGCATGGAACATCATGTTTCATTAATCCATTGAAACTGATGATAGGTTAATATCAATAGACAGCGATAACGATTAACTTAAATCGGCAACATTGTGATTCTTGTCATTGAATAAATTGTTTCGGATGGTCGATCGTCATCGACTGATTTATACGCGAGGTATATAATACAGTTATGACTTCATTAGCTAAACATATTTTCTGTGGTTGTGTTGCACGACTAAACGTCATTCTCTACGGTTTGTCAATAACCGCCGAAAGAAGTAACAGCATCCGTATATACAGGATTGCTAGTCTCTTTCTTTCCTTTTACCCCCACAAATTAAGATACCGTTGTGAAGATAAACGACATGGCTATGGTTCTTTAAAGCAACAGACCAAAAAACAAGCCAAAAAAACACATTCCATTAAAGGAGTCTGGAGGCGTGTAGGATTGCATGACATGTTAAAAAGAACGACTTGTTCAGCAAACGGATCACCACTTCATTTTTTTATAACGTCGATCACATTCGATAACAATCGATAAAAATCGACTATTTTGGAAATTCAATAAAATATTTCGTTGTGAGTAATCGATAGTTATCGATTTTTCTCTTTAATAAAGCACGATTATAAAACCGATAACAGGGTGAAGTAGAAATATCATTACGAATGCCCCCGAAAACTTTTCGGCCCTCAACGCCACTGTGTTAGTTTCTGTATCTTAAAAAAAGGAGAGGGGTATAGGCCTGAAACTGTGTTTGAAGAGAACCTCTGTTCATATTAGAAAAATATAAATATGCGGATTAAGCAGCTTTTGTAAGGGTGAGATATTTGTATGGATATTTTCTGGTGCGAAAACTTTTCGGGACCTTTAAGAAATATGCCCCTGAGCCGAAGAATGAACTTAAATCGAATGTACTCTTAGCAATATTGAGCACGAGGGTAGCCAAATGCATTTGCTCGATAACCCGCCACCTTCTGAAATGGGTATTTAACAGGGAAAGAAATGAAAATAAATTAGAAATATTTGGTTCTCAGAAGAAACAAAAATGAAATATTGTTGTTAACTATTATATTTATTAATTTTTTTCTTTTTTTATTAATTTCCGTAAATACGGCGTTAGGAAATTTAGCAGCGCTATACAGGTGCGAATCAAGAAGAATGTTTTATAAGGCTTGGGGTCTAATTTTTACTGGTCATTTCCGCTGTCCGAATGGAGGCCATTGGGCTGAACTAAGGATTGAATTGGTAATACTACGAATGGACAATGAGGACTATGAATGATCATTTGCATTTACAGTTTATTTGTAGTTTCATATTGATCTGATATAAGTGCTTCTGTAAGTAATCGCCTATGTTATTTAGGTTGTCAACAGAACAATATGTCTCAAATTGTATAGCAAGCTTAACAGTTAAACATTAAAGACCTCTTCAGCTCCGTGTGTTTAATTTGTTTTCCCATTTCAGACCATGTGATGTTACCCTTCAGAATAGCTTCTTTCAATTTCGAAAACATCCACATGGAAATGAATTAATAACTTTCAGATAGATAAAGGAAACATTTTCTAGTGAACAACACATAATCTTAAATAGGCAATTGTATTCGCGTACCACACTTAAAAGGTCTATGAAGTCGTTCAGAGTTTCATACGGGACTTTTTCAGTCTGCTTCACTTGCGGTTTCGTTCTGTGAAGTCGATTTAAAACCAATGAAGATTGACGAACTATATCGACAAATCTTACCTTGTACAATTAATTAAAGTGTATATGACATGAAAAATATTTTCTCCTTATTTGAAAGGCCTTTCGAAATACAGAAGAATGGTGCTTTTCTTTTCGAAATATCTTTTTTCGTTTCAGAGATATTGACGTTTTTGTATTATGCAAATTAGATCAGTGATGACGTCACAAGATTTGACTCTAAAAATGGTAAAATACTGAATAAACAATATCTCTAAAACTATTGAAGCAGTGTTCTTGAAACTTGGCACCACAAATGTGCATCACAAAAGAAACAAAATGACACCCTTAGTATTTTTGCCATAGCAACTCTTTTAGCTCCAGTTTCTCTCTGTCAAAAAGACAAATATCCCCATATCTGACCTCTAAAGTGAGACAAAGGGTCCTGCTTAGAACAGACATAGTTCCCATATTGCCTTAATTCCCACCATTGGTTTGGCTGCGCTAGATGGTTCTTGGTTTAAGACAAAAACTGGGAATTTCAGTTTTTATTGAGACAGCACCAGCGGCAAAACTGTTGTCATGGCAACAGCCCTAAGAGTAACATTTTGTTTCTTTTGTGATGCACATTTGTGGTGCCAAGTTCCAAGAACACTGTTTTAATAGTTTTAGAGATATTGTTTATTCAGTATTTTACCATTTTTTAGAGTCAATCTTATGACGTCATCCCCGATCTAACTTGCATAATACAAAAACGTCAATATCTCTGAAACGAAATGAGATATTTCGAAAAGAAAAACGCCATTCTTCTGTATTTCGAAAGGCTTTTCAAATAAGCAGAAAATATTTTTCATGTCATATACACTTTAAAAGATGCCAAAAAAAAAAACACATGAACAAACAACAAAAACCCTAACCTTCATGGACCTTCAAAGCCAAGATGAGCGAAACAACGCTGATGTAATTTTTGTAAATATTAACCTCGCTACATTTTTTTTCTGCTCGTACACGTTTCATAATTTTACTTGTTTGAACAACACGCCACAGATCGGTTTGCTTGTCCCTCTCGCTTTAAAAACTTATGTGAACGCTATCAACTGTGATCGTCACCTTTCGCTAAAATGAAATTCTATTGAGTAATTCGTGGATTTAGAGGTATTTTTCTGCCAAAGTTTTTTGGCCAAGTTGTGCGTAAATTCTTTTTTTTTTTTCAATTATTATTTTCTACTATAAAAACCCTGCAGTTTTTCTACGTCGTTTTTCTACGACGTCGACGTCGTACGTCTGTTTGGAACAAAGAATTATTGAACGGAGGTCAAAAACGCCATTCCTATCACACAATATTTAGAAACACCATGACTGCATACATGAAGAGCGGAAGTACTAAAATCTTGCTCTGGAAATCGTATGTCTCCAGAGGCTTTCGTTTCTCTTGCCAAGGCCCCGCCTGCTAAGACAAGCGAAAGAGCAATGGGGAAGAGGAATGGTCTCGAAATATCGATACTCGTGAACGGTCAGTCTCGTCAGCTCATTTGCGATACAATGTCTAGCGCTGCGATGGAGAGCAAGTCAAATACTAAGTAGGTTGATCGCCATTCTACTGGACAAAGATATATCCCATGGCTTTTATGTCTTTGTCTCCATTATCTGTTTCATGGGCAGCCACATTTCCACACGTGTTGCTGTTATCAGGATATCCTGCTGTACCAAATCCGATTCTGGAATCACAGCTAGCGCAGTGATTTTCATTGTTACCAAGGAAACCGATTCTCGCTTTCCCGACGTCACTAACTGCATTAAACCCTTCTCTGTTACAGTTAACCTGCAGAGAGCCATGTGAGCCAAGCAATGTTTTCCACGTGTCACGGCCCAGTGATGTCGCGCGAAATTGCCCGTCAGCGATCAGTGAATAGAGCGAGTCAGCGGTCTTGTTTATGGCGATGAAAAACACGTCAGACTCCCCTGGGATCTTCATACCGAGACATATCTTGGAGAAGGGGGTGCTCCAGTAGGTGGGTAGCTTCGTCTCATGTGTATCAAACCCTGTCTCTCCTCCGGTAGGGTTGAATATTTCGTTGTTGGTCCAAAAGCTGGAGTCATAGTGGAAGGAGCTCTACGAAAAAAATGGCACATTGATAGTAATTGAAATTCCTTACATCAAAGGGAATTATGTCCGAGCAAGGTAATAAACTTGGGTCACCATAATAAACCTTGGGTTAGCCTGGTCATGGCTTCTCAAGAAAATATATTAGTAGTGTTCTTGTTATTTGCATTTTCAGAGCTCTATTGTTCCACCTCTTATCTCCGTTATTTTAAGCTTTTTTTGTAAATCTTAAACTCCTTTCTCCTTTTAACTTGAACTATTTTTCTTTGTTTAAACTGGTACCCGGTGATATTAGCAGCATTCAACTTGGTTTATTTGCGGAAAGCTTCTTGGTGTCAACTGGTAATAAGAACGTAGTGCTTTCACCTGCAACAGTCAAGCAACTTGCAGATACGAGAAATGGAGCAGCCCCCCGATAGGCCAAAACCGCACATATTTCTAGAGAATGGAGCCTGGAGCAACGGCAAATAAGAAACACTGGTAATCTATAGATCGTTTTCACTCACGTGACTAAAATCTTGACAACCGTTGCTACGCCGCCATATTGGTGTACCAAAATGTAAACAAAGCCGAGTCGCGTCCTTATAATAATCATGGTGTTGTGCATGATTGTTGGATGTGGAAGCAAAAGCGGCCGCGATAAAGGCGTACATTTCGCTCGAGTACCTTCTGTAGTTACTAATCAAGGTGAAGAAGCCGAGAAGCTGTCAAGAGAGAGGCGAATGCGCTGGATTTCTGCGATTAGTAGGGCAGATCTTACTGATGAAATTTTAAACAACGATCGCATATGCGGTAAACATTTTGTTTCAGGACAAGCGGCTAAAAGCTGGGACAAATATAATGTTGACTGGGTGCCTACATTAAACCTTGGACACGAGAAGAAACAGGATAAAACGAATCTAGAACAAGCTGCGCAGCGAGGGCAGAGGGTAATCGAGAAAGAGAGAAAACGCAAGGAACAACAAGAGCGCGAGCGAGCGTTGGCTGAAGAAATCGCGGCTAAAAAGTTAAAACTAAATGAACCCGGTGGTCAAGTTTCTGATATTTTGTTTGAAAATGAGCAATCAGCACAAGTGGATGCGTCTTCACAGACAGACGAGTTTGAATATTTATTCTCCGAGGCACCAAAACAAAGGCCTTTCATCGAATCCGAACTTCGCAACGACGACAAAAAGGTAAATTTCTACACTGGACTTCCATCCTTTGAGATATTAAACATTGTATTCTGTCAAATAGAACGTTTCGTCACTCGCAAATCCCAACTGTTGACTCCTTTTGTTCTTACTCTCATGAAGCTTAAACTCAACATGCCACTCGAAGATTTGGCTTACCGCTTCAATGTGTCAGTTCCTACCATTTCAAGGGTATTTCAAGCGTGGATGATTGTAATGGACGCGAGACTTTCTTCACTGATCAACTGGCCAGAACGTGAAGATTTGTGGCGTACTATGCCACAGTGTTTTCAGTTTTCATTTGGAAAAAAAACTACTGTCATCATAGATTGTTTTGAAGTTTTTATTGACAGGCCCTCAAACCTTCTTGCACGGGCACAAACTTTTTCCTCTTATAAACACCATAACACGGTCAAAGTCCTGATTGGTATTACACCACAAGAAACAATTTCATTTGTTTCTAAAGCCTGGGGTGGGAGGACCTCTGACAAGTTTTTGACAGAGAACTGTGGTATTATGGAGAAGTTGTTGCCTGGTGATCTTGTCATGGCTGACAGGGGATTCACCATTCATGAATCCCTTGTGTTCAAACAAGCTCAGCTTGCAATTCCAGCCTTTATACGGGGAAAAGATCAACTGGATCCGGTGGATGTCGAAAAAACGAGAGGAATTGCAAATGTGCGGATTCACGTCGAGCGAGTGATTGGCCTGCTTCGAAGGAAGTACACTTTCCAATCTGACATTCAGGGTTGCTGCAGCTCACAGTGTCTTCTATCGTTGCATTTCTGCAGTAGCACACTGAGTCTACCTTTCTTTCTTTTGACTTCACATCGTGTCGCCTGGTATACCACCTGCCAAGCACTTCGGGTAAAACACAGATCCTCCAAAAATTTGTTAGTTTTGGTACCACTGTTGTCCAGTGGTTAATGTCTGGCAAAAGTCTTTGATGTACAAGTGCTTCTTCCCTACCTGCCCCCAAAGCATAGACCACAAAGTCACAATACTGCCGCTTGACCGTAAAAATTTGCTGTTGACACTGATAGTAGTACTGGTGGTTTTTCTTTAGGCTATATTTACCAGTGCTGTCCTTTTCTAAACATGAAGAAGGTTTGAGAACGTAACTCTCAAAGTCACAGTTTTCAACACAGTAAGGGCATTTGACCTCACCGCAGCCCTCCCCACAACAATCGCATGAACACAGAAAGTCAGGGGAAGCATGCAACCATGGATGCTCTTCATTTATAAATAGTCCACATTTAACTATTCTGAAATTGACATGTGTCTCTTTCATTATCTTTTCATATGCATTAATTGCATCCTGTTCGTGTTTACAACCATGGCGAATTGCATCTGTGGTTAGTTTGTTCAGTTCCGGGTAACAAATTGATTGGATAAGAGAATTTGAGGGCAATGCAGGGTTTGTTTGACATGCTGCCTTACTTTTTGAAGCTCCAATCCTACCAGCTCTGTGTTTAAAGAAGTTGTTCCCCTTGGCCTGACTGATAGTGTCTCTCTCTACTTGAGCAATCTGCTCCTTGGTTACTTCAATCTTTACCTCCTTACAAACCTGTAACAGTTCAGGATAAGTTAGGTCAAGGTTCTTTTGATTGAAATGATCAGTAACAGTAGGAATCGTGCGGCTTTTAACTACATAGCTATCGGCATATTCAGGTATTAAGCTAAGTGCAATCGGTTTGATTTGACACTTGCTTAGAGCCGCATAAAACGTGTCCATTTCCGCCTTCGTGGGCTCCGGAATTTTCTTAACTGCAGCAGGTTGTGGGGATGCATCAGGAACTGGTTCGTCACAAAGGTTAGCAATCTTACCATCCAAATCGGCCTTCATTTTCTTTGCCGAAGTAAAGTTTATATCTCGGACCCTTGCATACTCCACGTGGTCCACGTAAGTGGGAAGAAGCCACGAGCATTTAACTTGCGTACACGAAAGTTTGCCATTAATTTTCGTCCACGCTTCCAAGTAGAAAAGCACACTGGCTATGTGCGAGCACGATTCTGCTAGCCCAGCCTTACAACCTCGACAGTGAGCGGATACAATTGTTCCTTCAGTTTCTGTAATAATCCAAATTGGGATCAAAGAGTCATTCATGCGCTGTGAATGTCTCACCTTCGCTAAAACCACAAACTTGTCTGCGATTATGTGGCCTTGAACGCTAGCAATGAACCCAGACACCATCTGATTATAAGCTTCAAGGCTTCTGAAAGCCTTAAACTGCTGCTGTGTATAAAAGCTTGTCTCCAAAACAAGGTAAAATAACAGATCTGTGGATTCCACTGGAGGCAAGCAGTCCGCTTCAAAATGTTTTCCTTCGATAAGCACGGGATCGATTCCAATTACTGAGATTTTATCCAAATAACGCTGCTTAACATGCGGTTCCAGCTTCTTAGCGTAGTCGGATAACGGAAAACTACTTAAATCAGGCTTTTTTGCCGACTTTTGATCACATTTTGAGGTATTCATGTCGAAAACAAGGCTTGGATTGTAGTTCTGAGTTGCATTTGCATTGATTACGCAATTAAAAGTGGTACACCAATATGGCCGACCGGAAGTAGTGTGACGTCACGTGAAAACGATCTATATACCTGACGTGAAAAAGAAAAATCCCCATGCTTATACCAATAGTCGAACGAATTCAATTAAATCTTCAGGTTCATTTTTTGTCACTTTGGATATTTTCACTTTGTTTCTACACTTTTTTTTCTTTCGAGAATGTGCTTGTAGACCATCGAACCACCATTTTTATGTTTTTGCACCAGATTGTAACATAATTAAGTTGTAACACACAAAACTACTGCCTGCAGAACGATTACGCAATTCGACTACTTTTATAATTAATTTGCTCATTTATTACAGGGACGTGTAAGTACCTGCGTGCCGTCAATCTTCATGACCAGCGTCCAACCGCCTCCACCACATGCCCCAAGGCCAGCGTTTGTTAGGTGACAGTAAACAAGAATGCTTTCATTTCCTACATTCAATCGGTACGCCTTGTTTTCACTGGACCTGAAAAATTCACTATTGATTGGCATTCTCGACAACAACATTAAACACAAACGTCCTCTCTGTGGAGTTATTCATCGCCTACCTTACAATTATTGTTTATTAACGCTAATACGATGCGATACCATGCAATGCAATCCAATGCAATACAATGTAAATCATTTTTTAATTTGTAATGCATTTCTTTTCTTAAACTCCATTATTTGCACTTCCCTAAGTGAAACTGTTCGCTAACAATACGCGAGTTTAAGAAGAGAGGGGTAAAATGCTAAAACACTGAGGGAAAATTAACGCGATTAAAAAAAAAATGCGGTCGAAACAGGAGCAAAAACAGAAAAAAATGTCTCACGCGAAAGACATTTTGCTGAGGAAAATTTTATCGTTTTCTCTCCAGCAGTTGGAATTCTTCAACCAGATTTTAACTATTCCTTTTCTAGGATGGTCACCTCTCTCATACAGGCACCTAAAGCTTTAAACAAATAGTTTAATTACAGATTAATCAGTTAAGCTGCTTTGTGTCTAGTTTTAAGCTGTGTAACTGAAATCGACCACTTACGAATTACTGTCGTAAAGGTCCTTGCATGTCATAGCTGTATCGTCAAGGAGAGATAAATATTCAAAACAGGAAAGTTAGCATTTTTTTCACTTATATATTATTGGTTAAATTAAAAATCACAGCAAATAATAGTAATATTCATTTATAGTTTGACAATGTAACAATTAACAATTATTGGATGAGGTTGAGCATGATAGCGATAATTATCAAGGCCAAAGTTTCTGTTATCTGCCGAAGCCGAAGGCTGAGGCGGATAACAGAATCTGAGGCCTTGATAATTATCGCTATCATGCGAAAACAGAATCCAATAATTGTTTTATTATGCACATTCCTGAGCTGCACTTGTAAAGACAAGAGCGCGCACAAACTTTATTGTTTATATACTTTTATAAGCTTACAACCTTTCGTCACTTCTGCATGCATAAAACTATTGTCTGTAGGTATGACGTCACTTCTACATTTGTAAAATCTAATGTCTGTAGGTATGACGTCACTTCTACATTTGTAAAATCTAGCAGGAGGGCATTTTGCGTGCGCATGCGTCGATATGGGCTAGTGCGCACGACAGAGAAGTTCTGCTATCGATTGTTTACATATTTTTCACAATTTATGGCCTAATTTTCAGCTCAAAATAAAAGGTGTTTTAAGTTTTATTTGCTGTATACGATACCAAGAGTCCTTGCTTTATCTTCTGACAACAACCAGCATACTTTGGTGTCGGCGTGCCGTTTATCTGATCGACTTTGGCTATGTGTATTAAACATTGCGCGTGGACAAATGGCGACCGAATGTCGAGAACCGTAATACCTTGCCCATGTTTTTAATAGCTGGGAGATCTAAACGGACAAAGAGCTACGGCTACTTAGTACTAAAATATAAAATAGCAGTTTTAACTATACCATGTTATAATCAAGTATCCCGGGTTTGACCGAGTGGTCATGATTTTGTTCAGATTTTTCATAAAACTTTCATTTCATTGTTCTCACAATGCAAAAATCTCAAAATCTAACCTTGATCTCCAGCGTCTACCGATGATAGATGGAGCCTGAAGTACTTGAACTATCGTCTAATGCTGCGAATGTAGCGTTAAAAATGGTCTATTGTGGTAATTTTTAGCTTTCTTTAACGTACGTTCTCGCTGGTTTATTCTAACAGAGAAACTATCGTTTGTGATTATTTCCTTAAACTTAAGCATTGGTCAAAATAAATTCACATTTCGATGTACCACAATTATTCCGTTGAACAAGAAAAGAATTACTGAGATCGGTCTTAATTTTAAAGTGTTATGGTAATTCTTTGCTGGTAGACTATTTGTTTACATTTTACTATGTTAATTAGTACATTTTTGGCTCCTTTAACAAAATCTAGCCTTGATCACCAGTCAAAAAATAGCATGAAACAAACAAGCGATATATATATTTTTCAGAAACGTTCTAATAACTGCTGCATAAAATGTCTTTTAAGAAATAATTTTTAACTATAAACAATGTTATTTTCAAATTTTCATTTCAACGTTTGTTTCTTTAAGATTGATGTCCGTTCTGTTATAACGACTGCTTTACTTCTGTGTCGCCTAAATGTGATTCTGTGTCGCCTAAATGTGTCCAGGAAACCCTGTTTGCCAGGCGAGGGCAAGTTGGCCTTGCTTTAGAGTCATCAATGAGCTGGATTATCATGTGCAGAACACCCAAACATGTCTTTCCCCTCAGGGAAAACCCTTTTCTTTGGTGGCCGTCCCTTTAGGCAAAAATCTCCCGACAAGCTATAATATTGCTCGCACTCTGCTTGTATTACAGCAATTGATTTGATATGAAGTTTTGATCTTAATATATCACACTCCAGCACACGATAAATGTTTTCCTCTTTTTACGGCCTGTTTGATTTCTGTCGGTGAAGGCTTTCCTACCTGTCCCACATATTTTCCCATTATTTTCAACAACGATCCCGAAGCAGGCCAGAAAATCTGCTTTATAAGAGCCTTGCAACACACAAAACACTTTTTTTTAGCAAAATTTACGTCTATATTAAATTATGTGACGATAAACAGTACAAAAAACAAAGTTTGAATCTTCCGCGCCATTTTTATTCCCAAGATCACGCGGTCTTTGTACAGCGGTTGCACGCATGCGCCCGCAAAATGCCCTCCTGCTGTAAAATCTAATGTCTGTAGGTATGACGTAAGAGAAACAGCAAGCAAGAATTAGCTGCGTGCTTATAGCCAATCAAAATCAAGCTGGTGACACCAATGTATAATAATAGGTTTTCAATTACAATAACCTAAACAACATTACACTAATAAAGTATAAATGAAATACAACCCCTTAAGTCTGCTAAAATTAAAACATAAAATAAACACTAATAAAATGCTTGTTTTGTTTGCTCGCTTAAATTGATCGATTAAAGTAGTTTTGACGGTAGCTTGTTCTATAATTTCAGCGCAGCCTCTGCAAAAGCCCTATCACCGAGGGTAGAAGGAGTCTTTACAACGGGTTGTGTCAAAAGCAGTTCATCATTTCATCTAAGGCTATAGTTCAATTTTGACTTGACAGATATACGATCAGAAATAAATTTGCAAAGTAATCAACATACCATTTGAAACAAGAAGTCGATCCAAGTAAGAAGTAATAAATTTCATGCCTCTGCTAAAAAGAACACATTCTATTCGTTGCCTATGCGAATTTCCACATCTCTTCCCTACGGTAAACGATCATCACCCCCACAGATTATATGATTGGTCAGAAAATGATCTAAATGTAAAAGAAGCGAATTCAACTCACCGAGGCATTCATAAGATCCTTTGGTGTTATAACATGATTTCGGAGCACTGCAGTTATGTCCTTCTGTGGCACACTCATCGATATCTTGAAAGAATGAGACGCATTAAGACAAGATTAAAATAAAATTGTTATATTGAGAGAGGAAGCCACAACAGCTCTAGTTTGTTTTCATGCGGATCCTCTTTCCAGGTCGAATTGGAATTTGTTTTATTTTTTTATTTTGTTGTTTTTTTTTTTTTGGAGGGAGGAAAACCGGAGAACCCGGGGAAATACCATCGGAGCAAGGCGAGAACCAATAACAAACTCAACCCACAAGTGGCACCGGGCCGGAATCGAACCCTGGTCACATTGGTTCGAGGCGAGCGCTTTTACAACTTCCTCATCCAACACAATAGAATTAAATTTGATTTAATTTAAGCTCTTGCTTGAAACCTGTTAACCCTCGGACGTACAAGGGGGGGGGGGGGGGGGGGGGGTTTCCAAATTTCGAAAAGAGGATTCAATCTACACTGCTGAAACTTTCAGTAGGGGGGGGGGTTGGATGCCACCCCCCCATAAGGTTTTTTCCAAATTTCGAAAAGAGGATTCAATCTACAATGCTGAAACTTTCAGTAGCTGTTCATTCATCCTTTACAGAAATTTTGATATGTCAACCATGTGTCCATGACATTTGACGTTGCCATGGCAACGTCATAAATACAGGCAGGTCTTGCCTATAATCGTCATTTTTAACATTTTTCTTTATGTTTTCCAGTTTTTTTGAAACAGAAGTGCAAGATTTGTTTATATTTACATTCCATAAGCATTCTGGCTTGATTTTGCATCAATTTCCGTTATTTTGTGACTTTCTAAGAAAATGTTGAAATCCAAGATGGCGGATCCAAGATGTCGGCTCAAATGACGTCACGTGACGTCATATGACGTCACAGCCAATTAAAATTATGTCATCTTGTAGAGTAAGCTAAGGGCTTTCTTATCAGTGTAAAATAATCTCGCTACGCCTTAATATAATGAAAACTCCGGGGAGGGGTTCCATCCACCCCCCCCCCCCCTTGTACGATGGTGTGGGTGTGAGTTTGCTTGTACGTCCGAGGGTTAATCTTGAAATGGTCACTGCGACTACAAATTTTGATGCCACAATGTGCGTTTGACGGCCAGTTGTAAAGCAAATCACTTTAAAAAAAATAAAGTTCGAAAATTAACCTTCGCAGTCATGTCCGTCTCCATAATATCCAGATTTACAAGTGCAGTTATAAGACCCTTCAGTGTTATTACACGCAGCATCAACACTGCAGCTATGTGTTCCGACAGCACACTCGTCAATATCTGCAAAAAAAAAATCCAGTGATTAGCTCTATAATTTATTCAGTGTTAAGTGGGAAACAACATAAAATCACAATTCGTTCGGAAAGGATTCATTTCGATTTGTTTTTGCTTTAGTTTCTAACAAACTGGCTGCGGATCTGTCATTCAAAAGGGTTACAAGGCCGATAAAACAGAACTAATAACATTGCGTTGAAATATATTATATTTTTTGCCAGTCGTATCGTTTTTATTACTTTTGGAGGAATCAAAACACAGCGGTATTAACCGAGGATGCCACACCACCCGCTTTTCTCTAAAAAAAAAAAACCTTTTTTTGGTCGGCCTTCCGTAATGATCTACGTAGCTGTTCAGTTGTTGTTTTTTTTTTTTCGTTTATTACAATAGTAGTAAAATTGGTGAATGATGTCAATGGAGTGTTATAACTAGTTTACTTGCACTTTTACCAGTCGAACTGCCTCATACCATGTATAGTATGTCTACGTAAGAAATTTACGTAAATCGATACCGCCTTACGTAATACGCAGAAACGAAAAGCAGGCTTGTTTTTCTCACCACTTTCACAATCCTGACCAGAAAATCCAGGAGAGCACAAACAGCGATACCCTCTGTCTATAAAACCGGTTTGACAAGTTGCCTTGTTCTTACAAAGGTTGTTGACACAGGCATTCTAAAAATTAGAAAAGTTAGATTTTTACTTTAGCACACAATTTTTTTCGAGCACAACAGTAATCACACTAAAATAATGCCTAGTATACACTGAAGTGCCAGTTCAACGTTTTGTATGTAACCAGTTTTCTGACTCGTTCTTACCTTTGCTCCACGATATATATAATTTGGGTTTTCCTCCAGGTCTTCCTCGTTTCCTTCATGGGTAGCATTACTCAATTCACATTTGAGTTTCCCAACTTCATTTTTCGCAACCAAATTATAACTAAAACAGTTAGGTTCCATGTAGCATAGCGCACCGCAAAATTCATTGTCCATGACGTCGGCGCTGCGAATCATGTGGTTTATTAAACGTTTACCCTCGAACATTTGGGCTGCTCTAAACTCCAAGTTACGACACTGGTCTGAAGAAAAAAATAACAAGGAAAAAACATTTTCGTTCAGAATCAATGTTAATCACTAGGATGTCCCTTCGAAATCACCCTGTTGAGTCCACCGCCAATCATTAGTCCTAACGCGGATCTCATTATTTCCGAACTGCTGTCTTTGGATCTGCCGTCTTAAATGTCTTGATTTTTCAAAAAAAACAATGAAGCAAAAGTAGCCAAAATTAACTTAAGGATAATTTTAATGGCTAAACGGGAAATTGCAAATAAATTTGGTAGAGCATGGCTGTTGGCAACACTTACTAAACAATTACATGCGATAGAGACTCATTACATGGCTAACCTCTTGTGCTTATTATTTACTACAAATACACACCGTACTACAAAGCCATCATTATTTTCAAAGTTTACAAGCCACAATTAGTAACCGTTCCGTCTCATTAATTTTTGGGGTGTTGACAAGCAACATTCTGATTAACTTTACTTTACGCAAGAACAAATACAATTGTTATACATCCGCAGTTTCTTTTGCTCTTAAGACGATCTCCATTGGCTGATTCGTGATCACGTGATCTGTCATTAATTTAAAAGTGTATACCGATCGGGAAACATTCCCATCAAATGTATCCCGATTAGGATACATTGGCCTAACCGTGATCAATAGGCAGAAAAAGCCATTGATCAAAACGTAACCAAGGACGGTGGCGTAATTGTGGCCTGATGTTTTTGAAGCTCACTTCTCGGCGATTCCAGGAAATTTATCGCTTGTTCTTCCAAAGTCCGCCAAACACAGTAAGACAGTTTGAGACAAAAACCATCGCTTTCTCCTTTTCATTCAAATCACAAAGTCAAAAAGCTTTTAGAGCAGAAGGGTTTCCAAAGTACCTGCAAAGTAAATCGTTTCTTTGCTTTCTTTTTCCGTATTTTGCGATTTATTTGTCGTACATTTGCAGTGTTTGATAAAAGAAAAAAAAGTCGTGATCAGGCGTGCTGTTGTTAACGCTATGTAGATTGTTTGTTTAATTTGTTCTTTAGGATATATAACAAAGCACTTAATGTCTGTTCCCTCGGGAAACAGTAAGTTTTGTTTTCCCTCGAGTCTCGATGTTTCCCTTGACTTCGTTTCGGGAAGCATCGAGTTTCTCGGGAAAACAAAACTAACTGTTTTCCTCTGGACCAGACATTAAGTGTATAATATTATTCAAGGGAAATCGTCCCTTACTGAAGAAACTTACAGTGTTGTTTTGTTGTCCTGCTTAAAATTATTTCTGAGTGATGAGAGATGGAACAAAATCTTACGACCCGGCCCCGAAAGAAAGCCAATGTATGAATTTAAATTTCTAATTCAGGTACTTGATACTCAGGGGGGCTCGACAACGACTACATTAATTTTATTGACGATAACAAATCGCTCGTAATTATAGCAGCAACAAATACATAGTTGTGTTTTGTGGGTAATTCGGCCATGGAAGTGTCCCCTTGAAATCAGACCTTAAAGTATAATCAGCTCAGTTGCAAAAATTCTTCAATTAAATTTTGAGTCTTCTAAATCCCCATTCGCTATCCCTTGATGAAATCCAATTTGTTTCGATGTATGATTTTTAATATTGACCTTTCTGTCCTATTTCTTTTACTGTAATTTAGGTTAAAAAAAATAATCATTTATAAGAATAGAAATAACAAATTGATCACTTCTGTCAATAAAAACGATCCAGTTAGAAAATTGATAGGAATTGTAGTCACCCTTCGCAAGAATCAACTAACGTTATGGCTAAAATATTTATATGTTCTTCTCATAATAGTTTAGATAAAACAAGCAATATTTGCAAAGATTACCATTAAAATTTTTTAGTAGAAACTTACCTACCGAGCAACCGGCCTCTGGTAATACAGACGAAAACAGGAACATGCCCAAGAACATTGGAATGGGAGACATGACTGATCTTGCACGATATATTCCGCAAAAAGCCTTACCGTGTTTTTTAATCTATACAACTTTCAACTAAAAACATTTGTAATGGTCAAGTTGCTGCTGTCGATATGTTTTCGTTGTTTATTTAATTTATTGTTTGTTTGAACCAATGGCGTTCAATTGGCCTCAGTTGTATCCATTGGTGAACTAATGTTTCTTTGCGGTCATTGGTTCAAAGGCAAATATTGTTCATCTATATATTTATCACTGAAAACGTAACACACTTCCTCTGAATAATAACTTGCCCGCTTTTGAAAAATTCTAGAAAAATTGAAGTGTAATCATATTTTAGAAACATATTAAGAGTTATGGATATACTCCTTTTATAATCTTACAATTGAGTAAGGATTCCGCCCTCGGAGAGTGCTCTAGAGACGAAGAATTTTCACATTTACTATATGTTACATCACTCAGCAGTAAAGGAATTTGTTTGAAACTACTTGTGATTTCTTTTTTAAATCTCAATGTCCTCTATTCTTCTTATTTCCTTCGTGTTTGTTTTGGTTGCTTCTGTTTTGCCGGCTTCAAACAGGACCATATATATTATTCAGATTATTTTAGGTTGAGTTGTTTAACTTTCTATTTTCTAAACCAAATCTACAGCCCTTAATTAGTCGAATGAATAGGTGAATATTTGGTTCTGACATTGCGTCAGTGAACTATTCGGCTGAAATCCAAAAAGTGGATTTTTTAACAATTTAACAAATTCTTAAAACTAACCTAAAATGAGATCGACTCTTTACTTCAGGATGAAAGTTCTACGAATTTTAAATGTCGGTTGACATTAAATTGAAAAGAATCCGGTGTGATGTGCATGAGTGCAGTTCAGTAAACATTTCAATAAACCTTTTGTAGCTCTGTCGGCCTCACGGTGACGGATCGAATCTGATGTCGACGTCCGTCATTCTTTAAAGAAAATATATGTATAATGCATAACTGTAAACATACAATAACGTCCTATGGGTCCATTCTGTTGCATTGTAAGCTAACATATGTGACCTTCCACGGGAAAACAGTGACAAAGGTGATAGCACGCCCACAACACGCTAACACAACACGCTTAGCGTGTCTTGTGACACAGATATGCACATATTTAATCACTACAACAATGCAGGACACGCAAGCTTTGTTTCGCACGCTTAACCTTTTGTTTTGATAAGTGTGCTCGAAGTCACGCTTAGCGTGCGACTCGAAAACACGCTTAGCGTGCGACTCGAAGACACGCTTAGCATGCGACTCAAAGTCACGCTTAGCGGGCGACTCGAAGTCACGCTGAGCGTGCGATTTAACACGCTTGAACACTCGAGAACACGCTAGAGTTATGGCTGAAACAACAGTCATTCAGTACAGATTATGTTCGGCGAACATGAAGTGTGAAACTTATTTTCAGAAAGCTTATTTGAAAGTGGCCTTTCAGTGATTTCACGTCGATAGAACAAATGATTTTTCACTGTAGAAAGTAATCGAAGTTAGACATCTCAACACTGCCAATCGATCTAGTTCCGAGAGAGTTTCAAGAGTGCCATTTTTTCGCGAGTCAACTAAATTCAACGATTTTTGGCCCACAAAAACTAGTAGCCAATAAAGATATGTCATTGCCTGTGAAAGACCATGCTTTCCTATCGTACAAGAGAAAAGCCGCGAAATACTGGAATCGAATCTTCTAGCCGCGATACAAATATGGCGTCGCTGACTAATTAAAACATAGCGAAAAGCTATAAAAGACTGAACAAGATAATTGAAATCCTAAGGAACTGGAATTGCAGCTTTTGCTGAACTATACACGGTGCAAAGCTTTCTTGGATGTTTTCTCGAGAATTGAAATTTGTAACAATAACCCCTTTCAACACAAGTTGTTTCCTCGTATTTTCGTTTTCGCGAAGAAATGGTAGGTTAAGAACAACACGATCTTTCTTTATAAAGTAGACTGGACACGCTTTTAGTGCTCGCTCGCACGCCTAGTGTGTTGTGCTGAACACACTAGGTCAGCACAACACACTAGGCGTGCGAGCACAACACACTAGGCGTGCGAGTACAACACACTAGGCGTGCGAGCACAGCACACTAGGCGTGCGAGCGAGCATATCTAGTGTGCTTGACACGCTTTTATGTTCGGCTACGCACGCTTTATTGTGTTTAGTGTGTCCTGTAAAACAAAGGCTTTACTAATGAGGCAAGTGTCAGAACACGCTTTAAGCGTGCTAAAATCGAAATCTATTGTTTTGGAGTGGAAGCGTGTTGTGAGCGTGCTATCACCTTTGTCCCTGTTTTCCCGTGGAGGGTCACATATAGCGTGTTTTTCTAGTACCCTCCTCGACTTACAAATTCCTTGCAATCACGTTATCAGTGCTAAAGGGTCGGAAAGTTTGTCTCTCGACTCTTATTAAAATCTGTGAAGGCTGATAAACAGTTACAACTTTAAACTTTCTAAAACGAATGAAGTTATTGAATTGAATATAAAGTATCAAGACGTGAGCGGTGTAAACATACTGTGTGTAAATAACTTAGCACGTCTGAATAAAAAAAGCCAGTAATTCAAAGGATACATGGGTCAAGTGTTTATTCAAAACCAAGTATATCACAAAATTTTCTATACATTATCCTATTTAATTAACATATCTTAGGAATTAAACACTAGTAATTTTTAGTAAGACAAATATGATGCTATGATATGGTGATCAGCTGAAAACATAATTAAAGCTATATACATTTTTTTCGGTGTCCCAAATTCCTCACACAAAAATAATTTGGTTCAATGGACAATGGGATTAATTAATAATTAAGAAACAGTAGCGTTAAAGTCGTCTGTTTGATCAAGCAAACTTTTATGGCATGGTCAAAACTAATAAACAAATATAACGCACGAGGTAAAGTCTCTTCAGCCACTGTAGCTTCGTAATGCCAATGCAAGAATGAGTTATCTTTGTCTTATGATGTGCAATGATATTTAGCTTATTTTTATTGTCCGGCCCTATCCCCCACCAGGGGGCAAGGAACTAAGAGAGAATTACAAAAGAAAGAGGGGGGGGGGGGGGGGTGAACAGGGGTACGCAAATCCGCCGATCCATGCTATTGTTTAGACGAATCGATCAATCCGCCACAATTTTCGTTAAAATTTGAATCCGCACTACTTGAAAACTTCGTGTGGTATAGTTTCAGTACAATGGATAATTTTGTTGGTTTTATGTCAATTTCATTGAAGAAGTTTGTTTGATTGCTTGCTTTTGCTTCAATTCCGCCAACAAACCGACGAAGACCGACAAAAGTGATCCGTTTCGTTTAGTATCCACAATCCCAACTTTCGGATTCGAAAAATTCGGAATCCACGCCAACATTTTCACTTAATACGCGATCTGATGTAATTTCGAAATCCACGAATCCGCTCAGTGTAACGCAAAAATCCACAATCCGTGTTCTTTTTAAGACCAAATCCGACGATCCCACAAACTATTTACCCCTTTAAGCAAAAAGCTCTGCAGGTAAGATCCCTTTAAGATAATGAATGATTGTGATTGATTTTTACTCTGTTAACTAGAAAAATTAATTGAGCAAAATCCGACGACGACACATCTGATAATATAATGAAACAGCCACTCTCAGTGTACATCGAAATACAGAGACCAATTTAAGTTTATCAATGGCTCCGCTGGAGTTTCTGCTTAATGACAACATTCATCTGAGGAAATATAGTTTTGATCTGTTGTCTGTTTCAGAGAGCGGACTAAAACCCTAAATAAATTCAAGTAAGAGTAAAACCAAAACAAAAATATTAGCGTCCCAGTTTATGTTAGGTTCTACGAACTGGTCGAAAAGCAACGCTCGTGTGCGCCTAGAAGAAACAGACGGTTGCGCTTTACTTGACTCGCTCAGTTATGTTCTTTATACAACGACAGGAGCCCATGGGCTCCTGACAACGATGTATACAACACAACTTCTGGTTTAATTAGAACTGTTAAACACCCACTCAAACCATTTCTATAGGATGACTAATGACAAAAAGATCATTTATGTCCACACAAAATTGTCTCTGGTCTCTCTTTTCTCGCGCTGGATTCCACCCCCTACAAAGGAGGCTTGGGAGAGGGAGTTTAGGGATGGCCACACCGTCAACAAGTTTAGGATGACTACACCATCAATTTGGTTGTAGTACTTGCCATCAAAGAATAAATGGCTCTTCTTAGTGGCGAACTCCAACAATTTCTGTAGACTTAACAGGACGGGGCAACTTCGGCGGAAAAAGGCGCAGAACCAAGCCATACACAGTCCCTGTTGCGACAGTCCCTAAAAAATACCTTAATGCTGCTACTCTTCTAAGGACATCACAGCAACCAAATTACTCGACGTCTAAAAACCTGTGAATTGAACTTATTCTCTTCCAGAGCATTTTTTCAGAACACAAGATTCACCAAATCCGCCTTTCCGTACAAGGACCGCCTTTTAAGGCGGTTTAAAAACGTTCTCAAGGATCAAAAGTCATCTTCAAAGGTAGCTGCTGTGACTGTAATGATTTTTATATAGGGAAAACAAAATGACGAGTTCATGACAGAAAAACAGAACATTTTAAGGCCCTTGCTAAATGCGATCATCCATCAGCTTTTGCTGATCATATCAAAACCAGGGGTCGAATAGGATCATTTTGACATTGCGTCTGGCAAAACTTACCTCCACCGCAAAAAAATAGCAGAATTTGTTCGTTCAACAATCAGTCATTTTCAATGGATCATGTAGCAATTTCTTATTCGACTCTTTTGGACTTGGAGGGAAAATTAGGATTTTCAAATAGACCCAAACTGTACATTTCAAGTCTCAAAGTGGCCACTTTTGCTAGATCTGGGGTGATAATAAGCTTTTATCAACGTTAAGGTATTTCATCACAAGGGCCCAAAATCGTCATTTTCAGTGGCTCATGCAGCAATGTCTTTAGTCGATTTTGTTGGACCTGGATTTAAAATTATGATGAATCCACGTGATGGCGGATTGGCAAAAAAGACCCAAACTTTACATTTCAAGTCTCAAAGTGGCCGGTTTTACTAAATTCGGGGTGATAATAAGCTTTATTCAACGTTATGGTATTTCACCACAAGAGCCCAAAATCGTCATTTTCGGTAGCTCGTGTAACACTCTCCTATTCCATTCTTTTGGACTTGGAGTAAATATAATGATGAATCAACTTGATGGCGTATTTGCAAAAAGACCCAAACTGTACATTTCAAGTCTCAAAGTGGCCGCTTTTGCTAGATCTGGGGTGATAATAAGCTTTAATCAACGTTTTGGTATTTCAACACAAGGGCCAAATATCGACTTTTTCAGTGGCTCATGTATCAATTTCTTTAGTCGTTTTATGGACCTGGAGTGAAACTTAGGATGAATCCACGCAATGGCGGATTTGCAAAAAGACCCAAACTGTACATGCCAAGTCTCAAACTGGCTGTTTTTGCTAAATGCGGAGTGAAAATAAGCTTTAATCTACGTGGCGGTATTTTAACAGAAAGGGCGCAAAATCGTCCTTTTCTGTATAGATCATGGAGCACTTTATTATTCGAATATTTTGGAATTGGGTTTAAAATTAGGATGCATTCACGTGATAGGGGATTTGCAAAACGAGCCAAGCTATTCATGTCAAGTCTTAAAGTGGCCGGTTTTTCTAGATCTGGGGTGAAATTAAACTTTAATCCACGCCGTGCTATTTCAACACAAGGGCCCAAAATCGACATTATTAGTGGCTCATGTAGCAATTTCTTTAGTCGATTCTTTTGGACCTGAAATGAAAACTAGGATGACTCCACGTGATGGCCGATTTGCAAAAAGACCCAAACTGTGCATTTAAAGTCTCAAAGTGGCCGCTTTTGCTAGATCTGGGATGATAATGAGCATTAATCAACGTTATGGTATTTCAACCCAAGGGCCAAAAAATCGACATTTTCAGTGGCTCATGCAGCAATTTCTTTAGTCGATTCTTTTTGGACCTGGAGTGAAAATAAGGATGAATCAACGTGATGGCGGATTTGTAAAAAGACCCAAACTGTACATTTCAGGTCACAAAGTGGCCACTTTTGCTAGATCTGGGATGATAATAAACTTTAATCAACGTTAAGGTATTTCAACACAAGGGCCAAAAATCGACATTTTCAGTGGCTCATGCAGCAATTTCTTTAGTCGATTCTTTTTGGACCTGGAGTGAAAATTAGGATAAATGCACGTGATGGCGGATTTGCAAAAAGACCCAAACGGTAAATTTCAAGTCTCAAAGTGGCCGGTTTTGCTAGATCTGCGGTGATAATAAGCTTTTATCACCGTTATTGTATTTCACACGGGCCAAAAGTCGACATTTTCGGGTTCATGCAGCACTTTCTTTCTCTTCTTTGCTGATTGAAATAATGGATTCCACGTGATGGCGGATTTGCAGACCCACTGTACATTTCAGGTCTCAGTGGCCGTTTTGTGATCTGGGGTGATATAGCTTTATCAACGTTATGGTATTTCAACACGGCCAGTCGACCTTTCAGGGGCTCAGCTTCTTGTCGATTCTTTTGGACCTGGAGTGATTAGGATTGCACGTGATGGCGGATTTGCAGACCCAACGGTTTTCAGTCTCAGTGGCCGGTTTGCTGTCTGCGGTGATTGCTTTCCCGTTTGTTCCCGGGGCCGTCGCTTTTCGGGTTCCCACTTTCTTCTGTTCTTTTCTGTTGTTGGTTCCACGTGATGGCGATTTGCGCCCACTGTCATTTCAGTCTCGTGGCCGTTTTGTTGTCTGGGTGATTGCTTTCACGTTATGGTTTCCCGGGCCATCGACATTTTCAGTGGCTCATGCAGCAATTTCTTTAGTCGATTCTTTTTGGACCTGGAGTGAAAATAAGGATGAATCAACGTGATGGCGGATTTGTAAAAAGACCCAAACTGTACATTTCAGGTCACAAAGTGGCCACTTTTGCTAGATCTGGGATGATAATAAACTTTAATCAACGTTAAGGTATTTCAACACAAGGGCCAAAAATCGACATTTTCAGTGGCTCATGCAGCAATTTCTTTAGTCGATTCTTTTTGGACCTGGAGTGAAAATTAGGATAAATGCACGTGATGGCGGATTTGCAAAAAGACCCAAACGGTAAATTTCAAGTCTCAAAGTGGCCGGTTTTGCTAGATCTGCGGTGATAATAAGCTTTTATCACCGTTATTGTATTTCAACACAGGGGCCAAAAGTCGACATTTTCAGGGTTCATGCAGCACTTTCTTTACTCGATTCTTTTGAACTTGGATTGAAATTAAAATTAGAATAAATCCACGTGATGGCGGATTTGCAAAAAGACCCAAACTGTACATTTCAGGTCTCAAAGTGGCCGGTTTTGTTAGATCTGGGGTGATAATAAGCTTTAATCAACGTTATGGTATTTCAACACAAGGGCCAGAAATCGACCTTTCAGGGGCTCATGTAGCAATTTCTTTAGTCGATTCTTTTTGGACC
Organism: Oculina patagonica; assembly: GCF_052425735.1. Lineage (NCBI taxonomy): Eukaryota > Metazoa > Cnidaria > Anthozoa > Scleractinia > Oculinidae > Oculina > Oculina patagonica. The sequence continues at coordinate 19,101,334 of NC_135770.1, read as the reverse complement.
TGGAGTGAAAATTATTATAATTTCACGTGATGGCGGATTTGCAAAGAGACCCAAACTGTAAATTTCAAGTTTCAAAGTGGCCGGTTTTGCTAGATCTGGGATGATAATAAGCTTTAATCAACGTTACGGTATTTCAACACAAGGGCCAAAAATTGACATTTTCAGTGGCCCATGTAGCAATTTCTTTAGTCGATTTTTGTGGATCTGGAGTGAAAATTAGGATAAATCCGCGTGATGGTGGATTTGCAAAAAGACTCAAACAGTACATTTCAAATCTCAATCTGATCGGTTTTGCTGGATCTGGAGTGATAATAAGCTTTGATCTATTTGGTGGTATTTCAACACAAGGACCCGAATCGTCATTTTCAGTGGCTCTAATTCTAATTCGATTCTTTTGGACCTGAAGTGAAAATAAGGATTAATCCACGCGATGACCGGGTTTGCTGGATCTGTAGTAAAAATAATTTAGTCTACGTGGTGCTATTTTAACCCCAAGGTCCAAAATCGTTATTTGCAGTGGCTCATGTAGCACTTTCCTTTTTAGATTCTTTTGGACCTGGAGTGAACATAAGGATGAATCCACGTATTGGCGAATAATTCAAAAAGACCCAAACTGTGCATTTCAAGTCTCAAAACGGCCGGTTTTACTGAAACTGGCATGGAGTGATAATAAGGGAATAAAATGACTTTTTGAGGGAATATTGTTTATTTGCGCCCGCGTAGTGTCATTTGTGGCCCGAGCGCTTCGCGCTCGGGCCACAAATGACACTATGCGACACAAATTGTCCTACGTAGAACAAATAGACTTTGATTTTTCCTACCGAACACAATATTCGCTTGTCGAAAAACTGTTCGAGACTCTTGCTGTACACGTACGCACCTGAATGCTTTTCCCGCGTCAGCGACGCTGATTGGTTAAAGTTAATCGGATGATGAACTGAGAACCAATCAGCTGCAGGGCCGTTAATGCATTAACGGTCCGCTAGGAGTCATTTGCGGCCCGCAAAGCGTGTGTTTTCAATAGGGCGGTTTTCAATTTGGCCGCGTGTATTGATAATAATATATTTTAATCTGCGTGGTGCAATAATGAATCAACACAAGGGCCCCAAATTACCTTCATTAAATGCCAACGTCGGCAGTGAGAGGTTGTTGTATTATTTTTTTTACGGCTGGAGATCAATTTTCCCAGTCTAAGTTTCTGACCCCCTTTTATAACAATATAGAAGTCAAAAGTTTGTAACGATTTTTGTTTTAAAAACGTATGCTGCTGGCATACGAAACGTCAAGTTAAGAAAAAATGTGATTTGTCATAATTTTTATCACCGCTGTTTTATATTACATATAAAACAGCGGTGATAAAAATTATGACAAATTTGACATTAGAAATAGAATAAGAGTTAGGATTCAATACAAATTGTATTGAATCCTAACTCTTATTCCATTTCTAATGTCAAATGATGCCTTCGTAACAAATAGCCTTGATGAAATTGTATTGAATCCTAACTCTTATTCCATTTCTAATGTCAAATGATGCCTTCGTAACAAATAGCCTTGATGAAACAAAGTGTCATCGCAGTCGGCATAACTGCAAAACCCCATGGGATCTATAGTTTACAATCCATGCTTCTTACAATCCTTGTAAACTCGGAATAATGATTGAACTGGAGGGTGCATGTGTAAATGCTACGTACGTACAATTTGACCTAGAAAAAAAATGTTCACCCTTCGTCACTTAATTTATTTGTGTTACATATAGGGAAGTAAAAAATTCAAAGTCTTGAGATAAAAAACCTTTCACCATTCGTGCCTTTGAAGTGTACAGGACCATATCTAGCGGGGAGGGGGGGGGGGGGGGTGGAGTTGTTCTGCCAGGCGAACTAAAATTCTAACATAGTGTTTTTGCTGGACTATTTCTTGTAGCTAGAATGGAGTTTGCCCCGCAGAGAAGTTAAGCGGAGTTTGCCTCCACAGATAAAAAATCCGACGTACGGCTCTGGTGTATTACTGGATTGAAATATCTCATTTATCACTTTATAAGTAAGGAAACGGCACAGTTAAAAAAGGAGTCTTTGTCATATCATTTCCCTTTACCAATAAAAAAGAACGTGTTGAATGCGGGTGTCACTGAATCAATATGTATCCCATGGTTTTGATGTGCTTATCACCATTATCTGGTGCAGCTAGTGCTTCGTTTCCACACGTGTTGGAGTTATCGTGTGCTCCTCCTGTACCAAAACCTATTCGTGAATCACAGGTCGCACACTCATTTTCGTTGTTACCAAGGATACCGATTCTGGCTTTGGACAGCCACACGTAATCACTAGCTGCATTGAACCCTTCTCTGTTACAGTTAAGCTGCAGCGAGCCTTGAGAGCCCAGCAATGTTTTCCATGTGTCACGGCCCAGTGATGTGTTGCGGAATTGCCCGTCAGCGATCAGTGAGTATAGCGAGTCAGCGGCCTTGTGTATGACGACAAAATTTGTGGTTTCTTCGCCGTAAATATTCATACCAAGACATATTTTGGAGAACGGTGTGCTCCAGTAGGTCGGCAACTTGGTCTCTTCTGTGTCTAACCCAGTCTCCCCTCCAGCAAGGTTGAATGTTTCTTTGTTCGACCAAAAGCTGGAATCATAGTGGAAGGTGTTCTACAAAAACAAATATAACAAGCTATATATTGACAGAATATAAAACAAATAAACAAACAAACAAACACCAACAAAAACAAGAAAGCAGCGAACAGAAATACTTGACAGTATAAGAATGTACACAACAACGGAAGGTTGAAATGTAAGCTTTTTTAAAACTTATAGCCCAGAGCTCTATTTTTCCCATCATCTCGTTTTTATTCCTTAATTTTTATGCTCTCCCGTCACTCCATCTATTTTTCCTTGTCGAATTTGAGATATGAGCTGAAGAACTGCTTTTCTGTAAGTTGGTTCGTTGGTTGGTTACAAACGGCAAAAACGCAAGTAACTAAATACCTTTGTACCGTCAATCTTCATGACCAGCGTCCAGCCGCCTACACCACATGCGCCAAGTCCATTTTTGTTTAGATGACAGTAAACGAGGATGATTTCAGATCCTACTTTCATCTGGTACGCTTTGTCTACATTGGACCTGTAACGTTCATTACTGATTGGTATTCTTGATTGCCATGTTTAAAATTAAACGTTTTGTCTGAATAGTCATCTTCGGTTTGGAACGAGATAATTATTTTCTTAAAATGAATATATATGGAGATGATTTGCAAAGAATTGACGCAAACAAAATCATTTCTTTGCCGGCTCTCTTTCTTATCTATTCTATTTGAAAAACAAAGTTATTCCTTTCAAACATTCAATAGATAAATTTCATAACCACAACATTAGGCAATTTTTGATACGCCTAAGACGGACACCTCTCTAGAGCACTTAAGGGAAAAAAAGACCTAAGTAAGAAACGTGCTCTTCTAGCAACTCCGCTTGGACACCGCTTCCATGCACTTGTAATGACGTGCATAACAGTCTGCGAGGCAGGCCAGCCTCCTCTTCTTTTTTCCCACTGTCTTTGTCTCCCTCCCTGGCCCCTTCCCTTTTTGACGTCTACCTCGCAGGCTACGTGCATGATGACTTCCGTTGATTCTGATTGAGAGCAAATGTGCAAGAAAATCAACCAAAGTTTTTCACCATTTGGCCTGACCCTTCAAAGGTAAGCAAAAGCTGCTAGCAAGTGGCACTCGCAGTAGCGATCTTAATCATGAGCCCGTTTAGCCACCTACAGCATGTCTGTACTCGAGTTCATAATTATGACAACATGCTATTCCATGGGTTAAAAAGGACAATGAACATATATTTTAATGGAAACAGTCAAGTGACGCTTGAAAGGTTTTTTTTTTTGTTTCGATAAGCAGAAATTCAGAGAACGTTATGAAATTTAAATATGTCAGCAAATAAGATTTGGTGGGGCAATATTTTATATTAAAACTCGCAAAATTCTCATTTTTGTAGTTCGATTATTCAGATGTAAAACTTGACACGTATTGCGGTGAAACCAAACGGTGTTTATCTTGGGGGATTTGTCGGTCTTATTTGACTTGCTTCTCTTTTCCTGTTCCCTATAAAGTAATGTTCATAAGTGGGGTACTTTTGTTCTTATTATTGCTGTTTATCCCTTCACCTGTTTGGTTTGAGGTGCTGTTATGTGCTTGTAGTTATACGCTGTACACTAACTACAACAACAGCAGCAGCAAAATAACTGCCGCTCACTTACAAATTTCTGTCGTAAATGTCCTTGCATGTCAAAGCTGTATCAACAGGGAGAGATTAAAAAATAAATAGCAGACTATTAGTTATGTAAACCCTTCCGGCGTTTAAATAAAAGTGCGCGGTCGTAATTTTACAGCAAATGTTTTAAAAATTAGACGGCATTCTTTATTGGTTTCTGAGGATTTTGACGAATAAAATGGACAACAGAGGTCGATTCTTATGATTGGTTATCAATCTTGCGCAGCTGTTGAGAAAAATTGTGTTGGATTACTTTGATGCGAATTTTAACAATGTCGTTCCATCGATCCCAAAAAATGTAATTGAGTAGGAAAAGATTTAAATGGGAAAGGAGGCGAATTTCACTCACATGGACAGTCATAAGATCCCTTGGTGTTATGACACCGTTCAAGAGCACCGCAGTCATGTCTTTCTGTGGCACACTCGTCGATATCTTAAAAAAAAAGGAGAGAGGCAATAAGAGAGTGAAGTGGCTTGTAACGAAAACAATTCATGTAGGGACAACAGCCAGGTCCCAACTGGATCCTTTCAAAATAAACCATCTGAATGCAATGGTCCCACGACACATCTTTACGGACGATCTGGCCAGGACCTTTACGCATGCGCACAGCCTATTACCCGTGCAGGTGGCAGCCATGGACAGCTGTTTCGTCCTTGTTAGGACTCATCAGCATAGCCAGGCGTAAGGGTCTTACACAAGATCATATGCCGTGCTGATGAGCCCTAACAAGAACGAAACAGCTGTCTATGGCTGCCCCACTCCACGGGTAATAGGCTATGCGCATGTGTACAGGACCTGGCCAGAACGTGGAGATGTGTCGCGTGACCATTGCATTGAGATGGTTTAATGGATCCTTTCTATTTTTTTTTTCGTATTTTAATACAACAATGTACTGTGACCAATTTCTCAACCAATAATAGCTGCTTAAACGACATTCGAAAATTAATAAATCATTTAACCTTCGCAATCCCGTCCGTCTCCTTCGTATCCAGGTTTACAAGTGCAGTTATATGACCGTTTGGTGTTATTGCACACAGCATCCGCACTGCAGGTGTGTGTTCCTCCAGCACATTCGTGCTGTAAACGTCTCATATCGTCATACAGTTATCGCTTTGCAAGTAATTGGGTAATGGTCCACCTAAAGCTGCTAAATTGGTACTTTTTAATCGACCGATAAAGGGTAACGTGACAAGTTAAAAAAAAAAAAAATCGGGGATTGCTGCCATGTGATCAGGGTACAAAACCAACTAAATAGCAACATTTTGAGAAGAGATGTTGATGGTTGTTGTTGTTGTTGTTGTTGTTGTTGTTTTTTTACTTTGTTGTTGTTTTTATAATAGCTGTTATAAGGTCAATGATTGGTGCGGTCTTAATGGTGTTTGTGACCAGTTGCCAGGATCAAACTGCTTTGTACCAGCTGTCCGTTACAAGGTCTTGCTGTGTAAAGAAATAAATCTACATAAATTGATCTGTAATAACCAGGATAGAAAAGCAGCAAGTATGTTTTCCTCACCACTTTCACAATCCTGACCAGTAAATCCAGGGAAACAGAGACAGCGATATCCTCTGTCTGTAAAACCGCTTTGACAGGTTGCGTTGTTCTTACAAAGGTTGTTCATACACGCGTTCTAGAACATAAAAAATGCAGCTAACATTCTTTACCGAGTACAATATTCGATTATTATTACTTTTTTTTGCGATAAAGATAGACTTCGAGCAGACTATTTCTTTTCTTAACGTGCATCACAAAAACACGAATGCGAACGAGTTGCGAGCGGCGGTGCTGAGAGCCGCGAGCCGCGAGACGCTCGGGCGCAATTTGAACTCTTCCGGTCTCACGTAGCATTTCAGGAACAAAAACCGACTGCTCGCGGTCTACAATAAAAAAGGGCATCACACAAAACGTGAGTATAGTATAGTTTGAACTGTCACTCCCAAACTGGTTGTTAACTTGTTTGACGAGGGCGCCTAGGAACACACGCTTATATTTTTAAATGATAAAATTATAATAAAAAATAAAAAATATATATATATGTCTGAATTTATCAAAACCGGGTCAGAGAAAAGGTGACGTCAGTATTCTTGAACAAGTACGTTACTGCGCGAATTGGCTCAAAACGCAACAAGAAAGGGGGGGAAAAAAAAAAAAAGAAATACAGCGCTGAAAGGTAGAGAAGAGAGAGGAGAAGGGAAAAAAAGACTGACATTCCCTTTAGTTTTTATATCATCGAGTTTGGAGATAGTTTCTGGCGAGAAAAAAACGCTTTTACAGCGATTTGCGCTTAAAACGGTGAAAATTTCCTTGACCTGGTTTTGATAAATTCAGACATATGATTCAATAGTATGACCGGAAAGGCCAAGAATGAGCTTCTCGAGTTACAATCAATCATTTTCTATGCATCTAGAGAGAAATCCAGGCTTTCCCTGCTCATACTATTGAATCATATGTCTGAATTTATCAAAACCGGGTCAGAGAAAAGTGACGTCAGTATTCTTGAACAAGTACGTTACTGCGCGAATTGGCTCAAAACGCAACAAGAAAGGGGGAAAAAAAAAAAAAAAGAAATACAGCGCTGAAAGGTAGAGAAGAGAGAGGAGAAGGGAAAAAAAAGACTGACATTCCCTTTAGTTTTTATATCATCGAGTTTGGAGATAGTTTCTGGCGAGAAAAAAACGCTTTTACAGCGATTTGCGCTTAAAACGGTGAAAATTTCCTTGACCTGGTTTTGATAAATTCAGACATATGATTCAATAGTATGACCGGAAAGGCCAAGAATGAGCTTCTCGAGTTACAATCAATCATTTTCTATGCATCTAGAGAGAAATCCAGGCTTTCCCTGCTCATACTATTGAATCATATGTCTGAATTTATCAAAACCGGGTCAGAGAAAAGTGACGTCAGTATTCTTGAACAAGTACGTTACTGCGCGAATTGGCTCAAAACGCAACAAGAAAGGGGGAAAAAAAAAAAAAAAAGAAATACAGCGCTGAAAGGTAGAGAAGAGAGAGGAGAAGGGAAAAAAAGACTGACATTCCCTTTAGTTTTTATATCATCGAGTTTGGAGATAGTTTCTGGCGAGAAAAAAACGCTTTTACAGCGATTTGCGCTTAAAACGGTGAAAATTTCCTTGACCTGGTTTTGATAAATTCAGACATATGATTCAATAGTATGACCGGAAAGGCCAAGAATGAGCTTCTCGAGTTACAATCAATCATTTTCTATGCATCTAGAGAGAAATCCAGGCTTTCCCTGCTCATACTATTGAATCATATGTCTGAATTTATCAAAACCGGGTCAGAGAAAAGTGACGTCAGTATTCTTGAACAAGTACGTTACTGCGCGAATTGGCTCAAAACGCAACAAGAAAGGGGGAAAAAAAAAAAAAAAAGAAATACAGCGCTGAAAGGTAGAGAAGAGAGAGGAGAAGGGAAAAAAAGACTGACATTCCCTTTAGTTTTTATATCATCGAGTTTGGAGATAGTTTCTGGCGAGAAAAAAACGCTTTTACAGCGATTTGCGCTTAAAACGGTGAAAATTTCCTTGACCTGGTTTTGATAAATTCAGACATATGATTCAATAGTATGACCGGAAAGGCCAAGAATGAGCTTCTCGAGTTACAATCAATCATTTTCTATGCATCTAGAGAGAAATCCAGGCTTTCCCTGCTCATACTATTGAATCATATGTCTGAATTTATCAAAACCGGGTCAGAGAAAAGTGACGTCAGTATTCTTGAACAAGTACGTTACTGCGCGAATTGGCTCAAAACGCAACAAGAAAGGGGGAAAAAAAAAAAAAAAGAAATACAGCGCTGAAAGGTAGAGAAGAGAGAGGAGAAGGGAAAAAAAGACTGACATTCCCTTTAGTTTTTATATCATCGAGTTTGGAGATAGTTTCTGGCGAGAAAAAAACGCTTTTACAGCGATTTGCGCTTAAAACGGTGAAAATTTCCTTGACCTGGTTTTGATAAATTCAGACATATGATTCAATAGTATGACCGGAAAGGCCAAGAATGAGCTTCTCGAGTTACAATCAATCATTTTCTATGCATCTAGAGAGAAATCCAGGCTTTCCCTGCTCATACTATTGAATCATATGTCTGAATTTATCAAAACCGGGTCAGAGAAAAGTGACGTCAGTATTCTTGAACAAGTACGTTACTGCGCGAATTGGCTCAAAACGCAACAAGAAAGGGGGAAAAAAAAAAAAAAAAAGAAATACAGCGCTGAAAGGTAGAGAAGAGAGAGGAGAAGGGAAAAAAAGACTGACATTCCCTTTAGTTTTTATATCATCGAGTTTGGAGATAGTTTCTGGCGAGAAAAAAACGCTTTTACAGCGATTTGCGCTTAAAACGGTGAAAATTTCCTTGACCTGGTTTTGATAAATTCAGACATATGATTCAATAGTATGACCGGAAAGGCCAAGAATGAGCTTCTCGAGTTACAATCAATCATTTTCTATGCATCTAGAGAGAAATCCAGGCTTTCCCTGCTCATACTATTGAATCATATGTCTGAATTTATCAAAACCGGGTCAGAGAAAAGTGACGTCAGTATTCTTGAACAAGTACGTTACTGCGCGAATTGGCTCAAAACGCAACAAGAAAGGGGGAAAAAAAAAAAAAAAAAGAAATACAGCGCTGAAAGGTAGAGAAGAGAGAGGAGAAGGGAAAAAAAGACTGACATTCCCTTTAGTTTTTATATCATCGAGTTTGGAGATAGTTTCTGGCGAGAAAAAAACGCTTTTACAGCGATTTGCGCTTAAAACGGTGAAAATTTCCTTGACCTGGTTTTGATAAATTCAGACATATGATTCAATAGTATGACCGGAAAGGCCAAGAATGAGCTTCTCGAGTTACAATCAATCATTTTCTATGCATCTAGAGAGAAATCCAGGCTTTCCCTGCTCATACTATTGAATCATATGTCTGAATTTATCAAAACCGGGTCAGAGAAAAGTGACGTCAGTATTCTTGAACAAGTACGTTACTGCGCGAATTGGCTCAAAACGCAACAAGAAAGGGGGAAAAAAAAAAAAAAAAAGAAATACAGCGCTGAAAGGTAGAGAAGAGAGAGGAGAAGGGAAAAAAAGACTGACATTCCCTTTAGTTTTTATATCATCGAGTTTGGAGATAGTTTCTGGCGAGAAAAAAACGCTTTTACAGCGATTTGCGCTTAAAACGGTGAAAATTTCCTTGACCTGGTTTTGATAAATTCAGACATATGATTCAATAGTATGACCGGAAAGGCCAAGAATGAGCTTCTCGAGTTACAATCAATCATTTTCTATGCATCTAGAGAGAAATCCAGGCTTTCCCTGCTCATACTATTGAATCATATGTCTGAATTTATCAAAACCGGGTCAGAGAAAAGTGACGTCAGTATTCTTGAACAAGTACGTTACTGCGCGAATTGGCTCAAAACGCAACAAGAAAGGGGGAAAAAAAAAAAAAAAAAGAAATACAGCGCTGAAAGGTAGAGAAGAGAGAGGAGAAGGGAAAAAAAAGACTGACATTCCCTTTAGTTTTTATATCATCGAGTTTGGAGATAGTTTCTGGCGAGAAAAAAACGCTTTTACAGCGATTTGCGCTTAAAACGGTGAAAATTTCCTTGACCTGGTTTTGATAAATTCAGACATATGATTCAATAGTATGACCGGAAAGGCCAAGAATGAGCTTCTCGAGTTACAATCAATCATTTTCTATGCATCTAGAGAGAAATCCAGGCTTTCCCTGCTCATACTATTGAATCATATGTCTGAATTTATCAAAACCGGGTCAGAGAAAAGTGACGTCAGTATTCTTGAACAAGTACGTTACTGCGCGAATTGGCTCAAAACGCAACAAGAAAGGGGGAAAAAAAAAAAAAAAGAAATACAGCGCTGAAAGGTAGAGAAGAGAGAGGAGAAGGGAAAAAAAGACTGACATTCCCTTTAGTTTTTATATCATCGAGTTTGGAGATAGTTTCTGGCGAGAAAAAAACGCTTTTACAGCGATTTGCGCTTAAAACGGTGAAAATTTCCTTGACCTGGTTTTGATAAATTCAGACATATGATTCAATAGTATGACCGGAAAGGCCAAGAATGAGCTTCTCGAGTTACAATCAATCATTTTCTATGCATCTAGAGAGAAATCCAGGCTTTCCCTGCTCATACTATTGAATCATATGTCTGAATTTATCAAAACCGGGTCAGAGAAAAGTGACGTCAGTATTCTTGAACAAGTACGTTACTGCGCGAATTGGCTCAAAACGCAACAAGAAAGGGGGAAAAAAAAAAAAAAAAGAAATACAGCGCTGAAAGGTAGAGAAGAGAGAGGAGAAGGGAAAAAAAGACTGACATTCCCTTTAGTTTTTATATCATCGAGTTTGGAGATAGTTTCTGGCGAGAAAAAAACGCTTTTACAGCGATTTGCGCTTAAAACGGTGAAAATTTCCTTGACCTGGTTTTGATAAATTCAGACATATGATTCAATAGTATGACCGGAAAGGCCAAGAATGAGCTTCTCGAGTTACAATCAATCATTTTCTATGCATCTAGAGAGAAATCCAGGCTTTCCCTGCTCATACTATTGAATCATATGTCTGAATTTATCAAAACCGGGTCAGAGAAAAGTGACGTCAGTATTCTTGAACAAGTACGTTACTGCGCGAATTGGCTCAAAACGCAACAAGAAAGGGGGAAAAAAAAAAAAAAAAGAAATACAGCGCTGAAAGGTAGAGAAGAGAGAGGAGAAGGGAAAAAAAGACTGACATTCCCTTTAGTTTTTATATCATCGAGTTTGGAGATAGTTTCTGGCGAGAAAAAAACGCTTTTACAGCGATTTGCGCTTAAAACGGTGAAAATTTCCTTGACCTGGTTTTGATAAATTCAGACATATGATTCAATAGTATGACCGGAAAGGCCAAGAATGAGCTTCTCGAGTTACAATCAATCATTTTCTATGCATCTAGAGAGAAATCCAGGCTTTCCCTGCTCATACTATTGAATCATATGTCTGAATTTATCAAAACCGGGTCAGAGAAAAGTGACGTCAGTATTCTTGAACAAGTACGTTACTGCGCGAATTGGCTCAAAACGCAACAAGAAAGGGGGAAAAAAAAAAAAAAAAAGAAATACAGCGCTGAAAGGTAGAGAAGAGAGAGGAGAAGGGAAAAAAAGACTGACATTCCCTTTAGTTTTTATATCATCGAGTTTGGAGATAGTTTCTGGCGAGAAAAAAACGCTTTTACAGCGATTTGCGCTTAAAACGGTGAAAATTTCCTTGACCTGGTTTTGATAAATTCAGACATATGATTCAATAGTATGACCGGAAAGGCCAAGAATGAGCTTCTCGAGTTACAATCAATCATTTTCTATGCATCTAGAGAGAAATCCAGGCTTTCCCTGCTCATACTATTGAATCATATGTCTGAATTTATCAAAACCGGGTCAGAGAAAAGTGACGTCAGTATTCTTGAACAAGTACGTTACTGCGCGAATTGGCTCAAAACGCAACAAGAAAGGGGGAAAAAAAAAAAAAAAAGAAATACAGCGCTGAAAGGTAGAGAAGAGAGAGGAGAAGGGAAAAAAAGACTGACATTCCCTTTAGTTTTTATATCATCGAGTTTGGAGATAGTTTCTGGCGAGAAAAAAACGCTTTTACAGCGATTTGCGCTTAAAACGGTGAAAATTTCCTTGACCTGGTTTTGATAAATTCAGACATATGATTCAATAGTATGACCGGAAAGGCCAAGAATGAGCTTCTCGAGTTACAATCAATCATTTTCTATGCATCTAGAGAGAAATCCAGGCTTTCCCTGCTCATACTATTGAATCATATGTCTGAATTTATCAAAACCGGGTCAGAGAAAAGTGACGTCAGTATTCTTGAACAAGTACGTTACTGCGCGAATTGGCTCAAAACGCAACAAGAAAGGGGGAAAAAAAAAAAAAAAAGAAATACAGCGCTGAAAGGTAGAGAAGAGAGAGGAGAAGGGAAAAAAAAGACTGACATTCCCTTTAGTTTTTATATCATCGAGTTTGGAGATAGTTTCTGGCGAGAAAAAAACGCTTTTACAGCGATTTGCGCTTAAAACGGTGAAAATTTCCTTGACCTGGTTTTGATAAATTCAGACATATGATTCAATAGTATGACCGGAAAGGCCAAGAATGAGCTTCTCGAGTTACAATCAATCATTTTCTATGCATCTAGAGAGAAATCCAGGCTTTCCCTGCTCATACTATTGAATCATATGTCTGAATTTATCAAAACCGGGTCAGAGAAAAGTGACGTCAGTATTCTTGAACAAGTACGTTACTGCGCGAATTGGCTCAAAACGCAACAAGAAAGGGGGAAAAAAAAAAAAAAAAGAAATACAGCGCTGAAAGGTAGAGAAGAGAGAGGAGAAGGGAAAAAAAGACTGACATTCCCTTTAGTTTTTATATCATCGAGTTTGGAGATAGTTTCTGGCGAGAAAAAAACGCTTTTACAGCGATTTGCGCTTAAAACGGTGAAAATTTCCTTGACCTGGTTTTGATAAATTCAGACATATGATTCAATAGTATGACCGGAAAGGCCAAGAATGAGCTTCTCGAGTTACAATCAATCATTTTCTATGCATCTAGAGAGAAATCCAGGCTTTCCCTGCTCATACTATTGAATCATATGTCTGAATTTATCAAAACCGGGTCAGAGAAAAGTGACGTCAGTATTCTTGAACAAGTACGTTACTGCGCGAATTGGCTCAAAACGCAACAAGAAAGGGGGAAAAAAAAAAAAAAAAGAAATACAGCGCTGAAAGGTAGAGAAGAGAGAGGAGAAGGGAAAAAAAAGACTGACATTCCCTTTAGTTTTTATATCATCGAGTTTGGAGATAGTTTCTGGCGAGAAAAAAACGCTTTTACAGCGATTTGCGCTTAAAACGGTGAAAATTTCCTTGACCTGGTTTTGATAAATTCAGACATATGATTCAATAGTATGACCGGAAAGGCCAAGAATGAGCTTCTCGAGTTACAATCAATCATTTTCTATGCATCTAGAGAGAAATCCAGGCTTTCCCTGCTCATACTATTGAATCATATGTCTGAATTTATCAAAACCGGGTCAGAGAAAAGTGACGTCAGTATTCTTGAACAAGTACGTTACTGCGCGAATTGGCTCAAAACGCAACAAGAAAGGGGGAAAAAAAAAAAAAAAGAAATACAGCGCTGAAAGGTAGAGAAGAGAGAGGAGAAGGGAAAAAAAGACTGACATTCCCTTTAGTTTTTATATCATCGAGTTTGGAGATAGTTTCTGGCGAGAAAAAAACGCTTTTACAGCGATTTGCGCTTAAAACGGTGAAAATTTCCTTGACCTGGTTTTGATAAATTCAGACATATGATTCAATAGTATGACCGGAAAGGCCAAGAATGAGCTTCTCGAGTTACAATCAATCATTTTCTATGCATCTAGAGAGAAATCCAGGCTTTCCCTGCTCATACTATTGAATCATATGTCTGAATTTATCAAAACCGGGTCAGAGAAAAGTGACGTCAGTATTCTTGAACAAGTACGTTACTGCGCGAATTGGCTCAAAACGCAACAAGAAAGGGGGAAAAAAAAAAAAAAAAAGAAATACAGCGCTGAAAGGTAGAGAAGAGAGAGGAGAAGGGAAAAAAAGACTGACATTCCCTTTAGTTTTTATATCATCGAGTTTGGAGATAGTTTCTGGCGAGAAAAAAACGCTTTTACAGCGATTTGCGCTTAAAACGGTGAAAATTTCCTTGACCTGGTTTTGATAAATTCAGACATATGATTCAATAGTATGACCGGAAAGGCCAAGAATGAGCTTCTCGAGTTACAATCAATCATTTTCTATGCATCTAGAGAGAAATCCAGGCTTTCCCTGCTCATACTATTGAATCATATGTCTGAATTTATCAAAACCGGGTCAGAGAAAAGTGACGTCAGTATTCTTGAACAAGTACGTTACTGCGCGAATTGGCTCAAAACGCAACAAGAAAGGGGGAAAAAAAAAAAAAAAAGAAATACAGCGCTGAAAGGTAGAGAAGAGAGAGGAGAAGGGAAAAAAAGACTGACATTCCCTTTAGTTTTTATATCATCGAGTTTGGAGATAGTTTCTGGCGAGAAAAAAACGCTTTTACAGCGATTTGCGCTTAAAACGGTGAAAATTTCCTTGACCTGGTTTTGATAAATTCAGACATATGATTCAATAGTATGACCGGAAAGGCCAAGAATGAGCTTCTCGAGTTACAATCAATCATTTTCTATGCATCTAGAGAGAAATCCAGGCTTTCCCTGCTCATACTATTGAATCATATGTCTGAATTTATCAAAACCGGGTCAGAGAAAAGTGACGTCAGTATTCTTGAACAAGTACGTTACTGCGCGAATTGGCTCAAAACGCAACAAGAAAGGGGGAAAAAAAAAAAAAAAGAAATACAGCGCTGAAAGGTAGAGAAGAGAGAGGAGAAGGGAAAAAAAGACTGACATTCCCTTTAGTTTTTATATCATCGAGTTTGGAGATAGTTTCTGGCGAGAAAAAAACGCTTTTACAGCGATTTGCGCTTAAAACGGTGAAAATTTCCTTGACCTGGTTTTGATAAATTCAGACATATGATTCAATAGTATGACCGGAAAGGCCAAGAATGAGCTTCTCGAGTTACAATCAATCATTTTCTATGCATCTAGAGAGAAATCCAGGCTTTCCCTGCTCATACTATTGAATCAATTGATTCAATAGTATGACCGGAAAGGCCAAGAATGAGCTTCTCGAGTTACAATCAATCATTTTCTATGCATCTAGAGAGAAATCCAGGCTTTCCCTGCTCATACTATTGAATCATATGTCTGAATTTATCAAAACCGGGTCAGAGAAAAGTGACGTCAGTATTCTTGAACAAGTACGTTACTGCGCGAATTGGCTCAAAACGCAACAAGAAAGGGGGGGAAAAAAAAAAAAAAGAAATACAGCGCTGAAAGGTAGAGAAGAGAGAGGAGAAGGGAAAAAAAGACTGACATTCCCTTTAGTTTTTATATCATCGAGTTTGGAGATAGTTTCTGGCGAGAAAAAAACGCTTTTACAGCGATTTGCGCTTAAAACGGTGAAAATTTCCTTGACCTGGTTTTGATAAATTCAGACATATGATTCAATAGTATGACCGGAAAGGCCAAGAATGAGCTTCTCGAGTTACAATCAATCATTTTCTATGCATCTAGAGAGAAATCCAGGCTTTCCCTGCTCATACTATTGAATCAATTGATTCAATAGTATGACCGGAAAGGCCAAGAATGAGCTTCTCGAGTTACAATCAATCATTTTCTATGCATCTAGAGAGAAATCCAGGCTTTCCCTGCTCATACTATTGAATCATATGTCTGAATTTATCAAAACCGGGTCAGAGAAAAGTGACGTCAGTATTCTTGAACAAGTACGTTACTGCGCGAATTGGCTCAAAACGCAACAAGAAAGGGGGGAAAAAAAAAAAAAAGAAATACAGCGCTGAAAGGTAGAGAAGAGAGAGGAGAAGGGAAAAAAAGACTGACATTCCCTTTAGTTTTTATATCATCGAGTTTGGAGATAGTTTCTGGCGAGAAAAAAACGCTTTTACAGCGATTTGCGCTTAAAACGGTGAAAATTTCCTTGACCTGGTTTTGATAAATTCAGACATATGATTCAATAGTATGACCGGAAAGGCCAAGAATGAGCTTCTCGAGTTACAATCAATCATTTTCTATGCATCTAGAGAGAAATCCAGGCTTTCCCTGCTCATACTATTGAATCATATGTCTGAATTTATCAAAACCGGGTCAGAGAAAAGTGACGTCAGTATTCTTGAACAAGTACGTTACTGCGCGAATTGGCTCAAAACGCAACAAGAAAGGGGGAAAAAAAAAAAAAAGAAATACAGCGCTGAAAGGTAGAGAAGAGAGAGGAGAAGGGAAAAAAAGACTGACATTCCCTTTAGTTTTTATATCATCGAGTTTGGAGATAGTTTCTGGCGAGAAAAAAACGCTTTTACAGCGATTTGCGCTTAAAACGGTGAAAATTTCCTTGACCTGGTTTTGATAAATTCAGACATATGATTCAATAGTATGACCGGAAAGGCCAAGAATGAGCTTCTCGAGTTACAATCAATCATTTTCTATGCATCTAGAGAGAAATCCAGGCTTTCCCTGCTCATACTATTGAATCATATGTCTGAATTTATCAAAACCGGGTCAGAGAAAAGTGACGTCAGTATTCTTGAACAAGTACGTTACTGCGCGAATTGGCTCAAAACGCAACAAGAAAGGGGGAAAAAAAAAAAAAAGAAATACAGCGCTGAAAGGTAGAGAAGAGAGAGGAGAAGGGAAAAAAAAGACTGACATTCCCTTTAGTTTTTATATCATCGAGTTTGGAGATAGTTTCTGGCGAGAAAAAAACGCTTTTACAGCGATTTGCGCTTAAAACGGTGAAAATTTCCTTGACCTGGTTTTGATAAATTCAGACATATGATTCAATAGTATGACCGGAAAGGCCAAGAATGAGCTTCTCGAGTTACAATCAATCATTTTCTATGCATCTAGAGAGAAATCCAGGCTTTCCCTGCTCATACTATTGAATCAATTGATTCAATAGTATGACCGGAAAGGCCAAGAATGAGCTTCTCGAGTTACAATCAATCATTTTCTATGCATCTAGAGAGAAATCCAGGCTTTCCCTGCTCATACTATTGAATCATATGTCTGAATTTATCAAAACCGGGTCAGAGAAAAGTGACGTCAGTATTCTTGAACAAGTACGTTACTGCGCGAATTGGCTCAAAACGCAACAAGAAAGGGGGGAAAAAAAAAAAAAGAAATACAGCGCTGAAAGGTAGAGAAGAGAGAGGAGAAGGGAAAAAAAGACTGACATTCCCTTTAGTTTTTATATCATCGAGTTTGGAGATAGTTTCTGGCGAGAAAAAAACGCTTTTACAGCGATTTGCGCTTAAAACGGTGAAAATTTCCTTGACCTGGTTTTGATAAATTCAGACATATGATTCAATAGTATGACCGGAAAGGCCAAGAATGAGCTTCTCGAGTTACAATCAATCATTTTCTATGCATCTAGAGAGAAATCCAGGCTTTCCCTGCTCATACTATTGAATCATATGTCTGAATTTATCAAAACCGGGTCAGAGAAAAGTGACGTCAGTATTCTTGAACAAGTACGTTACTGCGCGAATTGGCTCAAAACGCAACAAGAAAGGGGGAAAAAAAAAAAAAAAGAAATACAGCGCTGAAAGGTAGAGAAGAGAGAGGAGAAGGGAAAAAAAGACTGACATTCCCTTTAGTTTTTATATCATCGAGTTTGGAGATAGTTTCTGGCGAGAAAAAAACGCTTTTACAGCGATTTGCGCTTAAAACGGTGAAAATTTCCTTGACCTGGTTTTGATAAATTCAGACATATGATTCAATAGTATGACCGGAAAGGCCAAGAATGAGCTTCTCGAGTTACAATCAATCATTTTCTATGCATCTAGAGAGAAATCCAGGCTTTCCCTGCTCATACTATTGAATCATATGTCTGAATTTATCAAAACCGGGTCAGAGAAAAGTGACGTCAGTATTCTTGAACAAGTACGTTACTGCGCGAATTGGCTCAAAACGCAACAAGAAAGGGGGGAAAAAAAAAAAAAAGAAATACAGCGCTGAAAGGTAGAGAAGAGAGAGGAGAAGGGAAAAAAAGACTGACATTCCCTTTAGTTTTTATATCATCGAGTTTGGAGATAGTTTCTGGCGAGAAAAAAACGCTTTTACAGCGATTTGCGCTTAAAACGGTGAAAATTTCCTTGACCTGGTTTTGATAAATTCAGACATATGATTCAATAGTATGACCGGAAAGGCCAAGAATGAGCTTCTCGAGTTACAATCAATCATTTTCTATGCATCTAGAGAGAAATCCAGGCTTTCCCTGCTCATACTATTGAATCATATGTCTGAATTTATCAAAACCGGGTCAGAGAAAAGTGACGTCAGTATTCTTGAACAAGTACGTTACTGCGCGAATTGGCTCAAAACGCAACAAGAAAGGGGGAAAAAAAAAAAAAAAAGAAATACAGCGCTGAAAGGTAGAGAAGAGAGAGGAGAAGGGAAAAAAAGACTGACATTCCCTTTAGTTTTTATATCATCGAGTTTGGAGATAGTTTCTGGCGAGAAAAAAACGCTTTTACAGCGATTTGCGCTTAAAACGGTGAAAATTTCCTTGACCTGGTTTTGATAAATTCAGACATATGATTCAATAGTATGACCGGAAAGGCCAAGAATGAGCTTCTCGAGTTACAATCAATCATTTTCTATGCATCTAGAGAGAAATCCAGGCTTTCCCTGCTCATACTATTGAATCATATGTCTGAATTTATCAAAACCGGGTCAGAGAAAAGTGACGTCAGTATTCTTGAACAAGTACGTTACTGCGCGAATTGGCTCAAAACGCAACAAGAAAGGGGGAAAAAAAAAAAAAAAAAAGAAATACAGCGCTGAAAGGTAGAGAAGAGAGAGGAGAAGGGAAAAAAAGACTGACATTCCCTTTAGTTTTTATATCATCGAGTTTGGAGATAGTTTCTGGCGAGAAAAAAACGCTTTTACAGCGATTTGCGCTTAAAACGGTGAAAATTTCCTTGACCTGGTTTTGATAAATTCAGACATATGATTCAATAGTATGACCGGAAAGGCCAAGAATGAGCTTCTCGAGTTACAATCAATCATTTTCTATGCATCTAGAGAGAAATCCAGGCTTTCCCTGCTCATACTATTGAATCATATGTCTGAATTTATCAAAACCGGGTCAGAGAAAAGTGACGTCAGTATTCTTGAACAAGTACGTTACTGCGCGAATTGGCTCAAAACGCAACAAGAAAGGGGGAAAAAAAAAAAAAAAAGAAATACAGCGCTGAAAGGTAGAGAAGAGAGAGGAGAAGGGAAAAAAAGACTGACATTCCCTTTAGTTTTTATATCATCGAGTTTGGAGATAGTTTCTGGCGAGAAAAAAACGCTTTTACAGCGATTTGCGCTTAAAACGGTGAAAATTTCCTTGACCTGGTTTTGATAAATTCAGACATATGATTCAATAGTATGACCGGAAAGGCCAAGAATGAGCTTCTCGAGTTACAATCAATCATTTTCTATGCATCTAGAGAGAAATCCAGGCTTTCCCTGCTCATACTATTGAATCATATGTCTGAATTTATCAAAACCGGGTCAGAGAAAAGTGACGTCAGTATTCTTGAACAAGTACGTTACTGCGCGAATTGGCTCAAAACGCAACAAGAAAGGGGGAAAAAAAAAAAAAAGAAATACAGCGCTGAAAGGTAGAGAAGAGAGAGGAGAAGGGAAAAAAAAGACTGACATTCCCTTTAGTTTTTATATCATCGAGTTTGGAGATAGTTTCTGGCGAGAAAAAAACGCTTTTACAGCGATTTGCGCTTAAAACGGTGAAAATTTCCTTGACCTGGTTTTGATAAATTCAGACATATGATTCAATAGTATGACCGGAAAGGCCAAGAATGAGCTTCTCGAGTTACAATCAATCATTTTCTATGCATCTAGAGAGAAATCCAGGCTTTCCCTGCTCATACTATTGAATCATATGTCTGAATTTATCAAAACCGGGTCAGAGAAAAGTGACGTCAGTATTCTTGAACAAGTACGTTACTGCGCGAATTGGCTCAAAACGCAACAAGAAAGGGGGAAAAAAAAAAAAAAGAAATACAGCGCTGAAAGGTAGAGAAGAGAGAGGAGAAGGGAAAAAAAGACTGACATTCCCTTTAGTTTTTATATCATCGAGTTTGGAGATAGTTTCTGGCGAGAAAAAAACGCTTTTACAGCGATTTGCGCTTAAAACGGTGAAAATTTCCTTGACCTGGTTTTGATAAATTCAGACATATGATTCAATAGTATGACCGGAAAGGCCAAGAATGAGCTTCTCGAGTTACAATCAATCATTTTCTATGCATCTAGAGAGAAATCCAGGCTTTCCCTGCTCATACTATTGAATCAATTGATTCAATAGTATGACCGGAAAGGCCAAGAATGAGCTTCTCGAGTTACAATCAATCATTTTCTATGCATCTAGAGAGAAATCCAGGCTTTCCCTGCTCATACTATTGAATCATATGTCTGAATTTATCAAAACCGGGTCAGAGAAAAGTGACGTCAGTATTCTTGAACAAGTACGTTACTGCGCGAATTGGCTCAAAACGCAACAAGAAAGGGGGAAAAAAAAAAAAAGAAATACAGCGCTGAAAGGTAGAGAAGAGAGAGGAGAAGGGAAAAAAAGACTGACATTCCCTTTAGTTTTTATATCATCGAGTTTGGAGATAGTTTCTGGCGAGAAAAAAACGCTTTTACAGCGATTTGCGCTTAAAACGGTGAAAATTTCCTTGACCTGGTTTTGATAAATTCAGACATATGATTCAATAGTATGACCGGAAAGGCCAAGAATGAGCTTCTCGAGTTACAATCAATCATTTTCTATGCATCTAGAGAGAAATCCAGGCTTTCCCTGCTCATACTATTGAATCAATTGATTCAATAGTATGACCGGAAAGGCCAAGAATGAGCTTCTCGAGTTACAATCAATCATTTTCTATGCATCTAGAGAGAAATCCAGGCTTTCCCTGCTCATACTATTGAATCATATGTCTGAATTTATCAAAACCGGGTCAGAGAAAAGTGACGTCAGTATTCTTGAACAAGTACGTTACTGCGCGAATTGGCTCAAAACGCAACAAGAAAGGGGGGAAAAAAAAAAAAAAAGAAATACAGCGCTGAAAGGTAGAGAAGAGAGAGGAGAAGGGAAAAAAAGACTGACATTCCCTTTAGTTTTTATATCATCGAGTTTGGAGATAGTTTCTGGCGAGAAAAAAACGCTTTTACAGCGATTTGCGCTTAAAACGGTGAAAATTTCCTTGACCTGGTTTTGATAAATTCAGACATATGATTCAATAGTATGACCGGAAAGGCCAAGAATGAGCTTCTCGAGTTACAATCAATCATTTTCTATGCATCTAGAGAGAAATCCAGGCTTTCCCTGCTCATACTATTGAATCAATTGATTCAATAGTATGACCGGAAAGGCCAAGAATGAGCTTCTCGAGTTACAATCAATCATTTTCTATGCATCTAGAGAGAAATCCAGGCTTTCCCTGCTCATACTATTGAATCATATGTCTGAATTTATCAAAACCGGGTCAGAGAAAAGTGACGTCAGTATTCTTGAACAAGTACGTTACTGCGCGAATTGGCTCAAAACGCAACAAGAAAGGGGGGAAAAAAAAAAAAAGAAATACAGCGCTGAAAGGTAGAGAAGAGAGAGGAGAAGGGAAAAAAAGACTGACATTCCCTTTAGTTTTTATATCATCGAGTTTGGAGATAGTTTCTGGCGAGAAAAAAACGCTTTTACAGCGATTTGCGCTTAAAACGGTGAAAATTTCCTTGACCTGGTTTTGATAAATTCAGACATATGATTCAATAGTATGACCGGAAAGGCCAAGAATGAGCTTCTCGAGTTACAATCAATCATTTTCTATGCATCTAGAGAGAAATCCAGGCTTTCCCTGCTCATACTATTGAATCATATGTCTGAATTTATCAAAACCGGGTCAGAGAAAAGTGACGTCAGTATTCTTGAACAAGTACGTTACTGCGCGAATTGGCTCAAAACGCAACAAGAAAGGGGGGAAAAAAAAAAAAAAAGAAATACAGCGCTGAAAGGTAGAGAAGAGAGAGGAGAAGGGAAAAAAAGACTGACATTCCCTTTAGTTTTTATATCATCGAGTTTGGAGATAGTTTCTGGCGAGAAAAAAACGCTTTTACAGCGATTTGCGCTTAAAACGGTGAAAATTTCCTTGACCTGGTTTTGATAAATTCAGACATATGATTCAATAGTATGACCGGAAAGGCCAAGAATGAGCTTCTCGAGTTACAATCAATCATTTTCTATGCATCTAGAGAGAAATCCAGGCTTTCCCTGCTCATACTATTGAATCAATTGATTCAATAGTATGACCGGAAAGGCCAAGAATGAGCTTCTCGAGTTACAATCAATCATTTTCTATGCATCTAGAGAGAAATCCAGGCTTTCCCTGCTCATACTATTGAATCATATGTCTGAATTTATCAAAACCGGGTCAGAGAAAAGTGACGTCAGTATTCTTGAACAAGTACGTTACTGCGCGAATTGGCTCAAAACGCAACAAGAAAGGGGGAAAAAAAAAAAAAAGAAATACAGCGCTGAAAGGTAGAGAAGAGAGAGGAGAAGGGAAAAAAAGACTGACATTCCCTTTAGTTTTTATATCATCGAGTTTGGAGATAGTTTCTGGCGAGAAAAAAACGCTTTTACAGCGATTTGCGCTTAAAACGGTGAAAATTTCCTTGACCTGGTTTTGATAAATTCAGACATATGATTCAATAGTATGACCGGAAAGGCCAAGAATGAGCTTCTCGAGTTACAATCAATCATTTTCTATGCATCTAGAGAGAAATCCAGGCTTTCCCTGCTCATACTATTGAATCAATTGATTCAATAGTATGACCGGAAAGGCCAAGAATGAGCTTCTCGAGTTACAATCAATCATTTTCTATGCATCTAGAGAGAAATCCAGGCTTTCCCTGCTCATACTATTGAATCATATGTCTGAATTTATCAAAACCGGGTCAGAGAAAAGTGACGTCAGTATTCTTGAACAAGTACGTTACTGCGCGAATTGGCTCAAAACGCAACAAGAAAGGGGGGAAAAAAAAAAAAAAAGAAATACAGCGCTGAAAGGTAGAGAAGAGAGAGGAGAAGGGAAAAAAAGACTGACATTCCCTTTAGTTTTTATGTCATCGAGTTTGGAGATAGTTTCTGGCGAGAAAAAAACGCTTTTACAGCGATTTGCGCTTAAAACGGTGAAAATTTCCTTGACCTGGTTTTGATAAATTCAGACATATGATTCAATAGTATGACCGGAAAGGCCAAGAATGAGCTTCTCGAGTTACAATCAATCATTTTCTATGCATCTAGAGAGAAATCCAGGCTTTCCCTGCTCATACTATTGAATCAATTGATTCAATAGTATGACCGGAAAGGCCAAGAATGAGCTTCTCGAGTTACAATCAATCATTTTCTATGCATCTAGAGAGAAATCCAGGCTTTCCCTGCTCATACTATTGAATCATATGTCTGAATTTATCAAAACCGGGTCAGAGAAAAGTGACGTCAGTATTCTTGAACAAGTACGTTACTGCGCGAATTGGCTCAAAACGCAACAAGAAAGGGGGGAAAAAAAAAAAAAAAGAAATACAGCGCTGAAAGGTAGAGAAGAGAGAGGAGAAGGGAAAAAAAGACTGACATTCCCTTTAGTTTTTATATCATCGAGTTTGGAGATAGTTTCTGGCGAGAAAAAAACGCTTTTACAGCGATTTGCGCTTAAAACGGTGAAAATTTCCTTGACCTGGTTTTGATAAATTCAGACATATGATTCAATAGTATGACCGGAAAGGCCAAGAATGAGCTTCTCGAGTTACAATCAATCATTTTCTATGCATCTAGAGAGAAATCCAGGCTTTCCCTGCTCATACTATTGAATCAATTGATTCAATAGTATGACCGGAAAGGCCAAGAATGAGCTTCTCGAGTTACAATCAATCATTTTCTATGCATCTAGAGAGAAATCCAGGCTTTCCCTGCTCATACTATTGAATCATATGTCTGAATTTATCAAAACCGGGTCAGAGAAAAGTGACGTCAGTATTCTTGAACAAGTACGTTACTGCGCGAATTGGCTCAAAACGCAACAAGAAAGGGGGGAAAAAAAAAAAAAGAAATACAGCGCTGAAAGGTAGAGAAGAGAGAGGAGAAGGGAAAAAAAGACTGACATTCCCTTTAGTTTTTATATCATCGAGTTTGGAGATAGTTTCTGGCGAGAAAAAAACGCTTTTACAGCGATTTGCGCTTAAAACGGTGAAAATTTCCTTGACCTGGTTTTGATAAATTCAGACATATGATTCAATAGTATGACCGGAAAGGCCAAGAATGAGCTTCTCGAGTTACAATCAATCATTTTCTATGCATCTAGAGAGAAATCCAGGCTTTCCCTGCTCATACTATTGAATCATATGTCTGAATTTATCAAAACCGGGTCAGAGAAAAGTGACGTCAGTATTCTTGAACAAGTACGTTACTGCGCGAATTGGCTCAAAACGCAACAAGAAAGGGGGGAAAAAAAAAAAAAGAAATACAGCGCTGAAAGGTAGAGAAGAGAGAGGAGAAGGGAAAAAAAGACTGACATTCCCTTTAGTTTTTATATCATCGAGTTTGGAGATAGTTTCTGGCGAGAAAAAAACGCTTTTACAGCGATTTGCGCTTAAAACGGTGAAAATTTCCTTGACCTGGTTTTGATAAATTCAGACATATGATTCAATAGTATGACCGGAAAGGCCAAGAATGAGCTTCTCGAGTTACAATCAATCATTTTCTATGCATCTAGAGAGAAATCCAGGCTTTCCCTGCTCATACTATTGAATCATATGTCTGAATTTATCAAAACCGGGTCAGAGAAAAGTGACGTCAGTATTCTTGAACAAGTACGTTACTGCGCAAATTGGCTCAAAACGCAACAAGAAAGGGGCAAAAAAAAAAAAAAGAAATACAGCGCTGAAAGGTAGAGAAGAGAGAGGAGAAGGGAAAAAAAGACTGACATTCCCTTTAGTTTTTATATCATCGAGTTTGGAGATAGTTTCTGGCGAGAAAAAAACGCTTTTACAGCGATTTGCGCTTAAAACGGTGAAAATTTCCTTGACCTGGTTTTGATAAATTCAGACATATGATTCAATAGTATGACCGGAAAGGCCAAGAATGAGCTTCTCGAGTTACAATCAATCATTTTCTATGCATCTAGAGAGAAATCCAGGCTTTCCCTGCTCATACTATTGAATCAATTGATTCAATAGTATGACCGGAAAGGCCAAGAATGAGCTTCTCGAGTTACAATCAATCATTTTCTATGCATCTAGAGAGAAATCCAGGCTTTCCCTGCTCATACTATTGAATCATATGTCTGAATTTATCAAAACCGGGTCAGAGAAAAGTGACGTCAGTATTCTTGAACAAGTACGTTACTGCGCGAATTGGCTCAAAACGCAACAAGAAAGGGGGGGAAAAAAAAAAAAAAAAGAAATACAGCGCTGAAAGGTAGAGAAGAGAGAGGAGAAGGGAAAAAAAGACTGACATTCCCTTTAGTTTTTATGTCATCGAGTTTGGAGATAGTTTCTGGCGAGAAAAAAACGCTTTTACAGCGATTTGCGCTTAAAACGGTGAAAATTTCCTTGACCTGGTTTTGATAAATTCAGACATATGATTCAATAGTATGACCGGAAAGGCCAAGAATGAGCTTCTCGAGTTACAATCAATCATTTTCTATGCATCTAGAGAGAAATCCAGGCTTTCCCTGCTCATACTATTGAATCAATTGATTCAATAGTATGACCGGAAAGGCCAAGAATGAGCTTCTCGAGTTACAATCAATCATTTTCTATGCATCTAGAGAGAAATCCAGGCTTTCCCTGCTCATACTATTGAATCATATGTCTGAATTTATCAAAACCGGGTCAGAGAAAAGTGACGTCAGTATTCTTGAACAAGTACGTTACTGCGCGAATTGGCTCAAAACGCAACAAGAAAGGGGGGAAAAAAAAAAAAAAAGAAATACAGCGCTGAAAGGTAGAGAAGAGAGAGGAGAAGGGAAAAAAAGACTGACATTCCCTTTAGTTTTTATATCATCGAGTTTGGAGATAGTTTCTGGCGAGAAAAAAACGCTTTTACAGCGATTTGCGCTTAAAACGGTGAAAATTTCCTTGACCTGGTTTTGATAAATTCAGACATATGATTCAATAGTATGACCGGAAAGGCCAAGAATGAGCTTCTCGAGTTACAATCAATCATTTTCTATGCATCTAGAGAGAAATCCAGGCTTTCCCTGCTCATACTATTGAATCAATTGATTCAATAGTATGACCGGAAAGGCCAAGAATGAGCTTCTCGAGTTACAATCAATCATTTTCTATGCATCTAGAGAGAAATCCAGGCTTTCCCTGCTCATACTATTGAATCATATGTCTGAATTTATCAAAACCGGGTCAGAGAAAAGTGACGTCAGTATTCTTGAACAAGTACGTTACTGCGCGAATTGGCTCAAAACGCAACAAGAAAGGGGGAAAAAAAAAAAAAGAAATACAGCGCTGAAAGGTAGAGAAGAGAGAGGAGAAGGGAAAAAAAGACTGACATTCCCTTTAGTTTTTATATCATCGAGTTTGGAGATAGTTTCTGGCGAGAAAAAAACGCTTTTACAGCGATTTGCGCTTAAAACGGTGAAAATTTCCTTGACCTGGTTTTGATAAATTCAGACATATGATTCAATAGTATGACCGGAAAGGCCAAGAATGAGCTTCTCGAGTTACAATCAATCATTTTCTATGCATCTAGAGAGAAATCCAGGCTTTCCCTGCTCATACTATTGAATCATATGTCTGAATTTATCAAAACCGGGTCAGAGAAAAGTGACGTCAGTATTCTTGAACAAGTACGTTACTGCGCGAATTGGCTCAAAACGCAACAAGAAAGGGGGAAAAAAAAAAAAAGAAATACAGCGCTGAAAGGTAGAGAAGAGAGAGGAGAAGGGAAAAAAAAGACTGACATTCCCTTTAGTTTTTATATCATCGAGTTTGGAGATAGTTTCTGGCGAGAAAAAAACGCTTTTACAGCGATTTGCGCTTAAAACGGTGAAAATTTCCTTGACCTGGTTTTGATAAATTCAGACATATGATTCAATAGTATGACCGGAAAGGCCAAGAATGAGCTTCTCGAGTTACAATCAATCATTTTCTATGCATCTAGAGAGAAATCCAGGCTTTCCCTGCTCATACTATTGAATCAATTGATTCAATAGTATGACCGGAAAGGCCAAGAATGAGCTTCTCGAGTTACAATCAATCATTTTCTATGCATCTAGAGAGAAATCCAGGCTTTCCCTGCTCATACTATTGAATCATATGTCTGAATTTATCAAAACCGGGTCAGAGAAAAGTGACGTCAGTATTCTTGAACAAGTACGTTACTGCGCGAATTGGCTCAAAACGCAACAAGAAAGGGGGAAAAAAAAAAAAAAGAAATACAGCGCTGAAAGGTAGAGAAGAGAGAGGAGAAGGGAAAAAAAGACTGACATTCCCTTTAGTTTTTATATCATCGAGTTTGGAGATAGTTTCTGGCGAGAAAAAAACGCTTTTACAGCGATTTGCGCTTAAAACGGTGAAAATTTCCTTGACCTGGTTTTGATAAATTCAGACATATGATTCAATAGTATGACCGGAAAGGCCAAGAATGAGCTTCTCGAGTTACAATCAATCATTTTCTATGCATCTAGAGAGAAATCCAGGCTTTCCCTGCTCATACTATTGAATCATATGTCTGAATTTATCAAAACCGGGTCAGAGAAAAGTGACGTCAGTATTCTTGAACAAGTACGTTACTGCGCGAATTGGCTCAAAACGCAACAAGAAAGGGGGAAAAAAAAAAAAAAAGAAATACAGCGCTGAAAGGTAGAGAAGAGAGAGGAGAAGGGAAAAAAAGACTGACATTCCCTTTAGTTTTTATATCATCGAGTTTGGAGATAGTTTCTGGCGAGAAAAAAACGCTTTTACAGCGATTTGCGCTTAAAACGGTGAAAATTTCCTTGACCTGGTTTTGATAAATTCAGACATATGATTCAATAGTATGACCGGAAAGGCCAAGAATGAGCTTCTCGAGTTACAATCAATCATTTTCTATGCATCTAGAGAGAAATCCAGGCTTTCCCTGCTCATACTATTGAATCATATGTCTGAATTTATCAAAACCGGGTCAGAGAAAAGTGACGTCAGTATTCTTGAACAAGTACGTTACTGCGCGAATTGGCTCAAAACGCAACAAGAAAGGGGGGAAAAAAAAAAAAAAGAAATACAGCGCTGAAAGGTAGAGAAGAGAGAGGAGAAGGGAAAAAAAGACTGACATTCCCTTTAGTTTTTATATCATCGAGTTTGGAGATAGTTTCTGGCGAGAAAAAAACGCTTTTACAGCGATTTGCGCTTAAAACGGTGAAAATTTCCTTGACCTGGTTTTGATAAATTCAGACATATGATTCAATAGTATGACCGGAAAGGCCAAGAATGAGCTTCTCGAGTTACAATCAATCATTTTCTATGCATCTAGAGAGAAATCCAGGCTTTCCCTGCTCATACTATTGAATCATATGTCTGAATTTATCAAAACCGGGTCAGAGAAAAGTGACGTCAGTATTCTTGAACAAGTACGTTACTGCGCAAATTGGCTCAAAACGCAACAAGAAAGGGGCAAAAAAAAAAAAAAAGAAATACAGCGCTGAAAGGTAGAGAAGAGAGAGGAGAAGGGAAAAAAAGACTGACATTCCCTTTAGTTTTTATATCATCGAGTTTGGAGATAGTTTCTGGCGAGAAAAAAACGCTTTTACAGCGATTTGCGCTTAAAACGGTGAAAATTTCCTTGACCTGGTTTTGATAAATTCAGACATATGATTCAATAGTATGACCGGAAAGGCCAAGAATGAGCTTCTCGAGTTACAATCAATCATTTTCTATGCATCTAGAGAGAAATCCAGGCTTTCCCTGCTCATACTATTGAATCATATGTCTGAATTTATCAAAACCGGGTCAGAGAAAAGTGACGTCAGTATTCTTGAACAAGTACGTTACTGCGCGAATTGGCTCAAAACGCAACAAGAAAGGGGGGAAAAAAAAAAAAAGAAATACAGCGCTGAAAGGTAGAGAAGAGAGAGGAGAAGGGAAAAAAAGACTGACATTCCCTTTAGTTTTTATATCATCGAGTTTGGAGATAGTTTCTGGCGAGAAAAAAACGCTTTTACAGCGATTTGCGCTTAAAACGGTGAAAATTTCCTTGACCTGGTTTTGATAAATTCAGACATATGATTCAATAGTATGACCGGAAAGGCCAAGAATGAGCTTCTCGAGTTACAATCAATCATTTTCTATGCATCTAGAGAGAAATCCAGGCTTTCCCTGCTCATACTATTGAATCATATGTCTGAATTTATCAAAACCGGGTCAGAGAAAAGTGACGTCAGTATTCTTGAACAAGTACGTTACTGCGCGAATTGGCTCAAAACGCAACAAGAAAGGGGGGGAAAAAAAAAAAAAGAAATACAGCGCTGAAAGGTAGAGAAGAGAGAGGAGAAGGGAAAAAAAGACTGACATTCCCTTTAGTTTTTATATCATCGAGTTTGGAGATAGTTTCTGGCGAGAAAAAAACGCTTTTACAGCGATTTGCGCTTAAAACGGTGAAAATTTCCTTGACCTGGTTTTGATAAATTCAGACATATGATTCAATAGTATGACCGGAAAGGCCAAGAATGAGCTTCTCGAGTTACAATCAAACATTTTCTATGCATCTAGAGAGAAATCCAGGCTTTCCCTGCTCATACTATTGAATCATATGTCTGAATTTATCAAAACCGGGTCAGAGAAAAGTGACGTCAGTATTCTTGAACAAGTACGTTACTGCGCAAATTGGCTCAAAACGCAACAAGAAAGGGGCAAAAAAAAAAAAAAAGAAATACAGCGCTGAAAGGTAGAGAAGAGAGAGGAGAAGGGAAAAAAAGACTGACATTCCCTTTAGTTTTTATATCATCGAGTTTGGAGATAGTTTCTGGCGAGAAAAAAACGCTTTTACAGCGATTTGCGCTTAAAACGGTGAAAATTTCCTTGACCTGGTTTTGATAAATTCAGACATATGATTCAATAGTATGACCGGAAAGGCCAAGAATGAGCTTCTCGAGTTACAATCAATCATTTTCTATGCATCTAGAGAGAAATCCAGGCTTTCCCTGCTCATACTATTGAATCATATGTCTGAATTTATCAAAACCGGGTCAGAGAAAAGTGACGTCAGTATTCTTGAACAAGTACGTTACTGCGCGAATTGGCTCAAAACGCAACAAGAAAGGGGGGAAAAAAAAAAAAAAAGAAATACAGCGCTGAAAGGTAGAGAAGAGAGAGGAGAAGGGAAAAAAAGACTGACATTCCCTTTAGTTTTTATATCATCGAGTTTGGAGATAGTTTCTGGCGAGAAAAAAACGCTTTTACAGCGATTTGCGCTTAAAACGGTGAAAATTTCCTTGACCTGGTTTTGATAAATTCAGACATATGATTCAATAGTATGACCGGAAAGGCCAAGAATGAGCTTCTCGAGTTACAATCAAACATTTTCTATGCATCTAGAGAGAAATCCAGGCTTTCCCTGCTCATACTATTGAATCATATGTCTGAATTTATCAAAACCGGGTCAGAGAAAAGTGACGTCAGTATTCTTGAACAAGTACGTTACTGCGCAAATTGGCTCAAAACGCAACAAGAAAGGGGCAAAAAAAAAAAAAAAGAAATACAGCGCTGAAAGGTAGAGAAGAGAGAGGAGAAGGGAAAAAAAGACTGACATTCCCTTTAGTTTTTATATCATCGAGTTTGGAGATAGTTTCTGGCGAGAAAAAAACGCTTTTACAGCGATTTGCGCTTAAAACGGTGAAAATTTCCTTGACCTGGTTTTGATAAATTCAGACATATGATTCAATAGTATGACCGGAAAGGCCAAGAATGAGCTTCTCGAGTTACAATCAATCATTTTCTATGCATCTAGAGAGAAATCCAGGCTTTCCCTGCTCATACTATTGAATCATATGTCTGAATTTATCAAAACCGGGTCAGAGAAAAGTGACGTCAGTATTCTTGAACAAGTACGTTACTGCGCGAATTGGCTCAAAACGCAACAAGAAAGGGGGAAAAAAAAAAAAAGAAATACAGCGCTGAAAGGTAGAGAAGAGAGAGGAGAAGGGAAAAAAAGACTGACATTCCCTTTAGTTTTTATATCATCGAGTTTGGAGATAGTTTCTGGCGAGAAAAAAACGCTTTTACAGCGATTTGCGCTTAAAACGGTGAAAATTTCCTTGACCTGGTTTTGATAAATTCAGACATATGATTCAATAGTATGACCGGAAAGGCCAAGAATGAGCTTCTCGAGTTACAATCAATCATTTTCTATGCATCTAGAGAGAAATCCAGGCTTTCCCTGCTCATACTATTGAATCATATGTCTGAATTTATCAAAACCGGGTCAGAGAAAAGTGACGTCAGTATTCTTGAACAAGTACGTTACTGCGCGAATTGGCTCAAAACGCAACAAGAAAGGGGGAAAAAAAAAAAAGAAATACAGCGCTGAAAGGTAGAGAAGAGAGAGGAGAAGGGAAAAAAAGACTGACATTCCCTTTAGTTTTTATATCATCGAGTTTGGAGATAGTTTCTGGCGAGAAAAAAACGCTTTTACAGCGATTTGCGCTTAAAACGGTGAAAATTTCCTTGACCTGGTTTTGATAAATTCAGACATATGATTCAATAGTATGACCGGAAAGGCCAAGAATGAGCTTCTCGAGTTACAATCAAACATTTTCTATGCATCTAGAGAGAAATCCAGGCTTTCCCTGCTCATACTATTGAATCATATGTCTGAATTTATCAAAACCGGGTCAGAGAAAAGTGACGTCAGTATTCTTGAACAAGTACGTTACTGCGCAAATTGGCTCAAAACGCAACAAGAAAGGGGCAAAAAAAAAAAAAAGAAATACAGCGCTGAAAGGTAGAGAAGAGAGAGGAGAAGGGAAAAAAAGACTGACATTCCCTTTAGTTTTTATATCATCGAGTTTGGAGATAGTTTCTGGCGAGAAAAAAACGCTTTTACAGCGATTTGCGCTTAAAACGGTGAAAATTTCCTTGACCTGGTTTTGATAAATTCAGACATATGATTCAATAGTATGACCGGAAAGGCCAAGAATGAGCTTCTCGAGTTACAATCAATCATTTTCTATGCATCTAGAGAGAAATCCAGGCTTTCCCTGCTCATACTATTGAATCATATGTCTGAATTTATCAAAACCGGGTCAGAGAAAAGTGACGTCAGTATTCTTGAACAAGTACGTTACTGCGCGAATTGGCTCAAAACGCAACAAGAAAGGGGGGAAAAAAAAAAAAAGAAATACAGCGCTGAAAGGTAGAGAAGAGAGAGGAGAAGGGAAAAAAAGACTGACATTCCCTTTAGTTTTTATATCATCGAGTTTGGAGATAGTTTCTGGCGAGAAAAAAACGCTTTTACAGCGATTTGCGCTTAAAACGGTGAAAATTTCCTTGACCTGGTTTTGATAAATTCAGACATATGATTCAATAGTATGACCGGAAAGGCCAAGAATGAGCTTCTCGAGTTACAATCAAACATTTTCTATGCATCTAGAGAGAAATCCAGGCTTTCCCTGCTCATACTATTGAATCATATGTCTGAATTTATCAAAACCGGGTCAGAGAAAAGTGACGTCAGTATTCTTGAACAAGTACGTTACTGCGCGAATTGGCTCAAAACGCAACAAGAAAGGGGGAAAAAAAAAAAAAGAAATACAGCGCTGAAAGGTAGAGAAGAGAGAGGAGAAGGGAAAAAAAGACTGACATTCCCTTTAGTTTTTATATCATCGAGTTTGGAGATAGTTTCTGGCGAGAAAAAAACGCTTTTACAGCGATTTGCGCTTAAAACGGTGAAAATTTCCTTGACCTGGTTTTGATAAATTCAGACATATGATTCAATAGTATGACCGGAAAGGCCAAGAATGAGCTTCTCGAGTTACAATCAATCATTTTCTATGCATCTAGAGAGAAATCCAGGCTTTCCCTGCTCATACTATTGAATCATATGTCTGAATTTATCAAAACCGGGTCAGAGAAAAGTGACGTCAGTATTCTTGAACAAGTACGTTACTGCGCGAATTGGCTCAAAACGCAACAAGAAAGGGGGGAAAAAAAAAAAAAGAAATACAGCGCTGAAAGGTAGAGAAGAGAGAGGAGAAGGGAAAAAAAGACTGACATTCCCTTTAGTTTTTATATCATCGAGTTTGGAGATAGTTTCTGGCGAGAAAAAAACGCTTTTACAGCGATTTGCGCTTAAAACGGTGAAAATTTCCTTGACCTGGTTTTGATAAATTCAGACATATGATTCAATAGTATGACCGGAAAGGCCAAGAATGAGCTTCTCGAGTTACAATCAAACATTTTCTATGCATCTAGAGAGAAATCCAGGCTTTCCCTGCTCATACTATTGAATCATATGTCTGAATTTATCAAAACCGGGTCAGAGAAAAGTGACGTCAGTATTCTTGAACAAGTACGTTACTGCGCAAATTGGCTCAAAACGCAACAAGAAAGGGGCAAAAAAAAAAAAAAAGAAATACAGCGCTGAAAGGTAGAGAAGAGAGAGGAGAAGGGAAAAAAAGACTGACATTCCCTTTAGTTTTTATATCATCGAGTTTGGAGATAGTTTCTGGCGAGAAAAAAACGCTTTTACAGCGATTTGCGCTTAAAACGGTGAAAATTTCCTTGACCTGGTTTTGATAAATTCAGACATATGATTCAATAGTATGACCGGAAAGGCCAAGAATGAGCTTCTCGAGTTACAATCAATCATTTTCTATGCATCTAGAGAGAAATCCAGGCTTTCCCTGCTCATACTATTGAATCATATGTCTGAATTTATCAAAACCGGGTCAGAGAAAAGTGACGTCAGTATTCTTGAACAAGTACGTTACTGCGCGAATTGGCTCAAAACGCAACAAGAAAGGGGGGAAAAAAAAAAAAAGAAATACAGCGCTGAAAGGTAGAGAAGAGAGAGGAGAAGGGAAAAAAAGACTGACATTCCCTTTAGTTTTTATATCATCGAGTTTGGAGATAGTTTCTGGCGAGAAAAAAACGCTTTTACAGCGATTTGCGCTTAAAACGGTGAAAATTTCCTTGACCTGGTTTTGATAAATTCAGACATATGATTCAATAGTATGACCGGAAAGGCCAAGAATGAGCTTCTCGAGTTACAATCAAACATTTTCTATGCATCTAGAGAGAAATCCAGGCTTTCCCTGCTCATACTATTGAATCATATGTCTGAATTTATCAAAACCGGGTCAGAGAAAAGTGACGTCAGTATTCTTGAACAAGTACGTTACTGCGCGAATTGGCTCAAAACGCAACAAGAAAGGGGGGAAAAAAAAAAAAAAAGAAATACAGCGCTGAAAGGTAGAGAAGAGAGAGGAGAAGGGAAAAAAAAGACTGACATTCCCTTTAGTTTTTATATCATCGAGTTTGGAGATAGTTTCTGGCGAGAAAAAAACGCTTTTACAGCGATTTGCGCTTAAAACGGTGAAAATTTCCTTGACCTGGTTTTGATAAATTCAGACATATGATTCAATAGTATGACCGGAAAGGCCAAGAATGAGCTTCTCGAGTTACAATCAATCATTTTCTATGCATCTAGAGAGAAATCCAGGCTTTCCCTGCTCATACTATTGAATCATATGTCTGAATTTATCAAAACCGGGTCAGAGAAAAGTGACGTCAGTATTCTTGAACAAGTACGTTACTGCGCGAATTGGCTCAAAACGCAACAAGAAAGGGGGGAAAAAAAAAAAAAAGAAATACAGCGCTGAAAGGTAGAGAAGAGAGAGGAGAAGGGAAAAAAAAGACTGACATTCCCTTTAGTTTTTATATCATCGAGTTTGGAGATAGTTTCTGGCGAGAAAAAAACGCTTTTACAGCGATTTGCGCTTAAAACGGTGAAAATTTCCTTGACCTGGTTTTGATAAATTCAGACATATGATTCAATAGTATGACCGGAAAGGCCAAGAATGAGCTTCTCGAGTTACAATCAATCATTTTCTATGCATCTAGAGAGAAATCCAGGCTTTCCCTGCTCATACTATTGAATCATATGTCTGAATTTATCAAAACCGGGTCAGAGAAAAGTGACGTCAGTATTCTTGAACAAGTACGTTACTGCGCGAATTGGCTCAAAACGCAACAAGAAAGGGGGAAAAAAAAAAAAAAGAAATACAGCGCTGAAAGGTAGAGAAGAGAGAGGAGAAGGGAAAAAAAGACTGACATTCCCTTTAGTTTTTATATCATCGAGTTTGGAGATAGTTTCTGGCGAGAAAAAAACGCTTTTACAGCGATTTGCGCTTAAAACGGTGAAAATTTCCTTGACCTGGTTTTGATAAATTCAGACATATGATTCAATAGTATGACCGGAAAGGCCAAGAATGAGCTTCTCGAGTTACAATCAATCATTTTCTATGCATCTAGAGAGAAATCCAGGCTTTCCCTGCTCATACTATTGAATCATATGTCTGAATTTATCAAAACCGGGTCAGAGAAAAGTGACGTCAGTATTCTTGAACAAGTACGTTACTGCGCGAATTGGCTCAAAACGCAACAAGAAAGGGGGGAAAAAAAAAAAAAGAAATACAGCGCTGAAAGGTAGAGAAGAGAGAGGAGAAGGGAAAAAAAGACTGACATTCCCTTTAGTTTTTATATCATCGAGTTTGGAGATAGTTTCTGGCGAGAAAAAAACGCTTTTACAGCGATTTGCGCTTAAAACGGTGAAAATTTCCTTGACCTGGTTTTGATAAATTCAGACATATGATTCAATAGTATGACCGGAAAGGCCAAGAATGAGCTTCTCGAGTTACAATCAATCATTTTCTATGCATCTAGAGAGAAATCCAGGCTTTCCCTGCTCATACTATTGAATCATATGTCTGAATTTATCAAAACCGGGTCAGAGAAAAGTGACGTCAGTATTCTTGAACAAGTACGTTACTGCGCGAATTGGCTCAAAACGCAACAAGAAAGGGGGGAAAAAAAAAAAAAAAGAAATACAGCGCTGAAAGGTAGAGAAGAGAGAGGAGAAGGGAAAAAAAGACTGACATTCCCTTTAGTTTTTATATCATCGAGTTTGGAGATAGTTTCTGGCGAGAAAAAAACGCTTTTACAGCGATTTGCGCTTAAAACGGTGAAAATTTCCTTGACCTGGTTTTGATAAATTCAGACATATGATTCAATAGTATGACCGGAAAGGCCAAGAATGAGCTTCTCGAGTTACAATCAATCATTTTCTATGCATCTAGAGAGAAATCCAGGCTTTCCCTGCTCATACTATTGAATCATATGTCTGAATTTATCAAAACCGGGTCAGAGAAAAGTGACGTCAGTATTCTTGAACAAGTACGTTACTGCGCGAATTGGCTCAAAACGCAACAAGAAAGGGGGGAAAAAAAAAAAAAAGAAATACAGCGCTGAAAGGTAGAGAAGAGAGAGGAGAAGGGAAAAAAAGACTGACATTCCCTTTAGTTTTTATATCATCGAGTTTGGAGATAGTTTCTGGCGAGAAAAAAACGCTTTTACAGCGATTTGCGCTTAAAACGGTGAAAATTTCCTTGACCTGGTTTTGATAAATTCAGACATATGATTCAATAGTATGACCGGAAAGGCCAAGAATGAGCTTCTCGAGTTACAATCAATCATTTTCTATGCATCTAGAGAGAAATCCAGGCTTTCCCTGCTCATACTATTGAATCATATGTCTGAATTTATCAAAACCGGGTCAGAGAAAAGTGACGTCAGTATTCTTGAACAAGTACGTTACTGCGCGAATTGGCTCAAAACGCAACAAGAAAGGGGGGAAAAAAAAAAAAAAGAAATACAGCGCTGAAAGGTAGAGAAGAGAGAGGAGAAGGGAAAAAAAGACTGACATTCCCTTTAGTTTTTATATCATCGAGTTTGGAGATAGTTTCTGGCGAGAAAAAAACGCTTTTACAGCGATTTGCGCTTAAAACGGTGAAAATTTCCTTGACCTGGTTTTGATAAATTCAGACATATGATTCAATAGTATGACCGGAAAGGCCAAGAATGAGCTTCTCGAGTTACAATCAATCATTTTCTATGCATCTAGAGAGAAATCCAGGCTTTCCCTGCTCATACTATTGAATCATATGTCTGAATTTATCAAAACCGGGTCAGAGAAAAGTGACGTCAGTATTCTTGAACAAGTACGTTACTGCGCGAATTGGCTCAAAACGCAACAAGAAAGGGGGGAAAAAAAAAAAAAAAGAAATACAGCGCTGAAAGGTAGAGAAGAGAGAGGAGAAGGGAAAAAAAGACTGACATTCCCTTTAGTTTTTATATCATCGAGTTTGGAGATAGTTTCTGGCGAGAAAAAAACGCTTTTACAGCGATTTGCGCTTAAAACGGTGAAAATTTCCTTGACCTGGTTTTGATAAATTCAGACATATGATTCAATAGTATGACCGGAAAGGCCAAGAATGAGCTTCTCGAGTTACAATCAATCATTTTCTATGCATCTAGAGAGAAATCCAGGCTTTCCCTGCTCATACTATTGAATCATATGTCTGAATTTATCAAAACCGGGTCAGAGAAAAGTGACGTCAGTATTCTTGAACAAGTACGTTACTGCGCGAATTGGCTCAAAACGCAACAAGAAAGGGGGGGGAAAAAAAAAAAAGAAATACAGCGCTGAAAGGTAGAGAAGAGAGAGGAGAAGGGAAAAAAAGACTGACATTCCCTTTAGTTTTTATATCATCGAGTTTGGAGATAGTTTCTGGCGAGAAAAAAACGCTTTTACAGCGATTTGCGCTTAAAACGGTGAAAATTTCCTTGACCTGGTTTTGATAAATTCAGACATATGATTCAATAGTATGACCGGAAAGGCCAAGAATGAGCTTCTCGAGTTACAATCAATCATTTTCTATGCATCTAGAGAGAAATCCAGGCTTTCCCTGCTCATACTATTGAATCATATGTCTGAATTTATCAAAACCGGGTCAGAGAAAAGTGACGTCAGTATTCTTGAACAAGTACGTTACTGCGCGAATTGGCTCAAAACGCAACAAGAAAGGGGGGGAAAAAAAAAAAGAAATACAGCGCTGAAAGGTAGAGAAGAGAGAGGAGAAGGGAAAAAAAGACTGACATTCCCTTTAGTTTTTATATCATCGAGTTTGGAGATAGTTTCTGGCGAGAAAAAAACGCTTTTACAGCGATTTGCGCTTAAAACGGTGAAAATTTCCTTGACCTGGTTTTGATAAATTCAGACATATGATTCAATAGTATGACCGGAAAGGCCAAGAATGAGCTTCTCGAGTTACAATCAATCATTTTCTATGCATCTAGAGAGAAATCCAGGCTTTCCCTGCTCATACTATTGAATCATATGTCTGAATTTATCAAAACCGGGTCAGAGAAAAGTGACGTCAGTATTCTTGAACAAGTACGTTACTGCGCGAATTGGCTCAAAACGCAACAAGAAAGGGGGGGAAAAAAAAAAAAGAAATACAGCGCTGAAAGGTAGAGAAGAGAGAGGAGAAGGGAAAAAAAGACTGACATTCCCTTTAGTTTTTATATCATCGAGTTTGGAGATAGTTTCTGGCGAGAAAAAAACGCTTTTACAGCGATTTGCGCTTAAAACGGTGAAAATTTCCTTGACCTGGTTTTGATAAATTCAGACATATGATTCAATAGTATGACCGGAAAGGCCAAGAATGAGCTTCTCGAGTTACAATCAATCATTTTCTATGCATCTAGAGAGAAATCCAGGCTTTCCCTGCTCATACTATTGAATCATATGTCTGAATTTATCAAAACCGGGTCAGAGAAAAGTGACGTCAGTATTCTTGAACAAGTACGTTACTGCGCGAATTGGCTCAAAACGCAACAAGAAAGGGGGGAAAAAAAAAAAAAGAAATACAGCGCTGAAAGGTAGAGAAGAGAGAGGAGAAGGGAAAAAAAGACTGACATTCCCTTTAGTTTTTATATCATCGAGTTTGGAGATAGTTTCTGGCGAGAAAAAAACGCTTTTACAGCGATTTGCGCTTAAAACGGTGAAAATTTCCTTGACCTGGTTTTGATAAATTCAGACATATGATTCAATAGTATGACCGGAAAGGCCAAGAATGAGCTTCTCGAGTTACAATCAATCATTTTCTATGCATCTAGAGAGAAATCCAGGCTTTCCCTGCTCATACTATTGAATCATATGTCTGAATTTATCAAAACCGGGTCAGAGAAAAGTGACGTCAGTATTCTTGAACAAGTACGTTACTGCGCGAATTGGCTCAAAACGCAACAAGAAAGGGGGGGAAAAAAAAAAAAAGAAATACAGCGCTGAAAGGTAGAGAAGAGAGAGGAGAAGGGAAAAAAAGACTGACATTCCCTTTAGTTTTTATATCATCGAGTTTGGAGATAGTTTCTGGCGAGAAAAAAACGCTTTTACAGCGATTTGCGCTTAAAACGGTGAAAATTTCCTTGACCTGGTTTTGATAAATTCAGACATATGATTCAATAGTATGACCGGAAAGGCCAAGAATGAGCTTCTCGAGTTACAATCAATCATTTTCTATGCATCTAGAGAGAAATCCAGGCTTTCCCTGCTCATACTATTGAATCATATGTCTGAATTTATCAAAACCGGGTCAGAGAAAAGTGACGTCAGTATTCTTGAACAAGTACGTTACTGCGCGAATTGGCTCAAAACGCAACAAGAAAGGGGGGAAAAAAAAAAAAAGAAATACAGCGCTGAAAGGTAGAGAAGAGAGAGGAGAAGGGAAAAAAAGACTGACATTCCCTTTAGTTTTTATATCATCGAGTTTGGAGATAGTTTCTGGCGAGAAAAAAACGCTTTTACAGCGATTTGCGCTTAAAACGGTGAAAATTTCCTTGACCTGGTTTTGATAAATTCAGACATATGATTCAATAGTATGACCGGAAAGGCCAAGAATGAGCTTCTCGAGTTACAATCAATCATTTTCTATGCATCTAGAGAGAAATCCAGGCTTTCCCTGCTCATACTATTGAATCATATGTCTGAATTTATCAAAACCGGGTCAGAGAAAAGTGACGTCAGTATTCTTGAACAAGTACGTTACTGCGCGAATTGGCTCAAAACGCAACAAGAAAGGGGGGGAAAAAAAAAAAGAAATACAGCGCTGAAAGGTAGAGAAGAGAGAGGAGAAGGGAAAAAAAGACTGACATTCCCTTTAGTTTTTATATCATCGAGTTTGGAGATAGTTTCTGGCGAGAAAAAAACGCTTTTACAGCGATTTGCGCTTAAAACGGTGAAAATTTCCTTGACCTGGTTTTGATAAATTCAGACATATGATTCAATAGTATGACCGGAAAGGCCAAGAATGAGCTTCTCGAGTTACAATCAATCATTTTCTATGCATCTAGAGAGAAATCCAGGCTTTCCCTGCTCATACTATTGAATCATATGTCTGAATTTATCAAAACCGGGTCAGAGAAAAGTGACGTCAGTATTCTTGAACAAGTACGTTACTGCGCGAATTGGCTCAAAACGCAACAAGAAAGGGGGGGGAAAAAAAAAAAAGAAATACAGCGCTGAAAGGTAGAGAAGAGAGAGGAGAAGGGAAAAAAAGACTGACATTCCCTTTAGTTTTTATATCATCGAGTTTGGAGATAGTTTCTGGCGAGAAAAAAACGCTTTTACAGCGATTTGCGCTTAAAACGGTGAAAATTTCCTTGACCTGGTTTTGATAAATTCAGACATATGATTCAATAGTATGACCGGAAAGGCCAAGAATGAGCTTCTCGAGTTACAATCAATCATTTTCTATGCATCTAGAGAGAAATCCAGGCTTTCCCTGCTCATACTATTGAATCATATGTCTGAATTTATCAAAACCGGGTCAGAGAAAAGTGACGTCAGTATTCTTGAACAAGTACGTTACTGCGCGAATTGGCTCAAAACGCAACAAGAAAGGGGGGAAAAAAAAAAAAGAAATACAGCGCTGAAAGGTAGAGAAGAGAGAGGAGAAGGGAAAAAAAGACTGACATTCCCTTTAGTTTTTATATCATCGAGTTTGGAGATAGTTTCTGGCGAGAAAAAAACGCTTTTACAGCGATTTGCGCTTAAAACGGTGAAAATTTCCTTGACCTGGTTTTGATAAATTCAGACATATGATTCAATAGTATGACCGGAAAGGCCAAGAATGAGCTTCTCGAGTTACAATCAATCATTTTCTATGCATCTAGAGAGAAATCCAGGCTTTCCCTGCTCATACTATTGAATCATATGTCTGAATTTATCAAAACCGGGTCAGAGAAAAGTGACGTCAGTATTCTTGAACAAGTACGTTACTGCGCGAATTGGCTCAAAACGCAACAAGAAAGGGGGGAAAAAAAAAAAAAAGAAATACAGCGCTGAAAGGTAGAGAAGAGAGAGGAGAAGGGAAAAAAAGACTGACATTCCCTTTAGTTTTTATATCATCGAGTTTGGAGATAGTTTCTGGCGAGAAAAAAACGCTTTTACAGCGATTTGCGCTTAAAACGGTGAAAATTTCCTTGACCTGGTTTTGATAAATTCAGACATATGATTCAATAGTATGACCGGAAAGGCCAAGAATGAGCTTCTCGAGTTACAATCAATCATTTTCTATGCATCTAGAGAGAAATCCAGGCTTTCCCTGCTCATACTATTGAATCATATGTCTGAATTTATCAAAACCGGGTCAGAGAAAAGTGACGTCAGTATTCTTGAACAAGTACGTTACTGCGCGAATTGGCTCAAAACGCAACAAGAAAGGGGGGGAAAAAAAAAAAAGAAATACAGCGCTGAAAGGTAGAGAAGAGAGAGGAGAAGGGAAAAAAAGACTGACATTCCCTTTAGTTTTTATATCATCGAGTTTGGAGATAGTTTCTGGCGAGAAAAAAACGCTTTTACAGCGATTTGCGCTTAAAACGGTGAAAATTTCCTTGACCTGGTTTTGATAAATTCAGACATATGATTCAATAGTATGACCGGAAAGGCCAAGAATGAGCTTCTCGAGTTACAATCAATCATTTTCTATGCATCTAGAGAGAAATCCAGGCTTTCCCTGCTCATACTATTGAATCATATGTCTGAATTTATCAAAACCGGGTCAGAGAAAAGTGACGTCAGTATTCTTGAACAAGTACGTTACTGCGCGAATTGGCTCAAAACGCAACAAGAAAGGGGGGGAAAAAAAAAAAAAGAAATACAGCGCTGAAAGGTAGAGAAGAGAGAGGAGAAGGGAAAAAAAGACTGACATTCCCTTTAGTTTTTATATCATCGAGTTTGGAGATAGTTTCTGGCGAGAAAAAAACGCTTTTACAGCGATTTGCGCTTAAAACGGTGAAAATTTCCTTGACCTGGTTTTGATAAATTCAGACATATGATTCAATAGTATGACCGGAAAGGCCAAGAATGAGCTTCTCGAGTTACAATCAATCATTTTCTATGCATCTAGAGAGAAATCCAGGCTTTCCCTGCTCATACTATTGAATCATATGTCTGAATTTATCAAAACCGGGTCAGAGAAAAGTGACGTCAGTATTCTTGAACAAGTACGTTACTGCGCGAATTGGCTCAAAACGCAACAAGAAAGGGGGAAAAAAAAAAAAGAAATACAGCGCTGAAAGGTAGAGAAGAGAGAGGAGAAGGGAAAAAAAAGACTGACATTCCCTTTAGTTTTTATATCATCGAGTTTGGAGATAGTTTCTGGCGAGAAAAAAACGCTTTTACAGCGATTTGCGCTTAAAACGGTGAAAATTTCCTTGACCTGGTTTTGATAAATTCAGACATATATATATATAACTGGATTTATGAAAACGTGGTC
This sequence comes from Oculina patagonica, assembly GCF_052425735.1. Classification (NCBI taxonomy): domain Eukaryota; kingdom Metazoa; phylum Cnidaria; class Anthozoa; order Scleractinia; family Oculinidae; genus Oculina; species Oculina patagonica. The sequence goes on along the minus strand of NC_135770.1, from coordinate 19,058,483 downwards.
AAAGAAAAGCCGGTGACCTGAGTGTTTTTGACCAAGTACATTACACTGCGATGTGGCCTAAAAACATGCTGAGAAAGGAAAAAAATGAACTACAGCGCTGAAAGGTAGAAAAGAGAGAGGAGGAGAGAAAAAAAGACTGACATTCACTTTAGTTTTTATATCGTCTACTTTGGCGGCGAGAAAAAAACGCGTTTACGTCGATTTGCGCTAACAACGGTGACAATTTCACTAACCTGGTTTTCATAAATCCAGTCATATATATAATAAATAAAATAATTTTTATTTTATTTATAATGACGAATTTATTTCAAAGTGGGAACAAGTAGCAGCAGAGCTTATGAACAAGTAGTCCTCCCAGAAAGCTTAATTTAAAAAAAAATATATTCACAATTATTGCCATTGTATATGCTTAATGCTTTAAAATAATGACGCTTCTAAAAGATAATAAGAAATATAACTAATTAACTAATTAGTTATAACTAGTTATGTAATTATATAACTAATTATATAACAAATTATAAGAATAAAATAAAAAACATAATAAAATCAGTAAAAACGTTCACTGGCTAAAAATATTAAAAATAATGAGCTTTCGGCTGTCGCTCTACAGCCTTCGACGGATTAAAAATTGAGTACAAAATGAATAAAATATATACAAGAAAGGTGAGATAAAAAGAAGATAATGAAAAACAAAAGCGAAGTAAAAAAGTGCAAATTAAGAGGCTATTTTTTTAAAAAAAATACAGTATTGGCTTGGAATGGGCTTTGAATTATTGTCAGCATGCTTAGTAGCAGAGGTGTGCCAAGCCTCCAAAGTTTTACTAATGCGAAAAGAGCCTCTGTCATTGACACTAGAGTTCTCAAAGTCTATGCGATGGTCGGATGACCACGCATGTTTCGCAATGTTTGAGCCATTCGCACAGGTTTTTACATTCCTGATATGTTCTTTTTTGCGGGTTTCAAAACATCGGCCGGTTTCACCCACATAGCACCAGTCACAATCAGCGCAAGGAATTTTGTAAACTACGTTCGGTTGTTGTTCAATTGGTGGTCTAAATTCAGGGGAAGGCTGTAGAGCGACAGCCGAAAGCTCATTAATTTTAATATTTTTAGCCAGTGAACGTTTTTATTGATTTTATTATGTCTCATCCTGGCTGCGCTTCAATCTTTAAAAAAAAAAAACATGTTTATAAAAATTAAGATAAAATATTACATTGTATTTTTAAAGCTTATGTAGTTGTAATAAAAAAGGTCGCTCAAGCAGGTTCTTTTTAAAAAAAAAATAATTTGAGTTATAATTGAAACGTGTTTTGTTTGTTTTTTTTGTCTTTTTACTTCATTTCTTGTGAATGACCGTTCAAAGTTTTATACTGCTGTCCGTTGAAGATTTGCCTCCCTCATTTCTTAATCGAATAACGTAACAACGGTGAATTGTACACGTAAAGCATTAGTACGAGAAGCCTTATTATAATAAGAGAGTGTGAGATTGGGAGATTGGGAGGAATTTTGTTGGTACTGATAACTCAGCATTGCGGCACTGAATTCATTTGGATCAAATTGCGAAGATTTGACTTTCATTCTTACCGAAGCTCCTCGGTGCACAAAATGTAGGTTTTCCTCCAGGTCTTCTTTATGCTCTTCATGGGTAGCATTATTCAGTTCACATTTGTGTTTTCCAGTTTCACTTCCCGTCATAAAATTATAACTGACACAGTTGTAATCTGAAAAACATAGTACCCTACAGAGGCCCTCATCCATTACGTCAGCAGTATGAATCACGTGGTTTACCAGACGTTTTTCTTTGAACACTCGGGCCGCTGTAAACTGCAAGTGACGACATTGGCCTGGAAAAGAAGAAACCGGCACTGTCATGACTTCACTTTATTACACTTTGCCAAATGAATATACTTCGAACGCAACCAGATAAACAGAAATCCGCAAGTGAAAAATTGTCTAATCAGCCTCAAATCAGGCAATAACAGTGCATCGCTTTGTTGTAATCTCTTGTCACAATTTCACGGCTTTTCAAGGTTCCCCCACCACCTTTCCCCGACATCATGTAAAGTTACCCTGACAATTTGCAATATCGTCAGGAAAGCTAAATAGATCTAATTCTAAAAAGTGGTAAAGAAATAATTCAACAGAATACGGCCGCATAGGTACTTGGGTTTTCTTGTCAAGGATAGAGCGCCGGCACGTGACAAGAGCGTTTTATTTGAAAGTATAGCAGTTTCAAATGTTATAAAGATGCGAAAAAATACGAAAAAATCCGCGGAAGTAGCCGAAGAAAACCAGCGGAAGAAACTCACGAACGGAAGACACAGACAAAATTGATTATCTTCATTTCCTTAACAGCAATGCATAATAAATCAACAGCTACGTTTCGTTTTTGTAATTCCCAGAAGAATCAAAATGTTATCCGAGCCTCCGTCGTTGGCTGCTTAGACCTGAAAACATTTTTCATTGTTACATTATGCAGAAATTGCTTATCAGACAGCCTTCCCTTCTGAGGTTGGGACAGCAATAGCCTGCAAGCACAGTTTCCTGTTTAAGGTTAACCTTTTTTGACTTGTAAGTTACGGTACTCGTAGCTTTGTAATTGTGAGATACAGCTATCTCAATTAACATGCATTGTCCGATGTAGTGTTTAAGCCTTCGAAACAGGATCGATTGGTGGTCTGGGTATTATTGAAAATTTGCCTATTGACCTAGACGAAATGCGTAATTTTTTATTTTTGCACGTAAAGTATTTGTTTTACTTCTCAGAAAGCCTTTCTCTGCAACTTCATCTTCACTGCCACATGGCTTTGAGTTTGGAAAATTATTCTTAAATTCGGTATGCTAAATGTACCTTGTTTACACATGTCTAAAGAGAACGCAAGCGTAGAAAATCATGTTTGCCATCAGGTCGTTAAGTACCAATAGCATTCAACGAGTGCAGTAGCTTTCTTCTACCCATCGAACCTTTCGATCTTGTCTTGCAAAACTTAGCTTTGATCCGACAACGTAATTGGAATAGCTGTATCCTAAACAAGAGAACCTGCTCGCAGGCTGGGACAGCATATGGAAACATGAAAGCTCACCATCCATTCCATATACCTCGACCCTGAGACAATTCCACTGATGTTGCTTAGTTGGATGAAAGCGAATATATCTTGCAGGTACTAGCACTGGGAACTTGTGTTGGTCAATTGTGTTGCTATCACCCTGCCTGTGAAATTCCTGTGTAAAGAGGTAATACGCTTCACTGAGTAAGGGCGGATTTTCACTTTCACGTTATTTTTTATGTGCGTTTACGTGCGTGAAAAAAAAAAATAAATAAAGACAATGTATGAACGACTTGCGTTCACGTTTACGCAAGTAGTTCATACAATTTTTTTAAGCACGTGAAAATTTACGCGTCAGTAAAAATCCAACTAAAGGTGCGTCTAAGGTTGAAGCTTTATTAGCCATAGATAGTTTTCACTGTTTGAAATAAATTTTGTCAGTTTCATTTTAAATACTCGCGTAAATTGTTTGCTTCCTTGTCATTCATTCATTCACTTCATTGTAAGTTTACAATCATTAAGAATTAATTTGTTTCATTAAATTTGTGTGTAACTTAATAACATAGCGAATTTTTACATTTTGACGAAGAAATACCTTTGAAATATTTACAATTTTTTTATTTTCATATCGCAACGACCAAAATTGTGATCATTCTGGATACGCAAAGCCCACATTCCCTTCAAGGTAAAAGCCAGGGTTATTCGTTGTAAACTGGAGCGTCTTATACATTCCAAAAGCTAAAAAAAAATCGTACATGTAGCTGAGTACTTGATTTTAGAATGTAAATGGAGGCTTACCACAACCGCGCCATTTGGTCCTTTATATTGTGTCCAGCTGATTCCATGGCTTGAGTATGAAATCGTGAAGTCTGTAGCCCATTCATTCCCATTTCTGTCTCCCTGCGTTGCAACAGCGCACACTTCAATCGATTTTCCAAGATCAATCTGAAGCCAGTCGTCATTTCTGTTAGCTTCTTTTGCACACCAGCCATCGCCTCGGTCTCCGTTAAGGCGACCCTAAAAGGCCTGGTAGCCATCGTCATATTGAGAGGATGCTGTTATCTGATCATCAGGAATGATACTACGATTGGTAACCCCAACAGCTTTATCGAAGCAGCTTCCAGGAATTTCTGTGTAAGTGAGCCAGTAAAGTTTTACTCATTTTATCAGTCATTCACTGTATCTTTATGGTTTCATTTTAAATGCTATTAGCGTAATAGCATAACCCTCAAGTTTTCTGCTTTTAAAAGTGACATTTACAGTACAGTGCTTAGCATGGCATTAAATTGCATGGAATGACATACAATGGCATAGTTTGTCTTGAAATGCCATTGATGGCAAACCGTGGAATGACAAGCTCCGGCATGGCATGACGTGGTATGGCATGGCGCGGCGTTGTGCGGCGTTGGTGTGGTATAGCATGGCGTCGCATACCATGTCATAGCTTAAAAAATAACAAAGAAATAAATTGAACCTTCTATTGTTTAGTAGTTCCCCAGAATACTTGTCCAAACTACTTGACTAGGTATGTGCCAACTAGCAATTAATTGTACGACTCTATCAACAGTAAACGGTTACCTGACCGGTTTTTTTGTATACTCAACCATGCAATTTTGGTGTGCTTTACAGTTTTGTGCGTTGGCAAAATGTCCACTGAGAGACTGTCAGCGCCCCGTGGACAGTTTTATTAGTGTGTTTTTTCCTTTAACTTCCTAAACAATTGCCACAACGCGCTTTGTTTTTGCATACAATAATTAAATTTTGGAGCATTTTGGTCAGTTTCCTCATGGGAAAGCCATATAGCTACTTTTCTGCATCGGTATGTTAGCCATGTTTCCTCAAAAGCAGAGCTCCACTAATTAGTTAGAAAATAGTTAAGTTTAGCAAATAAGAAAAAAAGTGTTAGGAAAACAGTAGAAGGGAGTTACTGCTTCCCGCAGAAACAAACACGATCATGCATCAAGGTTAATTACCTGTTTCGGAACTCACAGTCACGTTCCGTTGTCCAATTGAAAATTATCCTAAGCGACATTAGATGGAACTTAATAAAACGTTTTTTGGCTTTATGAAGTAAAATCTTTTTTTATTGAAAACTTCTAATTCGGGTACTTGATGTTTAGGCATACCTGAATGGTATTGTGGAGGTAAACAACAAGTGCATTTATGTAGTGGTACGATAAAACGTTATGGAACCTTTGAAATTGGCAATAATAGCGCTTGTTATTTTTTGCAGCGGCATATACAAATTTTTGTTTGGGTTGTGGGAAGATACATATTTTAATATTGTTTTCAGATGTTATTCGGCTCACGAAACTATTTCCCTTTTAACGGTCTTTAGAGTACTATCTGTTCAGTTGCCAATAGTCTTAATGAAATCAAATATTGAGCCTCATAAATTTCCTTTCGCTACCCCCTCAGTTTGTATGCTTCACATGATCTTTATTTTAAATAATAAGCTTCTGCCATGCTTCTTTACCGTTGCTTAGGGTTAAACCAAATAATGAAATAAAACAAATATATCAATAATGTCAATGAGCACTATTCCAAATATGTTTTTTTAGGCAGTTTAGTCACTCTTATGGCTCAAATATTAACGTCTCCTTAAAAAAGGAAAAAAAAAGAAAATAGGAGAAACGTACCTGTAGAACAGCCGTCCTCTGGTATTAGAGACAAAAACAAAAACAGGGCACAGAATAATAAAATGGAAGACATGACCGACCGATCTTATACAATCAATCTCCCGAAATTCAAAACGTCTATCCGTGTAATATCCTACCGTGATTTTGAATCTACTTATATTTATTACTTCAGGTAACTCCCTTCTAATATATGCTTTCTTATCTTATTTCTGTTAGTTTAGTTTTGCTTCTGGTTGTTTTCTTTTTTGTTTCGTTTTGATTTGTTCTGTTTTGGCTTTATGTCTTGTCCTTGACAAAGACACATTCTTCAGGTCGTTTCAATTTGGCTCGTTTACGCTACTTAGTGATTTCGAAACCAACTTAACATCCCCTTTTGAACATAAAACGGTCAAAATCTTGTTCTTCCACTGGTTCAGTGAATTGATATACCGAACGCGAGGGATATAGAATTGAAACGGCTCGTGTGATGTGCGAAAGTGCAGTTCAGTAAAACTCTAAGAGCTCTCACGGCTTCACGGTGACGGATCTAATCTGTTGTCAACGTTGGTTAATTCATTAAAAAATATAACATAAAATACAATATGTAAATTTTGTTTTGCTGCTCAAATTAACTAAGAAACGGATGGGGGTGGGGGGGAGGGGGGTAGGAAAGTCTGCACTTTTCTTTGACGGCATAGCGGTGCAGGGAAACGGTGCAAGTCGGTGTCAATCAAACCGTTGCCAACAAAGACGCCACCCAAAGTTTTGTTTTACTGAGAAAGATTAAATATCAATGACTGCATGCGTGTGAAACGCGAATAGTGGCGGTTTTTTGGTATTTTCAGCCAGTTTTCTCACAGTTGTTTCACATTACAGAAAATGGTTTCGCAGGCGCGGAAAAACAAGCGAAAATTTGTCACGGTTGACATTTAACAACCAAAAAGTGGTAACTCATTTCATAATAATTAGTATAATTCGCAAGCCTTACTTTTTCCAGACTGGTCACCGTTATCACTGTTTGTTGTTTTGTTGTTCGGCAAACTTGAAGGGAACAAAAAAATGCAGGAGCCCATTACTAATGGGCTCCTGAAAAATGCAAATAACTATTGTGTTTTGTGCACGGTCAAGACCGAAAAATGCGACAAAAACAAAGAACTTTTTCAAGCTATTCACTATGCCTTAGCAACCATTCGATAGCTACTGCGCACACTCGGTTGCTTTTCACCGCTGTGCCTCCTTTTTGAGTCGTGTAACAAATGAGGTTTCCCCCCACCCCCCCCCCCCCCCAATCCCCTGTTCAAAAATGATAACGCTTTTAAATTTTTCGCAATTTTATTTACCAGAACAATACAAATCTTGAGAACCAATCAGTATGGTTATAGAATCACCAACCTTGGGCAAGGCGATTGTTATCATTTTGTTAGCGGCGACGCTTATTAGCCATGGCGGAATACACTGTTTGATAGGCAGGCAAGAGAAATCCAAATATAATTAGTATAATTTTGTGAAAAATGTCGAGGTTTCTAAAATAGATTATTTCACCCCGATCTACCTCGATCTATCTAACACGAAACTTAAACGGCTAATTCGGTCGCTGTATTACTTATTTTGTTGTTGATTTCCTCGTTATTTGAGTGGTGTTTTATGAAGTTAAGTTAAAGCAAGGAGTGAGGGTGTAGAAAGGAGGACTGGGACCGAATGGCAATGCCCTCAGTGGTTCTTCGACGGTTCAGCAACAGGCCATCTTTTTTTTCCACGAAATGGAAACTAAAGCAGCCACAACAACGATTCCACAGATATGGTGACTGTAAAGGGGTTTAGAACTATCCTCGCTATAAATGCACATTATTAAATATAAACGTACGGTTTTAATCCTTAGATTTTGTCGTTTAGTCTATCCTGGGCTTTTGAGAAAATGGATGATCAGTTTTAAATTGAAGATCAGAAGTTATCTTGCGCTTATATGTACGCAGGTAATGATATATTTTTAAACAACTCGGGTCTTTCTTTTCTCGAGCAATTTCCCTTCAACAACATTGTATAGGAAAAAGACTTAAATTCAATGTGTTTTTGAAAACGACATAATTAGACTATGAACAAAGAAAGGCGTGCTGGAGGAAAATGACTGTCTGAATATTAAAAGTGTTTTCTGAAAAAATATGTCTCCTATGTATAGTGGTTCAACTAAAAAATCTCACAGGATATTTTGCAAGCAATTAAGAGGGCGTCTTTCTTAGAAACACCCACTCAATTTCGCGTAAAAAATAATTTTGCCTGAAACTCTGTCAACTGAAAGACTTTACCGAGGTAAGAACTAAAACAGATTTGGTTTGATTTGAAATGATATTCTGGACGCGTTAGGAAGCCATAAAATATTTTCCTTTGTCAGCCCCCGTCACAACGTCTCGAAAATTGAAAAGTAGGCACTTTTCGTAACACTATAAAATATTTATTTCGCATCATCTGGCCGCAAATTTTATATCAACTTGCTCATAAACCTTTCTAGTTCTCCAAGACAGTCACAACTTGCCTCTCAATTCTCCTGAAAAGGCAAAATCGAGCGTATTATGACCACTACTAATCGCCATCGAGTGAAGGCTGTAATTGGCTTCGATTTAGAGGGTATTTTTTTAAATTTTGGGACCAACCTAATACTTCTCGCCTATACAGCCGACTAGAGTAGTCGTTTATCTGCAAATATGTGCAAAATCCCATGTACGTTTTCAATATTTCAAAAGTTGTGACCGTTTTTATCAGCACATGTACCAGCATTTTCGATTTTTTTCGCCTTTATTGAAATCGAACTCTCTCGAGCAGATTTTGACACACATGCAGCCTACCTGCTTCTCATCTCGGTTTATGTCCAACGTTAGACGGTACACGATCCGCAGATTGCTAAATCCCACAATAACGCCCGCAATTTGGTAGGTATTGCCTTCAAAACTTGAGCACCACGGCATCTATCGAGTCCCTTGTTAGCGAGCGAAAGCCTGAATCCAAGGCTACATTTCGCACTAAATAGCCCATTAAACACCGTTTCAGAGACGTTTTTCTTCAAGAATCAGACAAAACACACTCCGAGAGACTGGTATTCAAAGAACATAGCCGCGATTTGAGGTTTGAATTCCGAAGAAACATCACCATTTACAGCGAACATCTCGACAATCGAGTATCGTGTGATGCTGCTTCCGCAGAGGTCCGCATAAATGGGGAGACCGCTGATCGCTTGTGCCAACAAGAACTTCTAAATGCCACCAAATTTTTTTTAAATCAAAATTTGGAAGGCATGCGCAATTTCGAGTTTTAAAGAAATCAATCCTAAAAATAAATAAAAGCGGAGCCTCAAGCCAAATGGCCCATACTGTCACAGCTTATCCCGGTTTCGATCGCATTAAGCGGCTAAGATTATTTCTACTCCCTCCTGGATAGAATGCTAGTCCATCGCAGTCCCCCCCCTTGCAGTTTTTGATAAAAGAAAAAAAAAGTCGTGATCAGGCGTGCTGTTGTTAACGCTATGTCGATTGTTTGTTTAATTTGTTCTTTAGGATATATAACAAAGCACTTAATGTCTGTTCCCTCGGGAAACAGTTAGTTTTGTTTTCCCTCGAGTCTCGATGTTTCCCTCGACTTCGTTTCGGGGAGCATCGAGTTTCTCGGGAAAAAAAAACTAACTGTTTTCCTCTGGACCAGACATTAAGTGTATAATATTATTCAAGGGAAATCGTCCCTTACTGAAGAAACTTACAGTGTTGTTTTGTTGTCCTGCTTAAAATTATTTCTGAGTGATGAGAGATGGAACAAAATCTTACGACCCGGCCCCGAAAGAAAGCCAATGTATGAATTTAAATTTCTAATTCAGGTACTTGATACCCAGGGGGGGGGGGCTCGACAACGACTACATTACTTTTATCGACGATAACAAATCGCTCGTAATTATAGCAGCAACAAATACATAGTTTTGTTTTGTGGGTAATTCGGCCATGGAAGTGTCCCCTTGAAATCAGACCTTAAAGTATAATCAGCTCAGTTGCAAAAATTCTTCAATTAAATTTTGAGTCTTCTAAATCCCCATTCGCTATCCCTTGATGAAATCCAGTTTGTTTCGATGTATGATTTTTAATATTGACCTTTCTGTCCTATTTCTTTTACTGTAATTTAAGTTAAAAAAAATAATCATTTATAAGGATAGAAATAACAAATTGATCACTTCTGTCAATAAGAACGATCCAGTTAGAAAATTGATAGGAATTGTAGTCACCCTTCGCAAGAATCAACTAATGTTATGGCTAAAATATTTATATGTTCTTCTCATAATAGGTTAGATAAAACAAGCAATATTTGCAAAGATTACCATTAAACTTTTTAGTAGAAACTTACCTACCGAGCAACCGGCCTCTGGTAATACAGACGAAAACAGGAACATGCCAAAGAACATTGGAATGGGAGACATGACTGATCTTGAACGATATATTCCGCAAAAAGCCTTACCGTGTTTTTAATCTATACAACTTTCAACTAAAAACATTTATAATGGTCAAGTTGCTGCTGTCGATATGTTTTCATTGTTTATTTAATTTATTGTTTGTTTGAACCAATGGCGTTCAATTGCCCTCAGTTGTATCCATTGGTGAACTAATGTTTCTTTGCGGTCATTGGTTCAAAGGCAAATATTGTTCATCTATATATTTATCACTGAAAACGTAACACACTTCCTCTGAATAATAACTCGCCCGCTTTTGAAAAATTCTAGAAAAATTGAAGTGTAATCATATTTTAGAAACATATATAGAGGATATTACATGGTTGCGCGGAGATATGAAATTTATCTTCGAGTGTTCAAATCGATATCTCACGAGTGAGCGCAGCGAACGAGTGGGATATTGATTTGAACACGAGAAGATAAACTTCAAATCTCCAAGCAACCATGTAATATTCTGTTTATTATATAAACCTACTAATTACGATGTTTTTGACGATTTTCCGAAGATTTCCGACTATTTTCCGAAGATTTCCGAAGATTTTCAAAATGTTGTCCGAAGGTCGTACGAATGTTTCCGAACATTTTCCGAACTTTTCCGAAAATGTCCGAAGATATCCGAAGATTGCCGAGGAAGATCCGAGGATGTTTCGACTTAATATCGATTTTCTTTGGCTCATTAAGCATTGAAACAGGGCAAACTTGCCAGAAAATGTTCCGAAATCGATATCTTCACATGTGAAAATAACATGTTATTTTCACGTGTGAAGATATGATTTTTTCATGCGAAAGATTTCCTGGTATTTCATTGATGTTTATATAATAATAAGAGTTATGGATATACTCCTTTTATAATCTTACAATTGAGTAAGGATTCCGCCCTCGGAGAGTGCTCTAGAGACGAAGAATTTTCACATTTACTATATGTTACATCACTCAGCAGTAAAGGAATTTGTTTGAAACTACTTGTGATTTCTTTTTTAAATCTCAATGTCCTCTATTCTTCTTATTTCCTTCGTGTTTGTTTTGGTTGCTTCTGTTTTGCCGGCTTCAAACAGGACCATATATATTATTCAGATTATTTTAGGTTGAGTTGATTAACTTTCTATTTTCTAAACAAAATCTACAGCCCTTAATTAGTCGAATGAATAGGTGAATATTTTGTTCTGACATTGCGTCAGTGAACTATTCGGCTGAAATGCAAAAGTGGATTTTTTAACAATTTAACAAATTCTTATAACTGACCTAAAATGAGATCGACTCTTTTCTTCAGGATGAAAGTTCTACAAATTTTAAATGTCGGTAGACATTTAATTGATAAGAATCCGGTGTGATGTGCATGAGTGCAGTTCAGCAAACATTTCAATAAACCTTTTAGAGCTCTGTCGGCCTCACGATGATGGATCGAATCTGATGTCGACGTCCGTCATTCTTTAAAGAAAATATATGTATAATACTTAACTGTAAACATACAATAACGTCCTATGGGCCCATTCTGATGCATTGTAAGCTAAAATATCGCGTGTTTTTCTAATAACCTACTCGACTTACAAATTCCTTGCAATCACGTTATTGCTAAAGAATAAATCAAAGGGTCGGAAAGTTTGTCTCTCTACTGTTATTAAAATCTGTGAAGGCTGATTAACAGTTACAACTTTAAACTTTCTAAAACGAATGAAGTTATTGAATTGAATATAAAGTATCAAGCCGTGAGCGGTGTTGAAACATACTGTGTGTAAATAACTTAGCACGTCTGAATAAAAAAAGCCAGTAATTCAAAGGATACATGGGTCAAGTGTTTATTCAAAACCAAGTATATCACAAAATTTTCTATACATTATCCTATTTAATTAACATATCTTAGGAATTAAACACTAGTAATTTTTAGTAAGACAAATATGATGCTATGATATGGTGATCAGCTGAAAACATAATTAAAGCTATATACATTTTTCGGTGTCCCAAATTTCTCACACAAAAAGAATTTGGTTCAATGGACAATGGGATTAATTAATAATTAAGAAACAGTAGCGTTAAAGTCGTCTGTTTGATCAAGCACACTTTTATGGTATGGTCAAAACTACTAAACAAATATAACGCACGAGGTAAAGTCTCTTCAGCCACTGTAGCTTCGTAATGCCAATGGAAGAATAAGTTCTTTTTGTCTTATGCTGTACAAGGATATTTAGCTTATTTTCTTGTCTAATTACTAACGAAAGAGGGGGGATGAACAGGGGTACGCAAATCCGCCGATCCATGCTATTGTTTGGACGAATCGATCAATCCGCCACAATTTTCGTTCAAATTTGAATCCGCACTACTTAAAAACTTCGTATGGTATAGTTTCAGTGCAATGGATAATGTTGTTGGTTTTATTGAAGAAGTTTGTTTGATTGCTTGCTTTTGCTTCAATTCCGCCAACAAACCGACGAAGACCGACAAAAGTGATCCGTTTCGTCTAGTATCCACGATCCGAACTTTCTGATTCGAAAAATTCGGAATCCACGCCAACATTTTCACTTTATACGCGGTCTGACGTAGTTTCGAAATCCACGAATCCGCTCAGTGTATCGCAAAAATCCACAATCCGTGTTTCTTTTTAGACCAAATCCGTCGATCCCAGAACCTATTTACCCCTTTAAGCAAAACGCTCAGCAGGTAAGTTTCCTTTAAGACAATAATGATTGTGATTGATTTTTATTCTGTTATCTAGAAAAAATTAATTGAGCAAAATCCGACGACGACAATAATATAATGAAACGACGATAATATAATGAAACAGCCATCCTCAGAGTTAATCGAAATAACGAAATTCTGACTCCAATTTAAGTTTGTCAATGGCTCCGCTGGAGTTTCTGCTTTATGACAACATTCATCTGAGGAAATATAGTTTTGACCTGTTGTCTGTTTCAGAGTGCGGACTAAAACCCTAAATAAATTCAAGTAAGATTCAACGAAAACAAATATACGCGTCCCAGTTTATGGTAGGTTCTACGAACTGGTCGAAAGGCAACGCTCGTGTGCGCCTAGGAGAAACAGACGACTACGCTTTACTTGACTCGCTAAGTTATGTTCTTTATACAACGATGCATACAACACACCTTCTGGTTAAATTAGAACTGTTAAACACCCACTCAAACTTTTTATGTAGGGTGACTAATTACAAAAATATCATTTATGTCCACACAAAATGGTCTCTGGTCTTTCTTTTCTCACGCTGGATTCAACCCCCTACAAGGGAGGCTTGGGAGAGGGAGTTAAGGGATGTCCACACCGTCAATTTGGTTGTAGGACTGGTCATCAAAAAATAAATGGCTCTTCTCAGTGGCAAACTCCAACAAATTCTGTAAACTGAACGGGACGGGGCAACTTCGGTGGACACGACACAGAACCAAGCCATACACAGTCCCGGTTGCGACAGTCTCTAAAAAAATACCTTAATCCTGCTACCCTTCTAAGGTCGTCCCAGCAACCAAATTACTCAACGTCTAAAAACCTGTGAATTAAACTTGTTATCTTCCAGAGCATTTTTCAGAACACAAGATGCACCAAATCCATCTTTCCGTACAAGGACCGCCTTAACCGTTCAAACGATCAAAAGTCATCTTCAAAGCTAGCTGCTGTGACTGAAATGATTTTTATATAGGGAAAACAAAATGACGAGTTCATGACACAAAAACAGAACATTTTAAGGCCATTGCTAAATGCGATTATCCATCAGCTATTGCTGATCATATCAAAACCAGAGGTCAATAGGATCATTTTGACATTATAGCGTCTGGCAAAACCTACCTCCACCGCAAAAATTAGCAGCATTTGTTCGTTCAACAATCAGTCATTTTCAATGGATCATGTAAAACTTTCTTATTAGATTCATCTTGACTTGTAGTGAAAATTAGGATTTGCAAATCGACCCAAACTGTGCATTTCAGGTCTTAAACTGTCTGGTTATGCAGGATCTGGAGTAAAATAAAAAGCTTTAATCTACCTGATAATATTTTTTCACATACATGTACACAAGGGCCCAAAAAAACATTTCAAGTTTCAAACTAGTTTGTTTTACTAAACGTGAAGTGAAAATAAGCTATAACCCACGTCGTGGTATAGGGCCCAAAATTGTAATTTTCAGAGGCTCTTGTAACACTTTCTTATTCGATTCTTTTGGACCTGGAATGAAAATAAGGATGAATTTACGTATTGGCGGATATACAAAAAGACCCAAACTGTGCAATTCAGGTCTCAAACGAGCCGGTTTTGCTGGGATCTAGAGTAAAAATATACTATAATGTACGTGGTGGTGTTTCAACACAAGGGCACAAAATCGTCATTTTCAGTGGCTCATGGAGCACTTTCTTATTCGATTCTTTTGGAGCTGGAGTGAAATTAAGGATGAATAAACGCGATGGTGGATTTGCAAAGGATCCAAATTGAACATTTTAAGTCTCAAACTGGCCGGTTTTGCTGGAACTGGAGTTAAAATAAGAATAAATTCATGTAAATGGCAGATATGCAAAAAGACCCAAATAGAACATTTTAAGTCTCAAACTGGCTGTTTTTTGCTGCAACTGGAGTGAAAATATTAAATAATTAATTTCTTTAGTTGTTCTTTTGGACCTGCAGTAAAAATTAGGATGAATCCACGTGATGGCGGATATGCAAAAAGACTCAATTTGTACATTTGAAGTCCCAGAGTGGCCGGTTTTGCTAGATCTGGGGTGATAATAATCTTTTATCAACGTTATGGTATCTCAACAGAAGGGCCAAAGATCGACATTTTCAGTGGCTTATGTAGCATTTTCTTTGTCGTTCTTCTGGACCTGGAGTGAAAATTAGGATGAATCCACGTGATGGCGGATTTGCAAAAGGACCCAATCTGTACATTTCAAGTCTCAAAGTGGCCGCCACGTTAGTTCTGGGGTGATAGTAAGCTTTAATCAACGTTATGGTATTTCAACACAGTACAAGGGGCAAAAAATCGAAATTTTGTGTGGCTTATATAGCAGTTTCTTTAGTCAATATTTTTGGACCTGGACTAAAAAATAAGATCAATGCACGTGATGGCGTATTCGCAAAATAACCCAAACTGTACATTTCAAGTCTCAAAAGGCCGGTTTTGCTAGATCTGGGATGATAAAAAGCTTTAATCAATGTTATGGTATTTCAACAAAAGGGCCAAAAATCGACATTTTCAGTGGCTCATGTAGCAAATAGCTTAAGTCGATTCTTTTGGACCTTGAGTTAAAATTAGGATGAATCCACGTGATGGCGGATTTGCAAAAGGACCCAATCTGTACATTAGAAGTCCCAGAGGGGCCAGTTTTGCTAGATCTGGGGTGATAATAATCTTTTATCAACGTTATGGAATTTCAACAGAAGGGCCAAAGATCGACATTTTCAGTGGCTTATGTAGCATTTTCTTTGTCGTTCTTCTGGACCTGGAGTGAAAATTAGGATGAATCCACGTGATGGCGGATTTGCAAAAGGACCCAATCTGTACATTTCAAGTCTCAAAGTGGCCGCCACGTTAGTTCTGGGGTGATAATAAGCTTTAATCTATGTGGAGATTTTTTTAAAACAATAGCCCAAATGGACATTTTCAGTTGCTCGTGTTGCACTTTCTTATTTCAATTTTTTGGACAAGGAATAACAATTAGCATGGATACAGGTGATGCCGAATTGCTAAAAAGATCCAAACTGTACATTTCAGGCCTCAGACTGGTTGATTTTCCTGGATCTGGAGTGAAGGTAAGCTTCAATCTACGCGTGGCTCATGTTGCACTTTTTTCAGTCGATTCTTTATATTAGAACCTTGAGTGAAAATTAAGATGAATCAACATGATTGCAGATTTGCAAAAAACCTAAACTGTACATTTCAAATCTTAAATAGGTCGGTTATGCTGGATCTAGAGTGAAAACAAGCTTTAATCTATATGCGATGGTATTTCAACACAAGGGCAGAACTTCGCCATTTTCAGTTGCTCATGTAGCACATTCTTCAGTCGATTCTTTTGAGCTTGGAGTGGAAATAAGGATCAATCCACGTGATGGCGGATTTGCAAAAGACCCAAACTGTACATTCCACTTCTTAAACTGTCCTGTTTAGCTGAAATTGAAGTAAACAGATTTGCAAAGAGACCCAAACTGTGCATTCCAAGTCTCCAAATGGCCGGGTTTGGTGGATCTGTAGTAAAAAAAAATAAGCTTTAATCCACGTGGTGTTATTTTAACCCTAAGGTCTAAAATCCTTATCTCCAGTGGCTCATGTAGCACTTTCCTTTTTAGATTTTTTTGGACCTAGAGTGAACATAAGGATCAATCCACGTAATGGCGAATAATGCAAAAAGAGTCAAACCGCACATTTCAAGTCTCAGAACGGCCGGTTTTACTGAAACTGGCATGGAGTGATAATATTTTTTTAATTTGCGTGGTGTTATTTCAACACAAGGGCCCCAAATCACCTTCATTAAATGCCAACGTCGGCAGTGAGAGGTTGTCGTACTTTTTTTTTTTTTTTACGGCTGGAAATCAATTTTCCCAGTCTAAGTTTCAGACCTATTTTATAACAATATAGTAGTCAAAAGTTTGTAACGATATTTGTTTTGAAAACGGATGCTGCTTAGCATACAAAACGTCAAGTTCAGTATAATGTGATTTGTCATAATTTTTATCACCGCTGTTTGTTTTATATTTGTATTGAATCCTAACTCTTACTCCATTTCTAACGTCAAAATATGCCTTGGTAACAACTAGCCTTGATGAAATAAAGCATCATCCCAGTCGGCATAACTGCGACACCCCATGGGATCTATAGTTTACAATCCATTCTCCTTATAATTACTATTCTTGGAAACTCAAAATAATGATTGAAATGGCAGGGGGGGGGGTGGGGTGTTCTGCCAGGAAAACTAAAATTCTAACATAGTGTTTGATTTTGCTGGACTATTTCTTGTAGCTGTAATGGAGTTTGCCCACGCAGCGACACAGTAAAAAAGGAGTATTTGTCATATCATTTCCCTTTACAAATAAAAGAAATAAGTTGAAAGCGGCTGTCACTGAATCCAGATGTATCCCATAGTCTTGATGGACCTGTCCCCATTATCTCCTCCGTATTTCACGTCGATTCCACAGGTGTTGGAGTTATCGTGTAACCCTCCTGTACCAAAACCTATTCTTGAATCACAGGAAGCACATTCATCCTCATTGTTACCAAGAATACCGATTCTCGCCTTGGGAGCCCAGCCGCTGTCACTAACTGCATTGAACCCTTCTCTGTTACAGTTAAGCTGCAATGAGCCTTGGGAACCAAGCAACGCTTTCCACGTGTCACGACCCAGTGATGTGGCGCGGAATTGCCCGTCAGCGATCAGTGAGTATAGCGAGTCAGCGGTCTTCTGTATGACGACAAAACGTGTGGTTTCCTCGCCGTCAATCTTTATACCAAGACAAATTTTGGAGAACGGTGTGCTCCAGTAGGTCGGTAACTTGGTCTCTTCTGTGTCGAACCCAGTCTCCCCTCCAGCAAGGTTGAAAGTGTCTTTGTTCGTCCAAAGGCTGGAGTCATAGTGGAAGGTGCTCTACAAAAACAAGTATAGTGGCTATATATTGGCAAAAAATAAAACAAACAATCAAACAAACCACCAAACAACAACGATAAAAGCACGAAAACAGCGAACAGAAATACTTGACAGTATAAGAAGTTACTCAGCTACGGGAGGTTAAATGTAAGCTTTTTTGAAAAAATATAAAACAAAATATAAAAAATAAAACAAACAATCGAACAAACGACCAAACAACAACCAAAAAAGCACGAAAACAGCGAACAGAAATACTTGACAGTATAAAAATTTACTCAGCTACGGGAGGTTAAATGTGTGTTAATAAACAAAAAGAGCCCAGAGCTCTTTCCCCATTATCACGACTTTATTCCATAATCTCCAAGTTCTTTGATCTATTTTTCTTTGTGGAAATAGAGATTACTCCATGGAAAATACGCGCGTACGATTTTTTTTCACGAGTTGAGTAGTATCAGAAAACGAACGAGTGAGCGTAGCGAACGAGTGAGTTTTCTGATACAACTCTACGAGTGAATAAAAATCGTACAAAGCATTTTCCATGGTGTAATTTGTTTATATTATAGATGCTGAGGTTTTTGAAAAGCAAATTAAATCGCTCGACTTTTTATCAGTTACGCGCGTGTTTAGGAAACCCATTCATCTGCCATAAACTAAAATAACTAAAACATGTTTGTCTTTCAAAATCACATATTTAATGAAGTAGCACAAGAAATGAGACGTCAGTTTATATTTTCACAACTTTTACAGAAACAACTTTTGATAGAAAACCTGACTGAGACTTGTACAAAACTTGCAAGCTCCAGTTTAACCCTCGGATAAACCCCCATAAGGTTTTTTCCAAATTTTGAGAAAACGATTTACCCTACAGTACTGAAACTTTCAGTAGCTGTTCATTCATCCTTTGCCGAAATTTTGATATGTCAACCATGTGTCCATGAGATTTGACGTTGCCATGGTAACGTCATAAATACAGGCAGGCTTTGCCAAAAATCGTCATTTTTAACATTTAAACAGAATTTAAATTAAACAGAATTGCACGATTTCTTTATTTTAACATTCCATAAGCATTCTGACTTGATTTTGCATCAATTTCCGTTATTTTGTGAGTTTCTAAGAAAATTTTGAAATCCAAGATGGCGGATCCAAGATGGCGGCTCTAATGACGCCATCTTGTAGAGTAAGCTACGGGCTTTCTTCTGAGAGCAAAATAATTTCGCTTTGCCTTAATATAACGAAAACTCCGGGGAGGGGTTCCATCCACCCCCCCCCCCCCCCCCCATTGTACGATGGTGGGGGTATGAGTTTGTTTGTACGTCCGAGGGTTAATGTTTTAACCCAACAAAACAGCACTAAACGCTGAATAACTCAACGCGAACTCGAGCGAACTTTTACCAAATTAAATCAAGAAAACAGTCTGCCAAAACCAAGGACAAACCTGCAGTGACTTAGTCATCATCTGAATCAAAACTCGCTACAATCCCTCGGAGTGAAGACGGCCCGTATTCTTCTCCTTCCTTTGTGCGAATTTACTCAAAGGTTTATTCAACTCGGCAGGAGGAATTTCAGTTATCTCGCTTCTTGTTTCTCTTTTGTTTGAAGAAACGTTGTGACAACAAGGCCGTCTTGTTTCGTTTTCTTTACAGTGTTTTTGTTTTCCTGTTCTGCAATATAAACGACTCAGTGGAGCCGTTAAAAACACAAACAAACCTTGAACGTGTCTCCGCCATGTCGCCGGTGTTTACGACGAGAATCAAAATGGCGATACGTGTTGTTCACAAGTGAGTTTTCGTCGTTCGCGCTTGTGATTGGACGAACGACGTTTTTTCACTAGTGAGTTTTCATCGTTCGCCTTTCCTATTGGCTAATGCATTTTACGTATCACTTGTACGCAATCGTTTTTTCGTGAGAAAATCTCAGTATCTATGATATAATTTGGGATATCAGCCGAAGAACTGCTTTTCTGTACGTTAGTTGAATGTTTGGTTCGTAGGTTAGTTATAAACAAAAACGGGAGTAACTAAATACCTGTGTACCGTCAATCTTCATGACCAGCGTCCAGCCGCCTACACCACATGCGCCAAGTCCATTTTTGTTTAGATGACAGTAAACGAGGATGATTTCAGGTCCTACTTTCATCTGGTACGCTTTGTCTACATTGGACCTGTAACGTTCATAACTGATTGGTATTCTTGATTGTCATGTTTAAAATGAAACGTTTTGTCTGTCAAGTGACGCTTGAGAGGTGTTTTTTTTTTTATTATTAGAAGAATTTCAGATAACTTTATGAAATTTGAATGTTTTAGCAAATACGATCTGGTGGGGCAATAATTCTATTAAAACTCTCAAAATTCTCATTTTTTGTAGTTCGTTTATCCAGATGTAAAACCCGGATTCGTATTGCGGTGGAGCCAAACGTTGACCATCTTGGGGGATTTGTCGGTCTTACTTGACTTGCTTCACTTTTCCTGTTCAGTGTATAGGAATGGTCATAAGTGGGGTTCTTTTGTCTTATTATTGCTGTTTTCCCTTCACCCTTTTGTTTGGGGTACTGCTATGTGCTTGTAGTTATACGCTGTGCAATAACTACAACAACAACAAAATAACTGTCGCTCACTTACAAATTTCCGTCGTAAATGTCCTTGCATGTCAAAGCTGCATCAACAGGAAGAGATTAAAAATAAATAGCAGTTTATTAGTAATGTAAACCCTTCCGGCGTATAATTTAAAGTGGGCGGACGTAATTTTAATTTTACAGCAATTTTTAAAAGTTAGATGGCATTCTTTATTGGTTTGACTTTCTGAGAATTCTAACGAATAAAATAGAAAACAGACGTCGGTTCTGCTGATTGGTTATCAATCTTACGCAGCTGTTGAGAAACGTTTTTTTGAAATACTTTGATGTGAATTTTCACGATATCGTTCCATCGATCCCAAAAAATGTAATTGAGTAGGAAAGCATCTAAATAACAAAGGAGGCAAATTTCACTTACATGGACAGTCATAAGATCCCTTGGTGTTATGACATTGTTCAAGAGCACCGCAGTCATGTCTTCCTGTGGCACACTCGTCGATATCTTTAAAAAAAATGAGAGAGGCAATAAGAGAGTAAAGTGGCTTGTAACGAAAACGATTAATGCAGGGACAACGGCCAGGTCCCAACTGGATCCTTTTCATATTGAAAATTTTTAGTCACTGTGCCTGTTCCAGTTGTTTCCGTATTTAAATACAACAGTGTACTTTGATGATCAATTTCTCAACCAATAATAGCTGCTTAAACAACATTCGAAAATTTATAAATCATTTAACCTTCGCAATCCCGTCCGTCTCCTTCATATCCAGGTTTACAAGTGCAGTTATATGATCCTTTGGTGTTAGTGCACACAGCATCCGCACTGCAGGTGTGTGTTGCTCCAGCACATTCGTCAATATCTAAAAACATATTTTTCAAGTAAATTATTTTAAAGGACCCTATTAAACCTACGGTTCCCCATCTAGCATCGCAATTATGAAAACTGCATGGCGAAACGGAATCTTATTGCATTGCTGTAATCTGTGTTACTGGAAGTCGTTTAAGTTATCTTTAGCAGTTTTACAGTGTTATCTTCTCTTTAGACACGCTCCGCGTAAAATATAATATCAAAACTCTCGTATGTAAACAAAACAAAGGTGTGGCTGACTAGACTCCTTTAACTTTAAACAACACCAAGTGACAATAATTCCCAACAAGCTGGTTGCGATTTTGGGTATTTTACAAGAGAAGGAGGTGATAACAACTTATTTTCTACGCCTTTTGCTTTTTTATTTCTTTTGTGTTAGTCAAAACACAGCAGTATTTACTTTCCGACCTACAAATGGGGGAGAGGAGGAGGGTTGCATCCCACCACCGATTTTTTTTTTCTCAAGTTTGGAAATAATGGGATGAACTCTGCAAAAATCTGATATCGTCATACAGTTATCGCTTTGCGAGCAATTCCGTAATGATCCACCTAAAGCTGTTAAGTGCTACCGACTGGAATTTTCGAGAAAAAATTTCAAAACTCCGATTTCGCATTTCTTCATATTCAGTCAAAAGAAACACTTTGGTGAACTATTTACGAAAATGACATTTAAAATTTTCAAAGGGTTTTTATATTTGAGAAAATCGGCAAAAGGTTAAAAGGCCGTTTTCGCGTCCCCGCCGCCATAAAATTTTGTCGAATTTTTGTGGGTATTCAAAACACTCGTACGGAAAGAAAGTTGAACGTATGAAATTTATCTTTGGCAGGTATGCGGGGCATCCAATATTCTACACAGAAACCCAAAAATATTGCAAAACGATGCAATTAAACAGATCTTTTTTAAAGCCCGAAAATTAGTATTTTGAGCACTTTGGTAAACACTTGAAACAAGGGTAACTTTGGTGGCAAAAATCGTGTCCTGGTACATCGAAATTTGGAATAAAATATAGATCGGCGTCAAGTACTATTATGGTACTGTAACATATAAAAAATCCAGCCCGGGTAATTGAAAAACCACCCGTTGAGAGAAGTAAACGCATAGTGAACATTTCATGTATTGACTACAAAAATTGTCACGGTCACGCAACACTAGTAAACACATTTCGATCTGATTTATTCAATGTGTTTTAGTTTTGCTCACTTTGGCTACAGTTTATGCTCGAAAAAGTCTACCTATCTTATGTATACTTTACTGTTTTGTATTCATATAAAAATTAATTGTAGAGGATGGGATAACTGATCTGACCGCAAAAATACAAAGGTCAAGTTTCGTGTCATATTTACCGACTTTGCCGCTCACACTGTGTAACTCGCACTGTGAAAGAAATAAAACAATTCAAAGCAAAATGTCTTCACAAAGTAGTCTCGAAGCGTGTCATATTTTTATCCTGGTGGTTCTGTTTCATTAAATTACTAACTATTTAACACTGGTAAAAGTTATTTTTAGTTCCGGCTGTATCGATTCTGTAAAGTTTTTCGAATACCTCAGTCTGTGTGTCAACAACATGAATTTTGCAAATACAGTATGTGTTCATAAACAAGATGATGATCTTATCGACAAGCGTATTTATAGGAGAACATCGAAAAATGAAGTAGCTGTGTTCAACTGCTTGTATATTTTCCTTTTAAGAGTGCGGGTCCTCGACTTGATATTATACGTCAGAACTGATACATGTACATGTTTACCAAGAACTGCAAGAATTGGAATTAGATGTCTGTCTGAATGTCTGTTGATTTCCTGTTTAACAATAACAATAAAAAAAAAAAACACTCTTGGCTATAAAGCAAAAGATACTCTACCACCAACAGCAGCTTATAATTTACCATACATGTCCAAACATAACAAGTAACGATTCTCGGCTGGTTGAGCAAATACCAAACACATTCGAAAAGGCGATCTCCACAGCCGTTGTTAAGCCGTCGTCACGCTCTCCCCTTCGCTCCACTGTTCCCAAGCTGTCTGCCTTTCTCCCGTTTGCAATTTTTACACAGGTTCTCTGACTTTTTACCTCATTCACAACCAATCTCGACTCACTCTTTGTACCTCCAGACTCTTAAAGTCAAATTCCATCCTTTGGATAGCGGGGAAAGGGAAGGTTTTATGCGGGTGTTGGGTGGGGGTGGGGATAGGGGGTCAAGGTTTATTTTGTCATTGATCTTATTGTCCCACAAAGTGACTGACCAGATTACCTGGTGTAATCAGTTACCTTAAGGTTTAAGATGGTAGTAATTTGAGCGATTTTTTTTAGCAAGATTTAGCGACAATGTAATTTAGCGATTATCAGATTTTTTTAAAAAACTGAGAACAGCAGGCCCTAGAAAAAAAGATACCCAGTGTAAACCAGTATTTCATAAAGTAATAGCTAAGATGGAAATAAATGTTCCGTAAAAGAACAGAATCACTAGACGGCATTGTCAGAACGAACAAAGTTTCGATATCCATTTCTTAAAAGAATTTTTGATGTCGACTATGATTAATTTATTTTCCTTTGGGGAGGGGGGAGGGAGGTACTAAAATTTAACGGGTATTAAATTTGACGAAGACTAATTTTAGCGAGTACTTTTAAATTTAGCGATTTTCGTGCTACTCGCTTAAATCACTAAAATTAGAAGCCGTTAAAAATTGCACCCTTGAGGTATGTTGTACTGACAGCAGCCTGGGAACTAGCTAAGGGTTGGCCCTCAGCCCTCAGCCCTCAGATACTGAGGTGGACAGGAATTCAGGAAGAGAGGTTTATCTTAAAAAAAAAAAAAAAACAACAACAGCGACAAAAAACCTTGTAGTAGAGAGAAGAAAAGGACCAACCCTGCAGAAAAAAATTGGTCGGAAATCATTTCCTGTCTCCACTTCTCAGTATTTGAAGGTTTGCCCCTTGCCTTATTTCAGGATATGTGGGACGATTAAATGCAGAGGGCCACACAACGTTAGGAAGACTTTGGCACAATTCTTTGTCGGATCTCACGTAGCTTGGAGATGCGTGTACTAAAAGTCACTCGAGGTGTATAAAACAGTAATTTTAAATGCACGGCTAGTACGACGACACTTAGTATTGGACAATTTATTAGGAGCTAGCTTATGTGTACTAATTATAACAGTGGCGGATCCAGACCTTTAGGTAGGTAGGGCCCCCAATCATCCTTACCTGAAATTAGCTCTTGAAGATGATTTTTCTTGGTCCCGTGGGCCTCGGTTTAGCCTAAAAATAATGGGGACCAGGGCCCAATGGCTTCTCCCCTTGATCCGCCACTGTTTTTAATAGTTGCAGATGCAACAGAACACAGAGCATTTTAACTTGGTCCCGTATTCATGCAACTACATTCCTGGACAAGTTCTTGCAACAGGACCACATAAAGAGCCCTTTTCCTCACTTGTGGTACAGGAACAGCTAGTCCAAGTTCATTGCAAAAGAATTGTAGCTGCCACAGATTTTTCTTCGAAAGAGAGTTTGCCTGGACCATTTCCCACACAAGGGCCTGGCCTAAAAAAACAAATTCTGAAATCGCTAAATTAAATAGTCACTAAATCTTGCTCAGAAAAATGGCTTAAATAAGTAGCCCCTAAAAATAGCAACCTTAAGGTAACGATTACTTCTGCAATTCTGGTAATCTGGTCGGTCACTTTGTGGGACAATAAGATCAATGACAAAATAAACCTTGACCCCCTACCCCCCCCCCTCCCCCCGCCCAACACCCGTATAAAACCTTCCCTTTCCCCGCTATCCAAAGGATGGAATTTGATTTTAAGAGTCTGGAGGTACAAAGAGGGAGTCGAGATTGGTTGTGAATGCCGCAGTAAAAAGACAGAGAACTGCAAACGGGAGAAAGGCAGACAGCTTGGGAACAGTTGAGCGAAGGGGAGAGCGTGACGACGGCTGACAACGGCTGTGGAGTTCGCCTTTTCGAATGTGTTTGGTATTTGTTCAACCAGCCGAGAATCGTTACTTGTTATGTTTGGACATGTATGGTAAATTATAAGCTGCTGTTGGTGGTAGAGTATCTTTTGCTTTATAGCCAAGAGTGTTTTTTTATTGTTATTGTTAAACAGGAAATCAACAGACATTCAGACAGACATCTAATTCCAGTGCTTGCAGTTCTTGGTAAACATGTACATGTATCAGTTCTGGCGTATAATATCAAGTCGAGGACCCGCACTCTTAAAAGGAAAATATACAAGCAGTTGAACACAGCTACTTCATTTTGCGATGTTCTCCTATAGATACGCTTGTCGATAAGATCATCATCTTGTTTATGAACACATACTGTATTTGCAAAATTCATGTTGTTGACAGTACACAGACTGAGGTATTCGAAAAACTTTACAGAATCGATACAGCCGGAACTAAAAATAACTTTTACCAGTGTTAAATAGTTAGTAATTTAATGAAACAGAACCACCAGAATAAAATATGACACGCTTCGAGACTACTTTGTGAAGACATTTCGCTTTGAATTGTTTTATTTCTTTCACAGTGCGAGTTACACAGTGTGAGCGGCAAAGTCGGTAAATATGACACGAAACTTGACCTTTGTATTTTTGCGGTCAGATCAGTTATCCCATCCTCTACAATTAATTTTTATATGAATACAAAACAGTAAATTATACATAAGATAGGTAGACTTTTTCGAGCATAAACTGTAGCCAAAGTGAGCAAAACTAAAACACATTGAATAAATCAGATCGAAATGTGTTTACTAGTGTTGCGTGACCGTGACAATTTTTGTAGTCAATACATGAAATGTTCACTATGCGTTTACTTCTCTCAACGGGTGGTTTTTCAATTACCCGGGCTGGATTTTTTATATGTTACAGTACCATAATAGTACTTGACGCCGATCTATATTTTATTCCAAATTTCGATGTACCAGGACACGATTTTTGCCACCAAAGTTACCCTTGTTTCAAGTGTTTACCAAAGTGCTCAAAATACCAATTTTCGGGCTTTAAAAAAGATCTGTTTAATTGCATCGTTTTGCAATATTTTTAGGTTTCTGTGTAGTATATTGGATGCCCCGAATACCTGCCAAAGATAAATTTCATACGTTCAACCTTCTTTCCGTACGAGTGTTTTGAATACCCACAAAAATTCGACAAAATTTTATGGCGGCGGGGACGCGAAAACGGCCTTTTAACCTTTTGCCGATTTTCTCAAATATAAAAACCCTTTGAAAATTTTAAATGTCATTTTCGTAAATAGTTCACCAAAGGGTTTCTTTTGACTGAATATGAAGAAAAGCGAAATCGGAGTTTTGAAATTTTTTCCTCGAAAATTCCAGTCGGTAGCACTTAAATTGGTGCTTTCTAATCGACCGATAAAGGGTTAAGTTAGTTTAGTTAGTTAATGGGTTAGTTATTCATTCAAGGATTTTAACGATTCTTAGTTTTATTTCCATTTTTACAGCTCAGCTATTTTATTTGTTAGTAATTCCTTTTATCACTAATGTAAATTTTTTAAGGTGATTCCCTAGTATTGCATTGCGCATCCTTACTGCGCAGAATTTTACGCGTAATTAGCGCGCGCACATAAACAAAATGGCGGCTTTTTTCTATGCGGCTTGGCTCGCGAGAGAAAGAAATCGTCGTTTTCTCGTAAACGAGTTCGGTGAACTAGTATTTTTTTCTCTTAGTTCGAAAGTAGCGATCAAATTCTTTCTATAAAATGAATACAAATCAATTTCTATGGCAGAATAATACATAATCACCGAAAACGTGCACTTTCAGCATTACTCGCAAAGGAAATATAAAGAATTATATGGAAAATACAAGGTCTTCCTGCTCCTAAACGAATACGGTGACCCCTCTTTTTTATTTCAAAATTTAACTTCCCTTAAGGTAAACAACCAACTGGCAAAGTTTGGTTGGAAATCTATGAGCAGTTCTATTTCTAGGAAATCACCTCAAGTAATTTTTTTTTTTTTTTTGTAATAATAGTTTTACTGTAAAGCGCCATGAGCCATGGATATGGCACTATATAAATCTTTTATTATATTATTATATTGAAACGTAACAAATTAATATAAAGAGGGTCCTGAAGGGGGGGGGGGGACCGAATCCCATTCCCCAGCCTAAATTTTGCCCAAATCCCATTTCCCAGCCTATTTTTTGTCTAAATTCCCAGTGCGTGAAAAATCTGGTCTCAAGCGCATTATGTCAGTGTTGTTTTGATTGTCTTAAATGTAGTCCACTCCTTGAACTTACCCTTCGGTGCCCTATATAGGGGATTAATCCAGGCGCAGGAGTGCCAGTCCAGAAATAACTTGCATGCGCATGCTCAGAAATCCGTCGTCCCGCCCTCCCCCATCCCCCCTTTAAAAGGGGGGAAACCAAACTATATTCCACAGAACCTTTGGACATGCACGCGTACAAATGATTAATTCAATTTGTAGCTTTAGTACCTATTCTTTTAATTATGACTTTAGACAAAGGTTAGGACAATTTTTCTTGCAGATTCACACTTTGGTTGCATAGTTAAAATTCATTTTAGCGAGCTATTTTTACCCAAGAGTGCACATTACATGAAAGAAATGCTACACTTCTCTGTCGTTTTTGATTGGTTTGTTTTGAGCATGCACATACAAGTTATCCTGAACTCTCACCTCTCGCTCCAGGGTTTTACCCCTTCATAAGGCGCAAAAGTGATAGTGAAGGGACTGGACTATCCAAAATCATGTTTTTGTTTCTGCAAGTTATTATCACAAATACTGTTGAGATCATCATTTAAGTTCCATTTGTTCACTTGTCTTGTAGAAAATTAGAAATTTTAGTAGCTTTAACTAAAACTATTAATTTTTTATCTCTTACCTACCACTACCCTGACTGACAACAACTTACTATCACTTCTTTTGAATATTCCATTTGTGCCCATTCTCTAAAGCTATTCGGCTGGGTAACTTGATCACTTACACGGAAATTGATCGCCACTTGATGGACACTCGTGCAGTGCAGTGGTTTTGTTTCAGAGTTTTCAGCGTTTTAACTATTCTATGCCGGACTTAAAGAATATTAAAACATGTATGTTTAGTCATTTACTGACACTCTTCCTATTCCCATTTTTGTTTCTGTATCCCAGTCCCAGCGACCCAAATCCCATTTTCCCAGTGAAACAATAGGCAAATCCCAATCAAAATGGGCAAATCCCAGTTCCCATTTTACCCCTTCAGGACCCTCATTAAAAAAAGGGAAAATGCTGCCATGTGATCAGGGTAAAACACGAATTTATTAGCAAACTTTTGAGAGGATATGTTGATGGTCGTTATTGTTGTTTGTATTATAGCTGTCATGAGGTCAAGGATTGATAAAGTGTGACCAGTTGCCAGGATCAAACTGCTTTGTACCAACTGCCCGTGTCAAGGGCTTGTTGTGTAAAGGATATGTAATAACCAGGATAGAAAAACAGCAACTATGTTTTTCTCACCACTTTCACAATCTTGACCAGTAAATCCAGGGAAACATAGACAGCGATATCCTTTGTCTGTAAAACCGGTTTGACAGGTGGCGTTGTTTTTACAAAGGTTGTTCATACAAGCATTCTAAAACATAAAAAATGCAGCAAACCTTCTTTATCGAGTACAATATTCGATTATTCTTTTGCGATAAAGATAGACACTTCCTTTTCTTAGCGTGTATTACAAAAACACGAATGCAAACGCTTCTATTTTAAAATGATAAAATAATAATAAAAAATAATAAAAAAAATATATATTTTTTATTTTATTTATAGTGACCACTTTATTTCAAGAGGGTTACAAGTAGCAGCAGAGGTGATAGCAAGTAGTCCTCCCAAAAAGCTTAATTTAACTAAAATATTATTCACAATAATTGCCATCGTTATAGATGTAATAAAAAAAGGCGCTAAAGTAAGTTTTGTAAAAGAAAATGATAGTAATATTTAAAACTTTTTGTTTTTGTTTTTGTTTTTCCTTCATTTCTTGTTAATGAACGTTTCAAAGTTTTGTACTGCTGTCCGTGGAAGATTTGCCTCCCTCATTTCTTAAATTGAATCAGTTTTGAAACACGCCAGGTATGACAAATAACGTAACAACAATGAATTGTACACGATAAACATTAGTACGAGAAGCCTAATTATAATAAAAGAGTGTGCGTTTGGGAGATTGGGATGGAATTTTGTTGTTACTGATAACTCAGCATTGTGGCACAGAATTCATTTGGATCGAATTGCAGAGGTTTGACTCTCATTTTTACCGTAGCTCCTCGGTGCACAAAATGTAGGTTTTCCTCCAGGTCTTCTTTATGCTCTTCATGGGTAGCATTATTCAGTTCACATTTGTGTTTTCCAGGTTCACTTCCTCTCATAAAATTATAACTGACGCAGTTAGAATCCGAAAAACATAGAATCCTACAGAGGCCCTCATCCATTACGTCAGCAGTATGAATCACGTGGTTTACCAGACGTTTTCCTTTGAACACTCGTGCCGCTGTGAACTCTAAGTGACGGCATTGGCCTGGAAAAGAATAGATCGAAAATGTAATGACTTCACTTTATTCCTCTTTACCAAATGAATACTAATTTCAACTCAACGAGATAAACAGAAACCCATAAGTGAAAAAAAAATAGATAAATATTCTCAAATCAGCCTTAAATCAAGCAATAACCGTGCATCTATTTGTCTTAACTTCTTGTCACAATTTCACACCATTACAAGGTTTTGCAACCACCTTTCCCCTGACAATTGGCTTTTGTTTTAATAAATGTTAAGAAATGTTATAGTCCGGCAGCATAGCTGAAAAATTGTGTCATTTTTGTTACTACTCTCATATTTTGCAAAACATAGAGATATGCATTGTGATTAACTCCTGCTACAAAACCACTCTCAGTTTTCCCCGTATTGCTTGTAAATTGCTTTCAAGTTTTTCCTCGCTGAGACCCCCCGCGAAGACAAACGTCATATTTTAGTAACTCAGGAATGATTTGATCATTTGCGCAAAAAAGTGAAACTTTCGTATGAATTTAAACATTTACTTCAAAAAAGTAAATTTTGTTGCATTAATGAGCCATTCATACAAACAAATACAAAAAAAAAGTGTATAATTATGCGTTCAAAAAATTGAATGCAAACTTGTTACTTGCTGTTGATTGTCCTCCCTTGCCCGTGTTTTGGCAATATTATTTTCGCAGAGGCAATTTAGCCCAGGCAAAAGGGGAAATTAATTAACCTTATTTTCAGTGACCAGCTGGCATAACTGGGCCGTAATTTAAGCTTTTAGGTCAGCTAAATCTTCCAATAAAAAAGTATGAAGGAATGATCAGGCCAAAAAGCTGAAGCAAATGCGTATGTTTTGCTAAGAACATACAAGCGAGGAGAAAGAATGCCCAGCAAACTCGAAACGGAGCAACTGTGCTGCTGGATATTTCACCCTTGAAAAGGATTTGCAGAGTTTTTATGAGACTAAAGAACTTCACATCGACTTAGCGGAGCCAGATTTAGGAATGAGAATTGCTGAGACGCGTTTGAGGCACAGTGCCTCATGGGATAGATTGTGCCACGTACCATATTGCGGGAACTTAATTTCGCGAAAATGGAACGAGTATATTCGATTCGCTGAACTTATAATTCGCACATTGGCCAAAAAATACGTTAAAGTGCCTATGAAGTAAAAAGTAATTGCTGTTTATTTTAAAGGCTTTTCAAAGTAAAGAAGAATGGCGTTTTTCTTTTTGCAATATCTTTTTTCGTTTTAGAGATATTTACGTTTTTATATTATGCAAATGAGCGAAGTGATGACGTCATTAATTGTTCCACAAAAAGATGAAGCATTGAATCAAGAATATCTCTTGAAATATTTGAGCTGAGTTCTTCAAACTTGGCACGATTAATGTACACCACAAAAGACATAAAATGACACCTGTCGTACCGTTCCCATGGCAACAGTTTTGCTGCAAATACCTATTTTAGTTAATACTGATATCCCCAGTTTTTGCTTAATCAAAGATGATCCACCCCCAACAAGCTTATGAGGAGAATTAGGGTAATAGGGCATTATGTGTGTTCCAAGCTGGACCCTCTGTTCCACTATAAAGGGTTGCAAATTGAGATATTTGGTTTATGTCAGAAAGAGCCTGGAACCAAGAGTGTTGCCATGGTTACGTCATAGTATGAGCCATCTTGCACCTTTAAGGAAGGTCAATACTGATGCCAAGTTTCAGAAATATCACCTTTATAGAGATATCCTTGATTTTGTGATCTATCTTTTAGTGGAACAATTTATGACGTCATCACTTTCCTCATTTGCATAACACAAAAACGTGAATATCTCCTAAACGAAAGAAGATATTTCAAAACGGTAAACGCCATTCTTCTTTATTTGTAAAAGTCTTTCAAATGAGCATTAATTATTTTTTACTTCATAGGCACTTTAAATAAAAATCTTTATAAATAATTTTTTTGCCGTTCTTTAATTTTGCGTTTTTTTTAAAATCGCAAAAATTAAGTCCTGCGAAAATAAGTAATAATAAAGTATTAAACTACTACCAAATTGAAAACGTTGGAGTAGAAAAGAAAGCAAAGAGAAGGAAATGCATCGCTGTAACCAGATAATACGACTGGAAAATCTGTTTCTTTTAGGGGAAAACAGCTACATAGAGGAACCAAATTGTTCGTGCAAACACCATACAGCTAGTATCCCCAAAGTGTAAAAAGTGTAAAAGCTCTCTACTGCCTTTTTTGGATTGCACTCATTTCGAGGCGATGATAAGTCACGCTTTAACTGCCATTTGCAAAGCCGTAGAGTACGTAAATCCGTGGTTATTTGTT
The DNA here is from genome assembly GCF_052425735.1 of Oculina patagonica. Taxonomy (NCBI): domain Eukaryota; kingdom Metazoa; phylum Cnidaria; class Anthozoa; order Scleractinia; family Oculinidae; genus Oculina; species Oculina patagonica. The sequence goes on along the minus strand of NC_135770.1, from coordinate 19,026,500 downwards.
ACGATCAGCCGCTCTTTGGTTTAGCAAAAACAGTGGGCGCTGAAGGATCGTACATGGGAAGATAAACTGGAAGTCATGCTTGGTGGTCTCCACATCGAGCAAGCGGCACTAAAGGCTTTCGGGACCTTGCTCGCTGGCAGTGGATGGGTTGAAGTTCTGTCACAAGTTAGATCACTACAGCAGGAAGAGAGCGGAGAAGAATTAAATTAGGGAGAAGCTGATTTGATTTCCACGTGGAGAAGTTAGAAAGAAACCACGATGCCTATACAATTTGAGTTCATCTAAGAGGACGGCGGGACAAAAAGCCTAACAGCGAATCCAAGTGTGTTGCTAAGGTGGATGGTATCTGGGCCTGAACTAGCGAGGTTGGTTAAAAATTTTGAAAATAGTGATGAACACAAGACCTGCATGGTGCTCATCACGAACACTTTCAATGCAAGTAAAAAAAAGTTTAAGGATCATGTCAGACCCCTGGTGTCAACAATAATAGAGGAGCTGGGCAATTCATTTGAGGAGACCTGTCAATTTGGTGTAGGAAAGAAACAGCCGAACTTCAAATCGCCCCGAACAAATTGCCATTCGTTTTTTTTCAAACGCAATATTGGTTGCCAGAATCACGGAGGCAACCTTAATAATCAACATCTTAATCTGACAAAGGAAACAAGGTATCCCACCCAGACGAATGGAACTGGACGTTCAGCGAGAAAACATGGCGACCGATATGGTGCACACTGGCTGACGCTGAAATGTCCTGTCAAAAGCTCATCCTATGTGGCTGCAAGACCAGCTGTCAAGTCGCCCCGAAAAAACATTGTCCATTGTTTTCCAAACGCAATATTGGTTGCCAGAATCACGGAGGCAACCTCGATAATCAACATCTTTATCTGATAGACGAAACAAGGTATCCCACCCAGAAGAATGGGACTGGACGTTCAGCAAGAAAACATGGCGACCGATATGGTGCTGACGCTGCAATGTCCTATCAAGAAGTCATTCTATGTGGGTGCAAGACCAGCTGTATGTAGCAGCAATATATGCGAGTGCTGTTGAACTTATTTGCCTTGCACTTCGCTGTGTGTGTGCGTGTCATGGAAAATGTCTAAAATAATAGTTTCCAGATAGCATTTTGATCTAGAAAGACACAATAGCTATAGCTATGTGTATGTCACTGGAGCCGCTAGAGGTGATAAGCTATATCAGCTCAGCAGTTATCCAGGTTGCCATATTAACACATGGCTAATTTCAACATTGTTCCTCTAAAGAGAAGTATTTAACACAATACACAACACAACAACCAACCACAACACTTCATTTGCACCCTAAATTAAATTAAATTTACTGTACAAAGAGAATAAAAATAAATTAAATGAATGGCTGCCCAAAATAACCATTGTGTGCTGAGGAGATTGGGCAGCGATCCTTAGCATTTAATTAGATAAATTTTAAAGGTACTTAGGACTTAAATAGATAACAAAATACAGCAACACACAGACCAAAATATGACAATTTACTTAAATAATTTAGTAAAAACAAGCTGGAAAATAGAGTATAATTATGGACAGATTAACTAACAGAAGAAAGGAATTAAAGTGTGAATGATGAGTGATTTGTTTTTCAATTTCCTGATCTGAACTTGCAAACAATGTATAAATTGCATAAATTAAGATGCGGTTTCTATGGCGATGGGGTGTTATGCCGTTGTACATCTCGGCAGGGCAGCTCCGGGCCTTCCCTATACGCCGACATATCCATATCTCCTGTTAAACACGAAGAAAATCGCTTTCCATATGTAGCTCATTTAAATGTAGTTTCCATGGAAACAGCGTCTCTGTCGAGATGGTTCTATGGCTTAAAATGTTTACTTCGATAGTCTCTCGCTGTGTGCCAAATTTTAAGCTGGTAACAAAAAGTGCACAATTCAGGCGAATATTTGAGCTATGCCGCCGGACTATTAAGAAGAAAAATATTTACAATATCGTCGGGGAAGATAAATAGATCCATTTTTTAAAAAAAAAGTGGTAAAGTAATACACGATTCTCCATTTTCTGTACTTTTCAGCTTTTTCTGAAATTTTCCATATTGCCCTAGAGGAAATGTTAAAGTTTGTACTTTTGCACGTGAATTATTTGTTTTTCCTTTCAGACGGCCTTTCTCTGCAGCTTTACTTTCACTGCCACATGGCTTTGAGTTTTGAAAATTCTTCTAAAATTCAATGCGCTACAAGTACCTTGTTTGTATAGATTTCTGGAAGAGAACGAAACCGTAGAAAACCATGTTTGCCATCAGGTCGTTACATCTCATTAGTATTTCACGAGTGTAGTAGCTTTCTTCTACCCTTAGAACCTTTCGGTCTTGTCTTGCAAAATTTGCCTTTGATCTGACAACGTTAATTGAAATTGCTATATATATCCTAAATAAGAAAACCTGCTCGCAGGCTGGGACAGCAAATGAAAAACATGCCAACTCACGCTCCATTCCATACACCTCGACCCTGAGACAATTCCACCGATGTTGCTTGGTTGGATGAAAGCGAATATATCTTGCAGGTTCTGGCACTGGGAAGTTGTGTTGGTCAATTGTGTTGCTATCCCCCTTCCTGTGAAATTCCTGTAATAATAGGTAACAAGCTTCACTGAGTCGGGTACGTCTAAGGTTATAGCTTTTATTTGCTATAGCTAGGTTTAACTATTTGAAAGATTTTTGTCAGTTTCGTGGCTTCTTCGGCATTCATTCATTCGCTTTATTGTGCGATTACAGTCTTTACGAATTAGTTTGTTCTATGAAGTTTTTGTGTTACATGTGCTTTACAGAGTTAATGTCCAAATTTTAACAGACAAATACATTTTTTTATTATCGGCATTCATTCATTCGCTTTATTGTGCGATTACAGTCTTTACGAATTAGTTTGTTCTATGAAGTTTTTGTGTTACATGTGCTTTACAGAGTTAATGTCCAAATTTTAACAGACAAATACATTTTTTTTTATTATCGGCATTCATTCATTCGCTTTATTGTGCGATTACAGTCTTTACGAATTAGTTTGTTCTATGAAGTTTTTGTGTTACATGTGCTTTACAGAGTTAATGTCCAAATTTTAACAGACAAATACATTTTTTTATTATTTAAAGATTTCATCTTTTCATATCGCAATGACCAAAATTGTAAATATTTCCGATATCCAAAGCCCAAATCTTTCAAGGTCAATAAACAGAGTTACTCGTCGTTAACTGGAGTGTATTGTACATCCCAAAATGAAAACATACAATAATCGTACATGTAGCTGTACAGGAAGGCTTACCACAACCGCGTCATTTGGTCCTTTATATGGTTTCCAGCTGATTCCATGGCTTGAGTATGAAATCGTGAAGTCTGTAGCCCATTCATTACCATTTCTGTCTCCCTGCGTAGCAACAGCGCAAACTTCAATCGATTTTCCAAGATCAATCTGAAGCCAGTCGTCATTTCTATTAGCTTCTTTTGCACACCAGCCATCGCCTCGGTCTCCGTTAAGGCGACCGTAAAAGGCCTCGTAGCGATTGTCATATTGAGAAGATGATGTCATCTGATTATCATAAATGATACTAGGATTGGTGACACCCACAGCTTTATCGAAGCAGCTCTCAGGAATTTCTGTGTAAGTGAGCCAGTCCTGTTAAACTTATTTAAGTCATTCACGGTATCTTTATGATTTCATTTTAGATGCTATTAGCGTGATAGCGAAACCCTCAACCCTGAGTTTGTTCGTACCACGACCGGTCAAGTTCGAGCCCGAGTCAAGTTCGAGTCACGAGTCAAGTTCGAGTCAATTTTTTTTTTTAAATTTATTTTTTGGTCTTTTGGTTTTAATTGCTGTGTTACATGCAAACTGTTGTAACAGAAGTGCAGGAAAAGCAAGATTTGACTCTAAATGCCCGTTGCCAGAGCTTAGAGAGAGCTGATTCCTTCATCTGTTTGCAGCTGCTTTTCAAAGAAGTAAACATTCTTTTGCATCCCAGTGAAATTGATCGTTACAGTTTTACTCACAACTGAGACTGAGGTTCCACTTCAAAGACACAAAAAATATATTTAAAGAACACTTATCAAGGGAATTCGAACGTTGCTTGCGTAAGCGAACGGACAAGCGGCGGCCGAAATATAAGTAACAAACACCAATCGTGACGTGACGTCTAAAATATGACAAAGTGGGCAAAGGTCACGTTTTTTTTTTCAAAGCTTGCTTGATTCTAGCTATACAGTTAAAGGCATTACTCGAAAATGTCTGGATATCTGTCGATTATTTCACGTTTTCAGCACGAAATGAATACATCAGGAGTCAAGACAAAACAAGTTCAGTGAAAAAAAACATAGAATTGAATGACGGGCAAGGAATACCTGTAGATTACAGTCAAAATACCTCAAGCGTTCCTGTCAAGGGTGGATTAATGATGCCATAATTGCAAATTTGATTTTCTTTTTTGCTTCAATATTCCACTCTTGAAATGAATATGCCAATGTTCAAACGGCGACTCGATTGAAAACTCGAATGTTCATTTCATTCATGCGTCAGACACATGATAATTAGAAAATGTTCCCCAATTTGCATAAAATGGGTCAACGACATTTTTCCCACTTTTTCTTCTGCCAGAAGTATTTTTGTGCCTTTTCAGTGTACCAAAATGTCTCGCCTCTCTTTTGGTATTATCACAGGGTTTAAATAAAGAACGTGAAGAAGAAAATGAAGAAAAAACACGATGCGTGACATTTGACGGTTGACTAGTTTATGCAAATTCAGGCCGAATTCCCACGTTCCCGTCACGTGAAGGCAAAAAGCAATCCAATCAACATTCAAGTTTTGTATTGAGTCGCCGTTTGGACATTGCAATATTCAATTCAAGAATGGAATATTGAAGCAAAGAATGACATCAAATTTGCAATAATGGAATCATTAATCCACCCTTGACAGGGATGCTTGAGGTGTTTTGACTGTAAAGCTTTATCTCGTTTCAAAATACAAATAGGTCTTCGCGATCGCATCTGCATTGGAAAACTGTCGTGTGAAAACCTAACTTCTAGCGGTGATGAGGTCGTAATTCACCTTTGAGACATTTTTTGACATAAATTATTCTAGCCAAAAGATCTTGTTAACCCTATTCAGACCGGGCTTTTTTTGACCTTCTCAGACCAAGCCCCCCCCCCCCCCCTCCCCCCCTATGTAACTTCCAGAATATTAAAGCAATCACAATGAAACATATAGGAAGTATTCTATGTCCAAAAATCTTCCTTTTGGTATACGTCACGTGGGATGGTGACGTCACATCACGTGACAATTACATCATGATGTCAAAACAGCCGCCATCTTCGATTTCAAAATTCTTCCAAAATGGCAGAAAACCACCCAAAATTACTGCAGAGTACTCAAAATCAATAAAAATGTGGTTTAAAACCGTAAAATGTAAAAATAATTCCATTGAAGTTAATTTTTATTCACAGAAACACTTAAAATTACAAATTTGGGAAAACATGACTGTCAAAATGCCGTTGCCATGGAAATGTCAAGTTCCTCACACATCATGCAACCCTACCAAATAATTGCCAGATAAATTTGAGGAAGAGTCAGAAAGTTTGGCAGCGTTTGGTTGAATCTTAAAAACGTTATAAGAGTTCAAAGTCACCGCGGGCCTAAAAAGCCCCCCCCCCCCCCCCCCTAGTCTGAATAGGGTTAAAAAAAGGTGAGAAAAAACATTTGACTCGAACTTGACTCGTGCCTCGAATTTGACTCGGACTCGAACTTGATTCGTGCTACGAACAAACTCCAAAAACTTCGGGTTGTCTGCTTTTAAAAGTGGCGTTTAAAGTACAGTGCTTTGCATGGCATAAAATTGCATGGGATTACTTACAATGGCATAGTTTGTCTTGAAATGCCATTGATGGCAAACCATGGAATGGCATGGTTTAAGTCGTATGGGTCTCGAGCTTTTGCTGTTTCGTCGCCTGAACTCTGGAACAGTCTACCTCTTTTTATCCGCTCATGTGACAATTTAAGTTCTTTTAAATCAAAACTCAAAACTTATCTTTTTAAAAAAACTTACTTTTTAGTACTTTTAATGTACATTTTTCAATTTTTAAGATTTATTCAGCTAATTTTAACGATTTTTTTATAGATTTGTAAAGCGCCTAGAGTAGGCCTGGATAGGCGCTATAAAAATGTTTTTTATTATTAATGGTACGGTGTGACATGACATGGCATGGCGCGGCGTTGTGCAGGGTTGGTGTGGTATAGCATGGCGTGGCATAACATGGCATAGCTTAAAAAATAACAAAGAAATAAAGTACCCCTTCTATTGTTTAGAGGTGTCTATTAACAGTAAACGGTTACTCAAATTTACATAGTTAACCATGCAATTTCGGCGTGCTTAACGATAAAACAATTTTGTGCGTGAGCAAAATTTCCACTGAGAGACTGTCAGCGCCCCGTGGATAGTTTTATTAGTGTTTTTTCTTTAATTTTCTAAACAATTGCCACCACGTGCGTTGTTTTTGCATACAGTAATTACATTTTGGAGCATTTTGGTCAGTTCCTTCATGGAAAAGCCATATAGCTAGTGTTCTGCATTGGCATGTTGGCCATGTTTTTTCAAAAGCAGAGCTCCTTCAAATAGTTAGAAAATAGTAAAGTTTAGTTTTCAGTCAACATTTTAATTAGTTTTGCTTCACGCAGAAACAAACACGAATGCATCAAGGAAAATCACCCGTTTTGAAACTTACAGTCACGTTCCGTTGTCCAACTGAAAATTATCGCTGAACGACATCAGATGGAACTTAATAAAACGTTCTTGTAGATTTAAGAAATACAATCTATATATTTAACATTTCTAATTCGGGTACTTGATGTTTAGGTATAACCTAAATGATATCGCGGAGATAAACAACGAGTGCATTTACGTAGTGGTAAAACAAAACGTTATGGAACCTTTAAAATTTACAATGCGCTTGTTATTTTTGGCAGCGGCATATACAAATCTTTGGCTGGTGGGAAGATACATATTATAATATTGTTTTCAGATGTAATTCAACTCACGAAAATATTTCCCTTTAAGCGGTCTTGAGAGTATTATCTGCTCAGTGGCCAATAGTCTTAAATCAAATATTGAGCCTCATCAATTTCCTTTCGCTATCCCCCTCATTTTGTATGTTTTACAAGATATTTATCTTAAATAATATACCACTTCTGCCATGCTTCTTCCCCGTATCTTAAGGTTAAACCAAATAATCAGATACAACAAATATATCAATAATGTCAATTAGCACTATTCCAAATGTGATTTTCGTTAGGTAGTTTAGTCACTCTTATGACTCAAATATTAACGGGTAAAAAAAGAAAATAGGAGAAACGTACCTGTAGAACAGCCGTCCTCTGGTATAAGGGATAAAAACAAAAACAAGGCACAGAGTAATAAAATGGAAGACATGACCGATTTTATACAATCAATCTCCCTAAATTCACAACTTTTATCCGTGAAATAACCTACCGTGATTTTGATTTGCAAAACTGTCTGCTGAAAATTAACCTCAGTGAGTGTTAGTTTGTTTTCATTTCTTGTTAGTTTTAACCAATGGCGTTCATATGCCATCAGTTGCATCCATTGGTGCACACCTGTTCCTCTGTGGAGACAATATTCTTATTATCATTGTCAACGTAACACCCATTTCTTCAATTTCCACCTATAAGCTTCTAACAAGTCTTTAAGAAGTGAGGTGTAATAACATGAAGGTAAAGGCTAAAATAATGTCATGAACACTTTCCCTAAAGTGTCATTGAAGTAAAAATTAATTAATGCTTATTTGAAAGACTTTTACAAATAGAGAAGAATGGCGTTTACCGTTTTAAAAGATCTTCTTTCGTTTAGGACATATTCAAGTTTTTGTCATTAAAAATGTGAATATTGTTCACCGTGGTGTAAGATAGGTAATGAACGTTTTATCGTTTGTCTCACGATAGAATTGCTTTGAGATGTTGATCGCGACGTTTCGACTGCTATACTGCTAGTCTTCATCAGGCGATGAGGTCGATTGTATACGCGTCGTTATTTATGCACGTTGGTTCGCTGTGATTGGTGCATTTCGATCCCTATTATTATTCCGACTAACAGATGATGTTCCCTCAGAGGTCCGCTTTGTAGTTGAACAGCTGTTATGCTTTCTGATCGTAGGTATCCATGCTTCAGAAATTTCAATTCCGCTATCTGTATTGATGTTAGTAGAATTAAGTCTTGTTTGGATAGCCTCTTTGACCCTGCGTGTGTATCGGTGAGGGTCACGATCGATAAACTTGACTTGATTCCATAAAGGAATATGCCCCGTTTCGTTTGCGTGCTCCGAAACTGCGGGGGTTTGTGTATGAGCAAGCCTTGTGTCTTTGTCGTGTTCTTTAATTCTGTCTTGCATCGTTCTCCCTGTTTCCACTATATATACTTTGCCGCATTCACATGGAATTTTGTATACAACACTATCTTGTTTGCCTGGTTCTAGGGCGTCTTTCGGTCGTACTAAGTAAGGCCGAAGAGTGGTGTCAGATTTAAAGACGGTGCGAACGCCTTGTTCTTGTAGGCAGCGGCGAAGAACCTCTGATACACCTTTGATATAGGGTAAAACCGCAGTAGTTTTAAATTCCTGCGTAGGTTCGTTGTCGGCTGTTGGTCTTGTGGTCTTAGTAAGTTTTCGTATGAACGAAGAAGGATAACCGTTAGAAACAATGACCGACGATAAATGTTTTTTTTTTTCTTGAGAGATAACTGATGGTTTTGTTATGAGGTGTTTGGCTCGGTGATATAGACACTTAACAATACCACGCTTCACTGACTGAGGATGGTGTGAGTCATAGGCTAAGTACTGATCGGTGCGTGTGGGCTTTCTATACACACTGGTAGTAAGACGACCGTTTGAGTCCCTTATAACTGACGTGTCGAGAAAGGGAATGCTGTTATCTTTCCAGGTTTCCATGGTAAAACGAAAAGTGGGCTGTTGGTTATTAAGATGTTGTAAAAAGCCGTCGACTTGGTTTCGATCTAATATAGTGAAAGTGTCATCTACATATCGCTTCCAGATCTTCGGTTTGTAGATCGCACTTGCTATCGCACGCTCCTCAAAGTCTTCCATGAAGATGTTGGCTATAACCGCGGAGACAGGGCTCCCCATAGCGGCTCTGTCCTTTTGTTCGTAAATTGATCCATTGTATTGGAAATAAGTGGATCGTCAAACAAAGTTTAAAAGGTCGGCAGTTTGTGTAGGTGTTAGGTTTGTGAGGTCGGCAAGACCGGGATCGTTTTCTAGTTTGCGAAGTGCGGCCTTTGCGGCGTCTTCGATTGGCACGTTCGTAAATAAAGATTCTACGTCAAATGATACCATGATTTCCTTTTCTTGAATTCTTTCACGGTTGATGGTATTCACGAAATGAGTAGAGTTGGTAACTGCGTACTCTGATTTGCCTGTCAGTGGGGACAGGATGTCAGCTAAATGAGCCGACAATTCATAAGCAAAGGTGTTTATACACGATACAATAGGTCTCAATGGTATATTTGGTTTGTGTATCTTAGGCTGACCGTAGATCCTAGGAGGCTGTTTGTGCTCGGGCTAAGCCCAAGCACAAACATCCGCCTAGGATCTGAAGAGTATGTCTTTGTCAAGGACAAGACTTAAAACCTAAACAGAACAACGAGAAGCAAAACCAAAGAAACAGAACTAAGATAATAAAGCAAATATTAAAAGAGGGTGCTAATGGGGGTACCCAATTGTCAGTTAACTTCTTACTTTTAGGCCAATTGTCACCTAACTGCTATTTTTGGCCAATTGTCAGTTAACTACTTATTTTAGTTATGTATTAACTTTCCTATTCTTACAGCGAAAATTATTACGTCATAACCTGAATTTTCTTTACTTCAGCACGTCAGTGATAAAAAAAAAAAAAGATAGGCATGTACGACTCTCACGCACGTGTATTAGTCATTTTCATAGTTTCAATCTCACGAGTATAGTCTTTGAAAGACCTACCACTTTTGTATAATATGAGGGAAGGTTCTTTCAATATTTTCTTGTGTAATGGTTTTCTATAAAATGCCAAGTTTTCATGGGTATTTGCTTCAAGTTCGGACTGTGTTTGGTACCGCTGGTTGGTATATTGCCCTTAGCCAATCATTAAGTAGAAATGGTATTTTCCCGCGAACTTTACTACAACTACCAAAAGTCTTTGCGCATTTACGTCATAATGCAAATGGTCTGCCGACTCTCTCGTGGACGGCATCAGCGAACAAGAAAACTGTACTGGAAACTCTACCTTTTTCCGCTCTAAGGTTTTCCACTGGAACTACAGGAACAGCCGGAAATCATCGCTGTAAGTTTTCAACAAGCTCAGATTTCCTTTCTTTTGACTTAAACGATCTTTCAAAATAACTGCAAATTGACTTCAGCATGCTAACATTAAATGAGCTGATCTTTTGGTTTGATGAAGTTCACAGAGGTTAAAGGAGTCGTAGTAAATTGCATGATGGACTGACATCTTCGCATAAACCTCTTCCACTTGTTGCAAACGAATTTCTTCTTGACCAGCTCTTCAATGTCAAGCGCTTCTGCTCGATCAGACGCGGTAGTCTCAGGCTAACTAGCTTGTTTCGTTTTGAGAACTGCGAGCCTGGAGAAGTATGACTGAATTTGACCTTTTGACCTTCTCTCGCAAATAATCTTTCATTTTCGGCTGTTCGAGCGTTTCGCATGTCGAGCACAAATTGATTAGTATCCGCTTTACGGCCTGACTGTTCACCCGCGTCAAATCTTGTCTTTAAATAGTCCCTCGCTTACCTTATCCCCCCAGGTCTTGGCTTTATCAGGGCCCAGCCCATTGGCAAGGAGAAAGTATCCGCCGCGGATGGAGTAAGCGGTTTGGGCCTGGGACGATTCTCGGGGAGAAGGGTAGTAAACCGTGCTGCCCAGTCACGACGCAACTGATTGTAAAGTGATTCCTGGCGTATTTCATTTTTATGCTGACCACAATCAAGATGATGTTTAAGCTCGTCAAACCTTTTAAAGCTTTGAGAGCAGCCTTCCTGAGGACAGGGAAACAATTCTGAAGTGTAAGTTTGGGTGGCTGTTTATTCTTCAAACCTCTGGTGACATCAATCTTAGAAAAGTCTTGCCCGTCCTTGATTTCCAATGAAGTAGGACCCTGTGGTGTACGGATGATATTATCATAGTTCACCATTTACCCTGGGCCAACAGAATACGCTTTCTGAACATTAATTCCTTCTTGTAAAAACTCAAAGTTATGGTGCATGCTGAAGTGTGGTATTTTTGTAATATCAGTTGCCTTGTGACCTTCAATCACCTCGTCAACAGCAACGGCGACGCCTTTAGACAGGTCTTTCCAAAAGTGCTCCTCTCATGTCTTTTACGGATTGAATGTCATGACCCTCGTCACAATGTTTTCTAACCGATAGTTTCATGGGACAAATGATGCGATCGCAGATGTCTTTACCGTGTTGTGGCTCTCAGAAGTAGTAGGTTTCAACAGCAATTCAAACACGTTTGCTTACGTCGTGAATACTAGCTATCAATGGGTTGTTATGGTAGCATCCCGCTTCATATTACTTAACGGAAGGGTTGTGGGCCTTGAGTGTTGGCAAGAGGTTTTCTAAAATGGAAGCAACCGCAAACCAGTCTTGTGTACACGAATCGAAGAGATGTACATAGGTTGTAACAACTGGCTCTTCAGTCTGCTCACTTTTTAGAATAACACTGCTGACATGCCAGCTCAATCCTCTTTTGCCAAACCATTCCGCTTGCTTTTCTCTAAATTTTCGACACTGGAACTTCATGGCCTAGTCCATTGTTACCAGTGCTGTCGTATCGCCAAGTAAGCTTAACACATCATTGTTTGCTTGATCTTGATTTTCTGAACGCAAGATGTAGGCTTTCCAATCAAATAGATCTTTTTTTGGCTTGTAGAAAGTCGTAGAGAAGATCACCTTGCTGTTCTGAGCTATAGAAACACAAAGTGCCTTTTTCATTTTGCAAAGCATTCTCAATTTCCTCCATAACTAATTTCAGACCCTCGCACATGTCACACTGAAGGTTGTGCTGGTGGCTACATTCCTGTTTAAATGCTTCAATGCTCGGATCACTTAGGGCGAATCATTTAGTTTCTCTTTAACATTTACTTACCATTCTATGTCAGCGCCAGTCTTTTCAAGCTCATCAACTATTTTTTCAATGGAATTGAACACTGTCGCCCCATCCGGTGCTACAATATCTAATCCTTGCAATGCCTTACGTTGAGACGTTTGAGACGTACCTCCAAAATGCGATAAAGGGTTGCCCGACTCAACGGCTCAAATTCGTCCTCGCAGTAATATTGCTAGTATTGCGCAAGCATTGTCGACCTGGTAATAGTCCTAACCACATTTGGCATGACGAGTTTTTCGCCGCTGCTCAGTTTTAGAGTACGTCTGCCGTAGGCAACATCTTGATGGAAATAAGGCTTGCTAATGAAATCTAAAAAGTGGTCGACCTTAACCGTGTCAAGTCTTACTCTGTGTAAAACTGCCTTTTCAAGTGGAGCACCGGGACCATTTTTTTTTATCGTGAAGCTGAGCCTTTCATCTTTATTCGTAAGAAATAAAAATACAGGGGCCTAATAGCCCTTAAACAAATAACCATGGGCTAAACTTAGACTCGGCTGCACGACTCAGCGGTAATCTACGATACCCAAATTGCAACCCCGAGTTCTGTTCTTGTCTGAAATAGCTAACCGCTGATACAAAGGCCATATAACAAAATTATAAAAGAAGAAGAATGACTGTCTCACGATTATCACATATTGCATTGAGGCATACAATCAGTAAATGCCTATAAGAATGCCATTCAATGGCGTTTTCATTTTTCAATTAAAAAAGGACGTATATGTGTATATAAATCCACCTTAATATTTAAGTAGCAGATTATGACAGTGCAATGAAGCTGTGCATACAAGGGCAGATACATAGTTGGAAACCTCATAGTCTTGTTAGCGACTGCTTCGATTTGGGTGCGAGTTCCGCGCCGTTGCTCAAAAATATAATTTGCCAAAATTCTGCAAAAAAATTGTGGCCTATTTTTATATATTAAAACCCTGAACACAAAATAAAGAAGACAAAAAATATTTTTTATTTATAAACAGTAAACGTAGATTAGATTTGGGGTGAGAAAGGTATAAAAAAACCTACTTACGTGACCCAACTTGGACAGGTGAAATGAACAACTTCTGTATTTCTTTAGCCATCTGTAAGTTAATTGAATTTTTGCAATGGAGAGCGATTTTTCGTCCTTCGTGACCAGGATACTGGCATGTCCTCAACGGTCGCCAATATTTTCCGAGATTGTGCCGGTGCTTTGGACAATTGGTCATGTGACTAATTCTTTCTTCTGGTGGATCAAATATTCCAGCCCTGGCTAACAATATCAATCCGTATTCCGTGACCTTTGCCCGAGACAAGAAACAACTTCTTAAATGATTTGAAATGTCACTGTTGTACTCCTTGAGTAAAACAACTTGTTTCTGTCCTCTAGACTCGCCGCATTCGATTTTGCCTACTCCAAAGAAACAGCATTTGCTAGCGCTTGTTGGGCTCGCCATTTTTTCGTTTACATCCGTGTCGAAATCCGAGTATCGTTTTTTCTTTGGTCAGTTATTTAGTGGTCAGCGGCACTGCTTAATTCTGGATTTTCCAGCTTAATAGTATTACCAGAAGATTAAGACTGAAAATCAGCGTTAATTTCGACAGTTTTGGTTTCAAATCTTCTTCAAAAGGCTTTTGTGGTACGTTTTTGACAAATAATTTGAATCATGGCATGATACAAAAGTAATAATGTTGCTTTTGGCACTGAAGTTGGTTCGACATGTCACGATGACAAAATGGCCAAATTCGCCGAGTAGCACTTGTTTCGCCCCTTGTCAACAATCGAAGGATTATAGAACGGCCAAATATTTTTACATATTCTTAGAGCAGAAGGATGGAGCTTGCCGCTGATATGCAGTTTAACTTGTGAGTACGAGCCACTTTTGATATTTTACTACATAAAATTAAGCAAAATTTAACCTGGCCTTTAACGTCCAAAATAGCCAAACTTTAGATCCTAGCCTTTTCCTTGATAATTAAAGTTTTTTTTCAATCCGGTTCATCCAGTTTAAAAGGCCAAGGCTTATTGTTCACAAGTATCGTTATTTTAGCGATGTAGCTGTAATATTTGTATTAGAGCGAATGGTTGGACTTTACCAAATTTCACTGATCCGGCCAATGGCCGCCGAGGCCACCAGGAGGTGTAAACAGTTTTCATTCAGATTTCATAAAGAAAACAATTTTTCTCCAGTCTAATTTCATATTTGTTACTTACTTATAATTAGAAATTACTGGAGGGATTTTGAGCGAATTCTATTTACTGAGCCAAAATAAGTTTGTGGATCTAAAGGAGACATTCTCTTAAGGAGGCTCAATGTAGTTTTTTTAGCCTAAGGGTGGTTGTTTTGAAAATTAAAATTACCTAGGAAGCCAATGTTCGATTTTTGCCAAATACACCATAATGATAAAATATGACCAAATTTTAATTTTTTACTGGTCACTTAGTCACTGCAGTTACCATAGCAACGATTGACGTTTTCTTTTGTTCTCAAACAAGCTTGATTTTCTCGAAATCTAGATTGACACTTGGTGTTTATTTCTTGACATGTTAAAGTTTAGTAGATTGACTAACTGTTGACGAAATTTTAAAAAAAAAAATCTGTAAGAGCGTTTTCAAGTTAATCAAGAATGAATTTTTCAGAAAAACACCGTTTTAATATAAAATAGGCGCCTTAAAATTGTTTCGTATTATTTGAGCACAGTTTCTCTCACTGAAATATAAATACTTACACCATCAAGGACCAGTAACTTAAAGAGAAAGACTTTTTGCTTTAATCTGTTAAAATATATCGACTGTATATTATAGGAAATTATAAGAAAATGCCAAAAACTTCATTCTTGATTTACTCTAAAACGCTCTTACAAATTTTCCTAAAATGTTGAGCACAGGTAGTAAATCTACAGTACATGAACATATCAAAAAATGAATACCAAGAGTCAATCTAGATTTCGAGAAAATCAAGCTTGTTTGAGAACAAAATAAAACGTCAATGGTCGCTATGGTAACCTTTGTGACAAAGTGACGGGTAAGAAATTAAAATTTGGTCATATTTGATCATTATGGTGTATTTTGGCAAAAATCGAACATTAGCTTCCTGGAAAATTTTAATTTTCAAAACCACCACCCTTCGGCTAAAAAAACTACATCGAGCCTCCTTAAAGTGGGACTGAGGGTCCGGCTTGGGACACACATGATGCCCTATTACCCCTACTGACGGCGTAAGCTTCTTGGGAGTGGATCATCTTTGGTAGGGCAAAAACTAGGGGATATCAGTATGAATTAAAATAGGTATTAGCATCAAAACTGTTGCCATGGCAACGGCACTTCGGGTGTCATTTCGTGTCTTTTACGGTGTACATTAATGCTGCCAAGTTTGAAGAACACAGCTCAAGTATTCCAAGAGATATTTTTGATTAGCATAATACAAAAACGTAAATATGAGTATGAGTAGATATGAGTATCGAATCTGTCTTCACAGGGTGCTCTATCTAAGGACAATGATTTTGCACGAATTGTGTAATATCGGTTAGCCGAAAAAAATCTTTTGTTTAAATCTACTTATTACTTCAGGAAAGTCCCTTTTAATATTTGCTTTATTATCTTAGTTCTGTTTCTTTGGTTTTGCTTCTGGTTGTTCAGTTTTGGTTTTAAGTCTTGTCCTCGACAAAGACATATTTTTCAGATCGTTTCAGTTTGGCTCGTTTAGACTACTAAGTGATTTCGTAGCCAACTCTACATCCCTTTTTGAACATAAAACGGTCAAAATCCTGTTCTCCTATTGGTTCAGTGAATTCATATGCCGAACGCGAGAGATATAGAATTGAAACGGCTCGTGTGATGTGTTAAAGTCCAATTCAATAAACCTCTAGGAGCTCTCACGGCTTCACGGTGACGGATATAATCTGTTGTCCACGTTGGTTAATTCAATAAAAAAATATAATACGAAATACAATATGTGACTTTCGTTTTGCTGCTAAAGTTAACTCAGAAACTGGTGGGGCGATGATGGAGGGAGGGGGGGGGGGGTGTGGGGGGGGGGGTTGAAGTCGGCACTTTTCTTTGACAAACCGTCACTAACAAAGACGTCACACGATGTTTTATATTACTCGGAAATATTTAAATATCAATTACTGCATGCGTGTCAAATACAAATGGTGCCTGTTTTATTTACTCGAACAATACAAATCTTGAGAACTAATCTGTGTGGTTATTGAACGAGCAACCTTGGGAAAAGCGATTGTAATCATTATGTTAGCGGTGACGCTATAACCCATGAAGGAGCACACTGTTTGATATGCAGGTAAGAGAAATCCAAATTCGTATTCTATTGTGAAAAATGACGAGGTTTCTAAAATGGATGATTTCACCCCGACCTACCTCGACCTAACACGACACTAAAACGGCTAATTCGGTCCCTGTATTACTTCTTTTGTTGTTGTTGCCCTCGATATTTGAGTAGTGTTTTACGTTGCTTTGAATGTTGGGCTTTAAAACAAGGAGTGAGGGGGTAGAAAGGAGGTCTGGAACCGAATGACGATGCTCTCTCAACTTGCAACGCAATCAATACACGTTCTAGTTAGCGGTTCTTCGACGGTTCGGCCACAGGCCGCCCACAAGCCATCTTTTCCCACGGAATGGAAATTATAGCAACCACAACAACGATGCCGCGGACTCGGTGACTGTGAAGGGCTTCAGAAGTATCCTCCTCGCTATTAATGCATATTATTAAATATAAACGTATTGTTTTAATCCTTAGATTTTGTCGTTTAGTTTAATCCTCGGCTTTTGAGAAAATGGATGATCATTTTTAAATTGGTGATCAGAAGTTATAATGCGATAATATGCTCGCCGGTAATGATATTTTTTTAAGCAACTCAAGTCTTTCTTTCCTCGAGAAATTTCCCTTCAATGATATTGTATAAGAAAATACTTAAATTCGATGTGTTTTTGAAAACGAAATTATTAGAAGTTGAACGATGAACAAAGAAAACACTGCGAAGGCTCATTGAAGGAGAATGACTGGCTGAATGCTTAAATGTTTCTGAATAAATATGTATGTTTTGTATAGTGGTTCAACTACCAAAAAATCACAGGATATTTTGCCAGCAATTAGGCCAGACAAAGGTTAATAGTTTTAGTTATAAATTTTTAAAAAGGAGAACTCCCAATGTTACAAAGACAACTTAGCATTTAAATCCATTCATTTCATGTCATTGACCTTAATCAATAAAAGAAAAAAAGGATAAGAAAATTAAGTTGAATATAAGCGTCACAGAATCAAGATGTATCCCATGGTCTTGATATGCTTGTTTCCGTTATCTCCTTGGTGACGTGCCTCATTTCCACACGTGTTTGAGTCGTCGAAATACCCTCCTGTACCAAAGCCGATTCGGGAATCACCGGAATGGCAGCTGTCTTCGTTGTTTCCAACGATGCCGACCCTCGCTTTTGCATACTGCTGATTATTACTAACTACATTGAACCCTTCTTTGTTACAGTTAACCTGTAATGAACTTTGGGAACCAATCAACATTTTCCACGTGTCACGGCCAAGTGACGTGGAACGATATTGCCCGTCGGCGAACAGTGAGAAGAGCGAATCAGCCACCTTGTTTATGGCGATAAAATTAATGGTTTCTTCACCATGGATCTTCATACCGAGACATATTTTAGAGAAAGGTGTGCTCCAGTAGGTCGGCAGCTTGGTCTCTTGTGTGTCAAACCCAGTCTCTCCTCCTTCAGGGTTGAATGTTTCCTTGTTCGTCCAAAAGCTGGAATCATAGTGAAAGGTGCTCTGCGAAAAAAAAATACAGTGGCTATATATTTGAGGAAGTGAAATACATATTCAGCAAAGAGAAATACTTGACAACAAGGATTCACCCAGCAACGGGGAATTAAAATGATAATATTTAATTTTTAACTTGAACTCGAAGCTCTATGTTTCCTAACTTCATCTTAAAATTCCTTAAGCTTTCAGTTCTCCCCTCACTCCACCGTTGTTTTTGATCAAGTTGGTATTCGTAGCTGTAGATCGTTTTTACAGTTTATACAGTTTGTTGTTTTGACCACGTGCTGGATTTATTAACCCTTCATTATTCTCGTCATGTCTATTTGTCTAAAAAATGTATTTATATCACAGCAAACTTTACGTTATTTTATCTTTTCCGGTAAGGTCACCAATTTTTAAGATGTTGATTTTTTCCATTCACCCTCAAATGATTCCATAGATTCGTCTCTTGTTTGATTCATGATAAATTGTTTGGTTGACTGAGTGAGTGACTGATTGATTGATTGACTAAAAGTCTATTTGTTTGATTGATTGATTTGCTGACTAACTGACTGACTGACGCGAGTAACTAAATACCTGTGCGCCGTCAATCTTCATGACCAGCGTCCAGCCACCTACACCACATGCTCCAAGTCCATTTTTGTTTAGATGACAATAAACGAGGATTTCTTCGGATCCTACTCTCATTTGGAACGCTTTGTCGACGTTGGACCTGAAACGTTCATGACTCGTTGGTAATCTTGATATTAAATTTTAGCATTCATTGTCTATAATGTTACCAAAACTCACTCAAACAAAAACTGGAAAAGAATTTTGGAAGAAAGTATGAATAGAGTGCAGCTTAAGGAAATGTTAAGGGAAGAATTGGGGCAAACAAAATTCTTTCTTTACTTCTCGAAGTAGAAATACTCTTCTTTCCATATTTCAATTGCAAAATGGATAATAAACAGCTCTTTAAAAAATGGAAACTTCTCCAGAAGGAAAAAAATGGCTTTCTGGTGTTCGTTTAGAAAAGGGGATGCAAGCTCGAAACGTGCATCTACTTGCAACTCCGTTTGGACACTACTTCCGTGCACTTGCGATGTCGTGCATAATCATTTCATGGACTCTGAACGAGATCAGATGTGTCAGCAAAGCGATCCAAGTATGTCACCATTTGAAAAAAAAAAAGATCAAGTGCTACGCGCTAGTCCATTTGGCAACCTAAAGCAAGTAAGTACTTAATTGAGCTCAAAATTGCGACAACTCGCCACTCCAGATGTGTTTTAAACAAATAATAACCATTTTGCATTTAGAAATAGTCAAGTGACGCTTCGATAGTGACTATAATTGATAAAAAATAAAAAAATAAAAATCAGATATCAATTTTGAACGTGACAGGAAAATACGATTTGATGAAGCAACATTTATATCAAAACTAGCAAAACAATTATTTTTGTAGCTTGTGTACTGACTATGAATACCTGTCACGCTGTATTGCGGTACAGCCCAGTCACACTCCGTTCGCCACATTGCTAACGTAAAACTTTCTGAGCCAGATATTGAAACAAAAATGGATCACTTAACCCTATTCAGACCGGGCTTTTTTGGACCTTCTCAGACCGGGGGGAAGGGGGACACCCTATGTAACTTCCAGAATATTTAAGCAACCACCATGAAACTTATAGAATGTATTGTCTGTCCAAAGCCCTTTCTTTAGGTATACGTCACGTGGTATGGTGACATCACATCACGTGACAATAACATCATGATGTCAAAACAGCCGCCATTTTGGATCCACCATCTTAGATTTCAAAATGTTTCCAAAATGCCTGAAAGCCACCCAGAATCACTGCAAAGTACTCAAAACAAATAAAAAAGGGCTTTAAACCCGCAAAAATGTAAGAATAATTCCATTTAAGTTGATTTTTATTAACAGAAACACGCAAAATTACAAATTTGGAAAAACATGCCTGTCAAAATGCCGTTGCCATGGTGATGTCAAGTTCCTGACACATCATCCAACCCTACCAAATTGTTGCCAGATAAATTTTACGAAAACTCAGAAAGTTTGACAGCGTTTTGGTAAATCTTAAAAAAAAAAATATAAAAGTTCAAAGTCAGCGCGGGACTCAAAAGCCCCCCCCCCCCCCCCGGTCTGAATAGGGTTAATCCACTTTTCTTGTCACAAAATTACTGGCGTCAATTATCATAACTCCCTTTATCACGGATACCTTAAATCAGACACTTGGCGTTGCTCCCGATTGTGTCCCTCCTGGCAAAGTTGGCAGTACTTATTCCTCTTCCTGCTACACTTTCCTGCTACCATTTTAATTATGGTCTTAAGCACATTATCTTTTTTTTTAAATATTTTTTTCTGAAATGTTTCTCTTACTCTTTTGGTTGAGGTGCTGTTATTTGTTTGTAGTTTAAGCTGTTTACCTAGAAAGTAACTGTCGATTACTTACAAATTCCTGTTGTAAAGATCCTTGCACGTCAAAGCTGCATCAACAAGAATATATAAAACATTAACGGCAGACACAACTGTTAAGAAACATTGCTTCTGATTCCCTTGCTGCGAATTTCGCAACACTGTACTGTGAATGATCAACCCCCAAAGATTATATATTGGACAGAAAACCACCTAAAAAAAAAAAAAAAAGCCGGGAGGTTAAATCCACTCACATGGGCAGTCGTATGATCCCTCGGTATTATTACACAGTTCAAGAGCACTGCAGTCATGCCTTCCTGTAGCACACTCATCGATATCTGAAAAGAATACGGATAGAGACAATAGGAGAGTAATGTTTCACGCAAAGAACAGAATTTAAGGATACTGGCCAATTACTCGCAAACTTGATCTATATCTGGAGAAAGGTCACTGCGAATTCAAACCATTGATTGTATTCGAATTATCTCCACACTCGGATGCCACAAAGTTCGTTCGACGACCAATTGAAAAGCCAACGATAGTACCTACAGCCTATAATCAAAATTCGAAAATTAACCTTCGCAATTCCGTCCGTCTCCATCATATCCAGGTTTACAAGTGCAGTTATATGACCCTTTGGTGTTATTGCACGCAGCATCCACACTGCAGGTGTGTGTTCCAACAGCACACTCGTCAATATCTGCAAAAATGTAATTAAATTGCGTTCAAAGAATGACAAAGACAGAGAATGTCAAGAGATTACCGAAGTGTAATTAAATTATTTTAGTAAATATAATTAACTTGATAACGACAACACACAATGACATGCATTCACCTGTATATTATATTTAATAATCCTAGTTTCACATTTGAAACATTTTTTTCAAGAATGAAATATTGAAACAAACAATGAAAACAAATTCCCACTGCAGCCATGCGATCAGTGTACAAAATTTCAAGTTATTGGTAGATTTGGTAGGAAAGGTAAATATCTTCGTAGCCAATTAAGCAATGCATAAATGATGTTTTATGATCAAACAGGCCCAAAGCGCTTAACAAACAGAAGATCGGCGAGTATAACTTTGTTGCATGAACCCTTTGCCAATAAGTTATCAACAAGGTAATCGAAAAAACCACATACACCTTGGCAGTTTTTCACGGTTTCTGACAGGTCAGTAAATAACGCCAATGAAAGGAGTTGTGTTAGTAGTGTGCGTGACCAGATGCTAGAAACAAATTGCATGTCTTTTACAAGGGATCAGGGATAAAGAGTCAAACCAATATAAAACAACCAGTAACAAGCATAACCTTAAAGCAGCAGCCGTGTTTCTCTTACCACTTTCACAATCCTGACCAGTAAATCCAGGAAAGCACAAACAGCGATAACCTCTGTCTGTAAAACCAGTTTGACAAGTCGCGTTGTTCTTACAACGGTTGTTGACACAGGCATTCTAAAAATTAGGAATGTTAGATTATTTACTTTAGCAAACAATTATTTTAGAGTACAACAGTAATCACAGTAGTCTCCCACGCAGCCGTTTTTAGTGTCGTCACGCAACGATCCTCCCCACAAACGGCTGCTCACATTCAAACAACATTCCTTTCCACCATTTCAACCAATCGCCATTCGGTTTATATATATCTCGTGAACCGTGCCCGCCAAAGTAATATAACCAATCGCTTTGCGTGTTTTATCTTGGAGTTCTCAGTTCAAAATTATGTCGAAGAGGCTTTAATTTGATGTTGTTAGCAATTTGAGCTAAATACGAAAGCGCTGATAACCAATTCGATTTTCCGGCGATTATTCTGATCTGTTCATGTCTGAATTTGAATGTGATCTGCTATTCAGCGACCAGCGAGTTGTCAGTTTGCAAGGCGTGCTATTGACGGCTTACAACAGCCTCTGATAACGGCCTCTGATCATCTTCAAGACCTTCAAACTGAATGAAGGGAATCTTTAAGGATCGAGAAATTCCAAGAACGAAACGTAATTAAGAGTCGAGAAAGACAGCGGAGAAACCGCGGCAGCTTCATGTCGTTGGAAAGCCCAGAAAGCCTCGAAATGTTTACAATTCCCGATCTATACCACTTGATAATGACTTCATACAGAAGAGACTTTCTGAAACCCGTAGGTAAGTTAAAAAACATCTCTCTTTTCCTCGACTACATTTTTAATCACTGTCTTTGCTGTGAATTCGCAATGTTATTTAATCCGTTGCAAAAACTTTTAGAAATGGATAAAATATGTTTCTTAATTTTCTCGTCGGCTGCTTCAGTTCGAACGTTTGATCTGAATGTTTAGCAAGACTTTAAAATACTGGAACAAAATTCGCTCTGTACCAATAAAGACGTCCAGAACAGCAATATTTCAGGAAAAAGCTAAGAAACAAGACCACGGAAATAATATTTATATTTGTTCGATATTTGTGCGGCTCCCGAATGCATACTTCGCCGTGCATGACTTGTTGGATAAACTAAGTTTAAGCCAACGCAAATTAAATATAGTCAAATTTTAACTTTTATAACGCGGCAAAGGCATTTAAAACTTTTTGTGAGACATATGGTCTTCGGTTATAAGTTTTCTGCGTTTGTAAACCGGATGAAATTGAACGGTTTACAGATCTTTTCAGAAAAATATTAAATTTATACATAGCAGACACGCCAGACAATGTAGCGCTGCATGTCGGAACCGTTGCTAAATAAGCTTAAAGATAAAAGTTTGCGCCCTTTATTGTTATGCTGTTTTATTCCAACGGTCAGCGAAGTGAAGCCCTTTTTGATAACTTAACCGCAGAATTGTTTAATCGGCACCAGTTATAGAGAGTTGTGGCAGCGGAATAAAATTTATTTATCATCAGAACTTGTTGCGCGCGTGCGAAGTACATGGGAGCATGATTTCATTCAACGCCGCAAAATTACAGGAATACGCTGTGTATTTTCTGCTCCAAATTCAAAACGAAATTAATGATGCAAGTGGGTTTAAAATACGCTGAAGAGAATTTTTAAAGCTGGCACAACAGTCCCGTGAATGATTCTAAATGCTCTGTGATTTCGTTGAATATCGAACGCATTGTCATTGACAATGTTTAAAAAAAAAATATTTTGTAATGGAATTGCACCACTTTTTTTGGTTCCGTTGAAAAACACTGCAAACGTTTTGGGAACGCATCGAATGTTCTTCTCTGAAACAACCGAATTCGCGGGAACAAACATGTTGATTACAATCTCCTGTGTTGTGATTGGTCACATAAGAAACAAATGGAAACGAAATGTTGTTCGAATGTGAGCAGCCGTTTGTGGGGAGGATCGTTGCATGACGACACTAAAACGGCTGCGAGGGAGATTATGATCACAAAAACTGATTATAAACTTTTTAACACGAATGCACCTGGCAACATGTGCCTCTAATGGGGCAAGACAATGTAACAACTGTAACTCACACACATAATCATTACCATATAGACACGTACGTACGACCCCGCTTACGTAACCATAATAGAAATGAAACCATAATGACGTATAACTGACGTATGTATGGCAGGACGTGTTGACGTCGTTCGGAAAAAGCCTTCCGGCTCTATTAGGAAAGCCTACGGCCACGCTTCTGCCACGATAATAAATTGAAAGCATTTGATCATATATTATAGTAGTATCAGTATCATTCTACAGTCCGTTAAAATGCTTATTGGCTGAGTTGCGTCAGGTCGTACTACAAAATGTTTTGCCTTTAGTCAGGACGCACAGACCACGCTGTACTTGATCTGTAATTCCAGACCTTGACCCAAATATTTTCCCTTCCGGCCCTCGGATCGCACTCAGTCAATAAGTGCAGATTGTGGGAAACCTTTAGCAAAATGAGTGGGAGAATTTGGGAATTCTGCTTGTGCCGAAGACTCCCTTTCGGTGCAGTCGAGCCTCTCGTAAGCGACTGGACACCATTGTAATCAGAAAAAAGTATCCGCTTAAAGTGTCCCGTTATGAGAACGTTAAAGTTTTGTATGAATCCTGTTTTCTGACTCTCACTTACCTTAGCTCCACGGTATATATAATTTGGATATTCGTTCAGGTCTTCCTCGTGCCCTTCGTGGGTAGCATTATTCAATTCACATTTGAGTTTTTCAGTTTCATCTTTCGCAAACAAATTATAACTGAAACAGTTGGGTTCCATGTAGCAAAGCGCACCGCAAAATTCATTGTCCAAGACGTCGGCGCTGTGAATCATGTGGTTGATCAAACGTTTACCCTCGAACACTTGGGCTGTTCTAAACTCCAAATTACGGCACTGGTCTAAAGAAAAAAGGAAAAAAAAACATTTCGTCCACAATCCTTGTTATTCAGTGAAATCACCCTGTTTAGTCTCCCGCCTTTCATCAATCCTAACATGGATCATCAAATTATTTCTGAACTGCTGTTGTCTTGGGATCTGCCATCTTAAGAGTCCGGCTTTACTTTACAAGGTAAAAAAAAAAATGAAGAAAACGCAGCCATAATGTATACAGAGATAATATAATTTCGATAAGTAAATGGGAATATGCAAATAAATGTGGTAGAGCATGGCTGTCGAAACGCGATTGACTTGGCAACACCAAGCTTGCTAAACAATTACATGCCGTTTCAAATTTGGTTCAATTACTTTGCCTGGCATGGCGTGACATAGTATTTCATGGAATTTCATGGCATGGCATGGCATGGCATGGCATGGGGGTTGACAAGCAACATATATATACTAATGAACTTTACTTTGCGCAAAAGCAAAAACGAATATTATTTAACGGAAATCACCTGTTAAGAGACTTACAGTTTCGTTCTGTTGCCCAGCTAAAAATTATCTCTGAGCAATGGGAGATGGAACTAAACCTATTTTTCTTCCCGATTTAAGAAAGAAAATCAATGCATGAATTGAAATTTCTGATTCAGGTACTTCATACCCAGTTTTATCTTAAATGGTACTAGAGAGCTCAACAACGACTACATAAATATAATTGACGATAAAAAACGCTCCTCATTATAGCAATGATATAAACATAGTTTCGGGGTTGTGGGGACATAGATATTTTATTATTATGTTGCATATTGAGATGGATGTAATATGGCTCATGAAAGTTTCCCCCTTTATTGAAGTATATTCTGCTCAGTTGCTAAAAAAATATTGCCTTAAATTTTGAGTCTTTTATATTCCATTCGCTAAACCCCGATGAAATCCAAATTTGGTTTGATTTATAATTTTAAATATTGATTCTTCTGTCTTATTTCTCTACTGTTAGTTAGGTTTTAACAAAATAATCAAGTATAACAAATGAAATAAGACCACTTTTGTCAACAAGCACTATTCTAGTTCGGAATTCGGTTAGGCATTTTAGTCGCCATTAGTGAGAAACAAGTTATGACTCAAATATGTTTGAATTCCTAGCATAAAAGGTTAGATAAAACAAGAAATATTCGTACATAAAATGTCGTTAAACGTTTTAGTAGAAACTTACCTACTGAACCGTCGGCCTGTGGTATCACAGACGAAAGAAAGAACATACCACACAACATTAAAATGGAAGACATGGTGGATCTTAAAAAATCCATTTGCAGGGATTCAGAATTTATGGCTGTGAAAAACCCTACCGTGTTTTTGATTTGCAAAACTTTCATTGACAACCGAAAAATATTTATATATGTCATAAGTTCCTGCTGTTAATAAATTCCCGTTGCTTGTTTGTATCAACCAATGGCATTTAATTCCCTCAGTTCTATCAATTGGTGATTGTATGGTCCCTTGCGATTATTGGTCTAGAGAGAAATATTTATTTTTGAGTTTACTTTTCAACGACAACGAATAGCATACTTTTTCAATTAAGATTATCGAACTCTCACAATAACTAAAGAAGTGAAGTGTCATCATACTGTAGAAACGGCCTAGAGTCATGAGCACAATCCTTTGTTTTTAACTTACAAAATGAGTATTGGTTCCGGCTTCAGAGAGTGCTCTAAGGACGAATAATTTTCACACATTTATGTTACATCAATTAGCAGAAGAAGAAATTTGTTTGAAACTACTTGTGATGCAAGGTTACTGTTTTTAAATCTTTATGTGATCTATTATTTTCGTCGTTTTGTTTTGTTTTGTTTTGGTTGATTTTGTTTTGCCGGCTTTTTTTAACTCTTACCCTAAGCAAGGACATACTGTTGAGATTATTTCAGATCCACTTATTAAACTCTACAGCTCCTAATTAGTTAAATGCAAAGGTTAATATTTTGTTCTGACATCGGATCAATGAATTATTCTGTTGAAATCCAAAAAGGGGACTTTTTAACAATTTAATGAATTCTTATAACTGACCGAAAATGAGATCGACTCTTAGTTCAGGATGAAAGTTCTACAAATATTCAAGTCGGTTGACATTTAATTTAAAAGAATCCGGTGTGATGTGCACGAGTGCAGTTCAGTACACAGTTCAATTAACCTTTTGTAGCTCTGTCGGCTTCACGGTGACGGATCGAATCTGATGTCAACGTCCGTCATTCCTTAAAGAAAATATATGTATAATGCATAACTGTAAACATACAATAACGTCCTATGGGTCCATTCTGTTGCATTGTAAGCTAAATTATCGCGCCTTTTTCAAACATCTCTTCGACTTACAAAATTTTTTTGCCATCATCACGTTATCACTAAAGAATGAATTAGTCAGAAAATTTGTCTCTTTTTTCTTATTGTTTTTTAAGGCAGATAAACAGTTAGAGCTTCAAACTTTCTAAAACGAATTAAGTTATTGAATTGAATATAAAGTGTCAAGCGGTGTTGAAACATACTGTGTGTAAATAACTTAGCACGTCTGAATAAAAATGCCAGCAATTTAAAAGATGCACGAGTCGAGTGTTTGTTCATAACCAAGTATATCACATATTTTTCTATACGTTCCCCTACTTAATTGACATATCTTAGGAATTAAACAGTAGTAATTTTTAGTAAGACAAATGTGATGCTATGATATGGTGATCAGCTGAAAAATATAAGTAAAAATTTGTACATTTTTTCGGTGTTCCAAATTCCTAACAAAAATAATTTGGTTCAATGGACAATGGGATTAATTAATAATTAAGTAACAGTAGTGTTAAAGGCGTCTGTCTGATCAAGCACACTCTTACGGCATGGTTAAAACTAATTAACAAATATAACGCACAAGGTGAAATCTTTTCAGCCACTGTGGCTTCGTAGTGCCAATGTATAAGTTCTCTTTCTCTTGTGCTGTACACTGATCTTTATCTTATGGTCTTGTCTAATTACCAAAGCAAAAGGGGTTGGGGGGGGGGGGGGGGGAGTGAACAGAGTACGTAGATCAATCCGCCACAATTTTCATTCAGATTTAAACCCGCACTACTTGAAAACTTTGTGTGGTATAGTTTTAGTGCAATGGACAATGTTGTTGGTTTTATGCCAATTTAAAGCAAAGTAGAAAACCGACGAAGACTGAGAAAAGTGATCCGTTTCGTTTAGTATCCACGATCCGAACCTCCTGATTCGAAAAATCCGTAATCCACGCCAACATTTTCACTTAACCCTATTCAGACCGGGGGGGGGGGGGCTTTTGAGGCCCGCGCTGACTTTGAACTTTTATAACTTTTTTAAGATTTAACCAAACGCTGCCAAACTTTCTGAGTTTTCCTAAACTTTATCTAGCAACAAATTGGTAGGGTTGGATGATGTGTCAGGAACTTGACATCACCATGGCAACGGAATTTTGACAGGCATGTTTTTCCAGATTTGTAATTTTGCGTGTTTCTGTTAATATAAATCAACTTAAATGGCATTATTTTTACATTTTTACGGGTTTAAAGCACATTTTTATTCATTTTGAGTACTTTGCAATGATTTTGGGTGGTTTTCTGGCATTTTGGAAAAATTTTGAAATCCAAGATGGCGGATCCAAGATGGCGGTTGTTTTGACATCATGATGTAATTGTCACGTGATGTGACGTCACCATCCCACGTGACGTATACCAAAAGAAAGAGTTTCGGAAGTACAATACATCCTATAAGTTTCATGGTGATTGCTTAAGTATTCTGGAAGTTACATAGGGGGGCTTCCGAAGCCCCCCCCCCCGGTCTGAGAAGGTCCAAAAAAGCCCGGTCTGAATAGGGTTAATACGCAATCTGATGTAGTTTCGAAATCCACAAATCCGCTAAGAGTATCGCAAAAACCCACAATCCGTGTTCTTTTCAAGACCAAATCCGTCGATCCAAAAAAACTATTCACCCCTTTAAGCAAAAAGCTCTGCAGGTAAGATCCCTTTAAGATAATGAATGATTGTGGTTGATTTTTACTCTGTTAACTAGAAAAATTAATTGAGCAAAATCCGACGACGACACATCTGATAATATAATGAAACAGCCACTCTCAGTGTAAATCGAAATACAGAGACCAATTTAAGTTTATCAATGGCTCCGCTGGAGTTTCTGCTTAATGACAACATTCATCTGAGGAAATATAGTTTTGATCTGTTGTCTGTTTCAGAGAGCGGACTATAACCCTGAATAAATTCAAGTAAGAGTAAAACGAAAAAAAAAAATATTAGCGTCCCAGTTTATGTTAGGTTCTACGAACTGGTCGAAAAGCAACGCTCGTGTGCGCCTAGAAGAAACAGACGGTTGCGCTTTACTTGACTCGCTCAGTGATGTTCTTTATACAACGACAAGAGCCCATGGGCTCCTGACAACGATGTATAAAACACAACTTCTGGTTTAATTAGAACTAGTAAACACCCACTCAAACCATTTCTATAGGATGACTAATGACAAAAAGATCATTTATGTCCACACAAAATTGTCTCTGGTCTCTCTTTTCTCGCGCTGGATTCCACCCCCTACAAAGGAGGCTTGGGAGATCGAGAGGGAGTTGAGGGATGGCCACACAGTCAACAAGTTTATGATGACTACTATTTGGTTGAAGTACTTGCCATCAAAGAATAAATGGCTCTTCTTAGTGGCGAACTCCAACAATTTCTGTAGACTTAACGGGACGGGGCAACTTCGGCGGACAAAGGCACAGAACCAAGCCATACACAGTCCCTGTTGCGACAGTCCCTAAAAAATACCTTAATGCTGCTACTCTTCTAAGGACATCCCAGCAACCAAATTACTCAACGTCTAAAAACCTGTGAATTGAACTTATTCTCTTCCAGAGCATTTTTCAGAACACACGATGCACCAAATCCGCCTTTCCGTACAAGGACCGCCTTTTAAGGCGGTTTAAAAATTCAGATTCTCAAGGATCAAAAGTCATCTTCAAAGCTAGCTGCTGTGACTGTAATGATTTTTATATAGGGAAAACAAAATGACGAGTTCATGACAGAAAAACAGAACATTTTAAGGCCCTTGCTAAATGCGATCATCCATCAGCTTTTGCTGATCATATCAAAACCAGGGGTCAAATAGGATCATTTTGACATTGCGTCTGGTAAAACTTACCTCCACCGCAAAAAATAGCAGAATTTGTTCGTTCAACAATCAGTCATTTTCAATTGATCATGTAGCAATTTCTTATTCGACTCTTTTGGACTTGGAGGGAAAATTAGGATTTTCAAATAGACCCAAACTGTACATTTCAAGTCTCAAAGTGGCCACTTTTGCTAGATCTGGGGTGATAATAAGCTTTTATCAACGTTAAGGTATTTCATCACAAGGGCTCAAAATCGTCATTTTCAGTGGCTCATGCAGCAATTTCTTTAGTCGATTTTTTTGGACCTGGATTGAAAATTATGATGAATCCACGTGATGGCGGATTTGCAAAAAAGACCCAAACTTTACATTTCAAATCTCAAAGTGGCCGGTTTTACTAAATTTGGGGTGATAATAAGCTTTATTCAACGTTATGGTATTTCACCACAAGAGCCCAAAAATCGTCATTTTCGGTAGCTCGTGTAACACTCTCCTATTCCATTCTTTTGGACTTGGAGTAAATATAATGATGAATCAACTTGATGGCGTATTTGCAAAAAGACCCAAACTGTACATGTACATTTCAAGTCTCAAAGTGGCCGCTTTTGCTAGATCTGGGGTGATGATAAGCTTTAATCAACGTTATGGTATTTCAACACAAGGGCCAAATATCGACTTTTTCAGTGGCTCATGTATCAATTTCTTTAGTCGTTTTTTGGACCTGGAGTGAAACTTAGGATGAATCCACGCAATGGCGGATTTGCAAAAAGACCCAAACTGTACATGCCAAGTCTCAAACTGGCTGTTTTTGCTAAATGCGGAGTGAAAATAAGCTTTAATCTACGTGGCGGTATTTTAACAGAAAGGGCGGAAAAACGTCCTTTTCTGTATAGATCATAGAGCACTTTATTATTCGAATATTTTGGAATTGGGTTTAAAATTAGGATGCATTCACGTGATAGGCGATTTGCAAAACGAGCCAAGCTATTCATGTTAAGTCTTAAAGTGGCCGGTTTTTAGGCGGAGACGCCTATATGCTATGGCCCGGTGGACGGCCGTGTGAGGAGAGATTACTCCAACCGAGTAGCACTGGGAACTAAGCATAATGGGTCACGTGATTTATTGTTTCCTTCATTTCTTTGCCATCCGCCATCTTGATTGTGGGGGTTTTGCTGTTTGGTGAAATTGAGAAGCTTCGACTTAGACTTGTACGTAGTTGTTATATTTTTGCACTCACTTACAAACTCTTTCAGAACTTGTCGTGCATACATACAAAATCGACTTACTCGCAAACGCGACAGGTCAAGGGTCTACATTAAATTTGGTTTTTAAAACGCTTTTACGTGTTGGTGAGTGCTACTGTATTTTGGCAGGACCCTTGTCTGTCAGTTTAGCCTGGAACAGGCTACTGTCAGTTCAACTGATTGAGCACTGTTGAGCAATTTGAGCATTGTCAGAATTGTCAGAATTGAAATAACTGTGAACTGAAATATTGGCGACCTTAGTGACTTTGAGCTTGAAGTAAAGACAGGAAGTTTATCTCCTTCGTGAAAACTGCTGAGACTGCAAAGATTGCAATTGAAAGGTGAGCCATCTGAAGTTTTTGTTTGCATTGATATCGTAGATCATGGTGTCTTTAATGCAATATAGAGCGGTTGTGGGGCTACATAACATTTACTTAAAGGCCAAAGAATATTCAAATCGTATGAGAGGGAAATTCTGGTCTATGCTGTTGTTTATGTTTTACATGGAAGCGATATATCTTCCTACACTAAAAAGAGTAATCCGCTCGTGGCAAATGACTTATTATGCAAGACTTTGGTTTACCCAAATGTGTTTGTATCGTTTTTATATTCCCCTGTTGATTCGACTTGCCAATGATGTGGAAACGAATCCTGGGCCTTTGTTCGCTGTAGATTCGTCTAAAACTGTCACGGCTGACTATCATCAAGGTGATGTTGCACTGTTTGGAAGCAATGCTGGCAACCAATGCGTAGCGATGTGCCTAACTGCAGTTGTTTACAATTATAAAATTAATGCATCGTGGTCTAGAGATCAGCTGAATGAAGTATTGATTCAAGGCAATGTACTTTATTCTCATCTAAGTAATTCAGCAAGAAAAGACTTTCTGTTGTTATCTGAGATTCCTTCTGCATTGTCCATTAATGATGAAAACTTTTCCATTAATTTCAGTGAAAGCTTTGCAGGTGATTTGCACATGTCTGATATTAGAGACTATTTTGTACCACTACAACATGCATTAATGATTTTAATAAAAGATTATGATGCGTTTCTGTTGACTATTGAAATCAATACAGTTGCTATTTTTATTGACAACAAAGGTCATTATAGAATTTTTGATTCCCATTCACGAGACATTTATGGTAATCTTTCTGCAAATGGAACAGCAATACTGTTGGAGTTTACCAGTATAGAGGAAACAGTGCAGTATCTTCAACACTTTTACAAAGAAAAGAATGTAATCCCTTATGAAGTCTTGGGTATTAAAGTTAAAAAATTGTCACTTGATAATTACAGAAGTTTCACAAGTACTTGCAGTCAACAATTTACCGTACGAGACAATACCGTAGGATGTAAGGAGTCATGCAGTCAATGTCACAATTTAGAATGGGAAACAGAAAGTAGCTCACAAGAAAATGATGGCATTAATAGCAGGAAGAGAAAACAAGAAAAATCAGAAGAACACATAGAAAGCCTACTTACATTTGGAGAAAAGAAAGTCAAAAGAATTAGCACTGAAACTGAAAGTAAAGGGGATAGTATGTCACAAAAGTACAGGGAAAAGTATTTAAAAAGAAAAGCAACTGAAACCAAGGAGCAGAGAGAGAATAGGTTAAGAAAGTGTAGGCAACAAAGAATTAAAAAAAAGGAAACCGAGAGCAAAGAACAGAGAGAGAATAGGTTAAGGAAGCATCGGGAACTTATCAGAAAAAAAAGAGAAACTGAAACCAAGCAGCAGAAAGAAAATAGGTTGAAGAAAAACAAGCAAACTGAAAGCAATGAACAACGAGAAAGGAGACTAAAGAAAAAGAGAGAATCCCGAAGAAAAGCAAAAGAAACTGAAACAAAGCAACAGAAAGAAGAACGGTTGAGAAAAAGGAGAGAAGCCTATACAATAAGAAAAGGTCACCAAAACCAAATGTCTTGCGATGAGCTAGTTACCATTTTTCGTGAACTGGTTGCTACAGGGCCAACATTTGTCTGCACATGTTGCGATCAGTTATGGTACAAACATAGTGTTGTTAGAGTTAAAACTGTACTAAAACTTGATAATGAAGCTGTGCTAAAATGCATAAAAATAAGTGAGCACTGTTGTACAGCTCAATGGGTTTGTAATACGTGTTATAAACACCTAAAGCAAAATAAAGTTCCTCCATGTGCAGTCCAAAATAAAATGAATTTTCCATCTAAACCTGACCATTTAGACTTGACAGAACTAGAATGGAGACTTGTATCACCACGGTTGATCTTTCAAAAGATACATGAAGCAGCTAGAGGAAAGCAGTTCAAAATCCATGCCAACATAGTAAATGTTCCTGCTGATGTTGTTAATACTGTAACTATTTTACCAAGACTTTCGTCTGAAACAGAGACTATCAAAGTGCAACTGAAGAGAAAATTAAAATACAAAAACTACGTCCTATCTCAAAACATAAGACCATCCAAAGTTTTTGAAGCAGCTGAATGGCTGACTGAAAATGGTGTACTATATCAACAAGAAGGCATCAAACTTAACCCAGATTGGAATGATTTGTTTACAGGGTGTAAGGAAAATGACACAATTAATGATAGACCTTGCTGCAGTTCAAGCAACGTTGCAGACATGAATGCACCTGTAGCTTCTAATGAGTCACTGAATAACAATGTAGAATCTTTGTCACAAAATAGTGGATTGTTCCCATTTCAATGTGGTCAAGTTTTTATTTGCCTTGACTGTGAACAAGTGTTAATAGACTGGATGAAATTAAAAAGTCATATGTTGTATGATCATGCAGTAGAAACTGATAGTGAATGTTGTGAAGAGAGTAACTACCTGCCAGTATTCCATCACAATGACTGTAATAGTAATGAAGTGGTGTTTTTTTTTGTTCTTTGTGTAGTGCCTGGGAAAAAGAGCAAACACTTTTTAGAAAGCACATGGTCATTGTACATGATCTATTGCCACTGGAAGATGACTTATCTACTGAATTCAGTAAAGCAGCAGTTAATGTAAGTACTTCCACTGTAATCAAACTGTTCAGATATAAAATTCTTGAGCCACAAAATGTTGTTCTTGTAGAAGTGTGTTCAAAAGGGTATAGATCAGCAAACCCTATTAGTCTAAAAGCATTAGTTGGTATACCAGTGACTTTGGATGTATCAAGATGCTCAGGTAGTGGAAAAGATTTGCATTTTTCTAGCAGAGATTTTTCTAAGGATTCTTGCCCTACTCAATCTGAAGGGGAAAAAGAAGATTCTTGGAATGAGGTGGATGAATCAGAAATGTGTGCTGGTACTTTGGATACAATGTTAACATCCCCAGACTTTGTAGAAGATTGTGAGCGTGAAAAGGTTTTGAACTTTGCACCAGGTGAAAGCAATCATCCAATAAGTGTGTTTAAAGACCAATATTGCGAAGAACTAGCATATCCTGGGATATTCTATGGCAAAGTAAGAGCAGATAATAAGGAAAGAAGTGTGCCTGTGTATTATAGTGACATTTGCAAATCAGAGTTAAGGCGTTCTGATCGCAGGGTTGCTAAGTGTATCGAAAATATTTTTTTTAAACTGAAAAAGCTGCAAATGAAAATAATATTAGGCAAATGCCAGATTGCTCTACGAAAGCATAAAACAAAAGGAAAGAGACTAACAGCAGGCGAGTTAAAAAAAGAAGGTGCTTTAGACAAATTAGTTCATTTGGACGAAGGCTACCGATTTCTGAGAGCTCTTCGTGGTTCACCACCCTACTTTGAGAAGGCTAAGAAAGATTTATTTGCCATGATAAGGCAACTTGGAGCTGCAACACTTTTCTGTAGCTTTTCTGCAGCTGAAACAAAGTGGAATCATCTGTTAAGGATGTTAGGTGAATTGACTGATCATAAAATATACAGTGATGATGAATTAAATGCATTGTCATGGGAGGAAAAGTCAAGGTTAATACAAAGTGATCCTATCACATGTGCAAGACATTTTGACTTCCAAGTTCAGCAATTTATTGTTAAATTTTTGCATAGTGATTGTGCGCCTCTCGGAAAAATAGCAGATTGGTTTTATCGCGTTGAATTTCAACAGCGTGGCTCACCACATATACATATGCTTTTATGGATTGAAGGTGCACCAAAGTTTGGTGAAGATTCAGATGAAAAAATTTGCAATTTTATTGATAAAATTATCACTTGTTCAAAACCTGGAAACAGTTGTGAGTTAGATGAATTAGTTTCTCGTCAGGAACATAAACATTCATTTACTTGTAAAAAAAGGTTTGAGAAAAAATGCAGGTTTCATTTTCCACAGCCTCCAATGAAAAGCACTCGAATATTGTATCCTTTAAGTGAAAGTGACCAAATTAGTCTTTTGGATGAGCACAAAGCAACTTGGGAAGAAATCAATGAGCAACTTAATGCAATGAGGGAAGGAGAAGATATTTCATTTGACGAACTTCTCAAAAAGCTTGGTGTCACAGAAGAGGTCTATATTCTAGCCATTAGATCTTCCTTAAGTAGGGCAACAATATTTTTGAAAAGAAAGCCAAATGAACTTAGAATCAATAATTACAACAAGCACTGCCTGCTTGCATGGAGAGCAAACATGGATGTTCAATTCATTTTAGATATCTATTCTTGTGCGATGTATGTTGTTTCTTACATATCAAAGGCGCAAAGAGGTATGAGTGAACTTTTAAGAAAAGCATGTGAGGAAGCTCGAGAAGGAAATTTGGGTATTAAACAGCAAGTGCGTGACATTGGTAACAAATTCTTGAACAGTGTTGAAATAAGCGCACAAGAGGCAGTATATATTGTACTTCAGTTACCAATGCGTCGTTCTTCTCGTGAAGTGGTATTTATTAATACAGCTTTACCAGATGAAAGAGTTCATCTTCTGAAATCAATTGATGACATTCAGCTCCTAGAAGATGAGTCAGAAGACATTGAATCAGGTGGCTTAATAAAAAGGTACACCAAAAGGCCATCTTGCCTAGAGAATGTGACATTAGCTGACTGGGCAGCTTGGTATGACAATAATATGAAATCAAAC
Organism: Oculina patagonica; assembly: GCF_052425735.1. Taxonomy (NCBI): domain Eukaryota; kingdom Metazoa; phylum Cnidaria; class Anthozoa; order Scleractinia; family Oculinidae; genus Oculina; species Oculina patagonica. The sequence goes on along the minus strand of NC_135770.1, from coordinate 18,990,437 downwards.
CTGAAAAACTTGCAGAGTTGCAACAATACTGATGTTGATGGATTGCCGTTAGAAATATTTGATCATGACAATAATGAAGATGATGAGGTTAGTACAGATACTAGCAGTGATTTGAAAACAGTGAACCACAAACAAACCCAGAAGCGGTCAAAAGCTAGGGTAATTAGAAGTGTTTGGTTTAATAAAGAAAGTAACCCTGAAAAGCACTATCGTGAGCTCCTTATGTTATTTACTGCATGGAGAGATGAAAACACTGATTTGCTTGGTGACTCTGAGACTTACAAGGAGCGTTGTCAGAGATTAACTGAACAGATAAATGATCAGATGTCTCAGTATGCACCATGTAGTAAGCAACTGGACAAGGTATTAGATGATGTACAAACTGTAGAATGCACTGATGATATGTGGGATTGCATAGCTCCAAATACTCAACACGTAGAACTACATCACCTTGCAGAAACTGATAGGGAACGTTTATGCAACACAGAAGAAGTTAGGAACTATGATCTTTCTGAAGATCTGGGGATTCCTTCCAGTAGTGAGAATCGTGAACAAAATTTCTGGTTTGATGAATTGCCAGATGAAGAGTATAGGGAAGCTGTCCGTTCTCTAAATGTTGAGCAATTGCAATTTTTCTACCATGTTTTACACCTTGTAAAGACAACTAATGAACCTTTCTATTTGTTTCTTTCTGGTGGTGCTGGAGTTGGAAAGTCTCACTTGACTAAAGTGATGTTTCAAGCAGTTTACAAATATTTAAATACAAGAGCCGGTGATGATTTTCATCAAATTAAAGCTGTCCTTGTTGCTCCAACTGGTAAAGCTGCTTACAATATTCAAGGAAATACAATCCATACTGCATTAAGAGTGCCTGCAAACCAGTCCTTAAAAATTTATAAGAAGCTTGATGCTAGTCGTTTGAACTCCTTAAGATGCAAATTTGCTGGTTTGAAGATAATTTTCATTGATGAGGTATCAATGGTAGGAAATTCTATGTTCAATATTCAGATTAACAAAAGACTTCAAGATATCATAGGTACAGCTAATGATTTTGGGGGAGTGAGTATTATAGCAATTGGAGATTTGTTTCAACTTCAGCCAGTATTTGACGGGTATGTTTTTGAAGATTTGGAGAGTGATTATGCCCCTTTAGCAGCTAATCTATGGCAGAAACATTTTCAGATGTTTGAATTGCATGAAATTATGCGTCAAAGAGAAAGCCATCAGTTTGCAGAAATTCTTAATCGGCTACGTGAAGGCATTCACACTGAGAATGACTTGAATATACTAAGAGCAAGAATTATTGAAGATCCTTCTATGAACTATCCCAGACACGCTCCACACCTATTCATCCAAAATGACAGTGTTGATGAGTTTAACAGGTCAGTTTATAATTCTGCAGCAGGTAAAAAATATATTGTCAAGGCAGTTGACAGTGTCATTGGTGCTCAGTCTGAGGAGTTAAAGGCACGGTTATTAAGACAGGTTCCAGATAATCCACGAAAAACTATGCAATTAGCAACTCATCTTGCAATTGCAGAAAATGAAAGGATTGAAGTCTGTCAAAACATCAGATTAGATGATGGGCTTACAAATGGTAGTGCAGGTTTAGTGAGATTTATCAGTCTCCTAAGTTCTGAATGTCCTGATGGAATTGTTTGGGTTGAATTTGATCATGCTAAAGTCGGAGAGAAAACTCGAAATGAAAATAGACACCTTTTCAGTGACAATATCCAGCAGGGATGGACACCAATAAAACCTGTTTGTGTGACATTTTTTGTAGGGAGAAGTAAAGCTGCTCAAATCGTTCGAAAACAATTTCCTTTACGGCCATCTGCAGGGAAAACTATTCACCGTTCTCAGGGTGACACTGAAACTGAGGTTGTAGTTGATCTTACTTCAAGACGAGCTATTCCCCACATTCATTATGTTGCATTAAGTAGAGTTACCACAATTGATGGATTGCATATAAAGAATCTCAATGAAAAAAAGATAACTGTGAGTAACAAAGTTAAGAATGAAATGCAGAGATTGCGAACAGTGGCTTATCTTCAGACATCTGTATTTTCTCTTCAAGACATTGGTGATGATTTTGTCAAGATTGTTTTTCTAAATGCACGTTCACTACACAAGCATATATCAGATGTGAAAAATGATTTTAACATAAAGGTAGCAGATGTAAATATCTTTGTTGAAACTAGGTTGTGGGTGTTTGACCAAAATGATGAATATAATATCAATGACTTCTCTCTGTTTAGAAATGACGCCTTTTTTGATAGGCAGTTGCATACACAAAGACCATTATATGGAACTGCAGTTTTTACCAGAGCTCAATGTAATGATGGATATCCCAAATGCCAAAATATGCATGGAGTTGAAATAACAATAATTAAAGTTAAATGTCTGCCAGATGTTGTTATTGCTGTAATTTATAGATCACCAAAAGTGTCAACGAGAAATTTGCTTCAAGCATTAAGAGAACTTCATTCCTTTATGTCAACAGAACGTTTTCATATAATACTTGGTGATTTTAACATTGATTTTAATAATGGTGTACAAAAAAGCAGTATACACACTCAAATGATTGAAACATATGGATACAAACAACTTATTTCAGGTTTCACCACTGATAACAGAACTACAATTGATCACATTTATACAAATCTAAATGAATCAAGAGTCCAAACTGGAGTTCTCGAGACATACTTTAGTGACCATAAAGCTGTGTGGATAGCAACCAAAAAAGAGTAGACACATGTACATTTTTGTAGGCTATAATGACTGGTAAATGATTAACCTTTTAAGCCCTATCATTCACATACAAATTCTCTTGACTGTTTTTCATACATTTTCTTATAGCATTGTTTGGAGAATTTGTTAATAGATAATTCTCCTAACAGGTCTTCTCTTGATTTAGTATTGACATTGTGAGGAGAAATTTGTTGTGGTAACTCTTGGGTCTTAATAAAGGGTTAAACAAGCATAATTTGCATGTTAAGTATGTGTTTCAGAAAGAAAGAAAATTTAACTGAATTCAGTATCTACTTGTGTTACATAAAAGTGTTGTAGTTAATCAGTCTTGGTGTCTTAGCACATATATCTGTGGGGTTCTTTTGAGTCCCTTGTGACCCTTTGGGTCACTGACAAACCCATCCTTGTCACCCTTTGGGTCACAAACCCACCATATTGCAACTGTACATTTAAGGTAAGTATACATACAGTACGCAATGTAGTTGTTTCTTGTTTTGGTCCATGTAATTACACATGTATGTTGATAATTATTGATTTGACATCTGCAGGGATGTTGCTTAGAGAACATTAAGCCAGCTCATTATCAACAACCCAGCTGGCTTTTATGGCCTTGGTAGCTCTAAAAGTTTATCTAAATCTTCGTTTTCATGTGAAATTTCAGCTGGATTTACCGTAAGTCCTCTTTCAACCGGTGAAATTAGCCGGCAGCCGTCCATTAGCGACATCCCTGCATCAACATGTACATGTAGTTGTGATATATGTTAATATGTTACCTCATAATATTTACATGTACATCTCTATTAGTTATTGTTAAAAAAATTATTAATATTTTTAACTATTGATTTTTTTCTTGTATTATATTTACAGAACAAAAATGCAAAACAACAAGAAAATGCACAAGATACAGTCTTCAGAGAATCCACTGACTGCCATGTTATGTGCTGATTATTCCAACATTTTCAATCTACATTTTGTCAAGAGACACTATGTAAAGTGCCCATTGCATTGGAACTGGCTAGAACTTATACAGTTATAAAAGGCCCAATCCTCAGTATGAGTGACAGCTATATTCAAACAACACAGTTAAAACCATGTAGCAGTAACAACGGATTTAAAAAGAAACTGTGTTAAACATCTTCAGATTAACCAATGAAAAGACCCTTCAATTGGAGTTCTTCACTGGCTCACTGGTGTATCAACTTTACTTCCTGGACTCCACTTGTACTGTATGTGTGTATTACCTCCAAATGTTGCAGTGATAACAATACTTTGGACTTATTGGACATACATTTGTATCTTGCACCACTGATTGTACAGTCACTGTAGACAACTATCAGCCGCATTTAAACAAGGGTAAATCAAGATACTGTATCAACCTTACTTCCTGGACCGACTTCACTTGTATTGTGTGTATTACCTCTAAAATTAAATAACAAGATTTTGGACTTATTGGACTTATCACAACTATCAACTGCATTTAAACAAGAGTTAATCAAGATACATTATTTCAAGACAGTATTTTTCTGCCAAGTTGTGGTTGCTTCCTGGCTTTCTAGTACAGTTGCATACTATGTTGCATTCCACTGTAATAAAAGACATTCAGTTACAATTGTACAAATTAAAATTTCAATTTTGTGATCAAAGCAGCTCAATATTTGCCTTTTTTTATTCACTTTGGTTAGAAACTAACATTCTTACCTTGGAATGCACAACTTTATAAAGAACACCACCCGAAAGCAACTTATTGCAAAATTCTATTTACTCGACAAACCCGTTTTCCCCTTTTACAGCAAATGAATCAGTTTCTAAACTATCAACTTTAATCACATTTTCACTCACAACAGTAGACCTTACTAGCTTTATTACAAATCACATGATGCTCCCTAGAGAGTTTCCTTTTATCTATCTGAATAATTATTGTGAATTTTTTTTTATTAATTTTGAAAGAAGTAATTCTCAAGGGTAACATCACATAGTCTGAAATTGAACAACAAACAAACGAAGCCCAAAATGTCTATTCTCAGTCCTCTGTCTGGGCTTCAAACATACTGACTCGCTATACTGGAGCGTCACCGCCTTAGTATGCATTGCATACCGGTTATTCTAGATCTGGGGTGAAATTAAGCTTTAATCCACGCTGTGCTATTTCAACACAAGGGCCCAAAATCGACATTATTAGTGGCTCATGTCAGTAGCAATTTCTTTAGTCGATTCTTTTGGACCTGGAATGAAAATAAGGATGACTCCACGTGATGGCCGATTTGCAAAAAGACCCAAACTGTGCATTTCAAGTCTCAAAGTGGCCGGTTTTGCTAGATCTGGGATGATAATGAGCATTAATCAACGTTATGGTATTTCAACCCAAGGGCCAAAAAATCGACATTTTCAGTGGCTCATGCAGCAATTTCTTTAGTCGATTCTTTTTGGACCTGGAGTGAAAATAAGGATGAATCAACGTGATGGCGGATTTGTAAAAAGACCCAAACTGTACATTTCAGGTCACAAAGTGGCAACTTTTGCTAGATCTGGGCTGATAATAAGCTTTAATCAACGTTAAGGTATTTCAACACAAGGGCCCAAAATCGACATTTTCAGTGGCTCCTGCAGCAATTTCTTTAGTCGATTCTTTTTGGACCTGGAGTGAAAATTAGGATAAATGCACGTGATGGCGGATTTGCAAAAAGACCCAAACGGTAAATTTCAAGTCTCAAAGTGGCCGGTTTTGCTAGATCTGCGGTGATAATAAGCTTTAATCACCGTTATTGTATTTCAACACAGGGGCCAAAAGTCGACATTTTCAGGGTTCATGTAGCACTTTCTTTACTCGATTCTTTTGAACTTGGATTGAAATTAAAATTAGGATAAATCCACGTGATGGCGGATTTGCAAAAAGACCCAAACTGTACATTTCAGGTCTCAAAGTGGTCGCTTTTGTTAGATCTGGGGTGATAATAAGCTTTAATCAACGTTATGGTATTTCAACACAAGGGCCAAAAATCCACCTTTTCAGGGGCTTATGTTGCAATTTCTTTAGTCGATTCTTTTTGGACCTGGAGTGAAAATTATTATAATTTCACGTGATGGCGGATTTGCAAAGAGAACCAAACTGTACATTTCAATCTCAAAGTGGCCGGTTTTGCTAGATCTGGGATGATAATAAGCTTAAATCAACGTTACGGTATTTCAACACAAGGGCCAAAAATTGACATTTTCAGTGGCCCATGTAGCAATTTCTTTAGTCGATTTTTGTGGACCTGGAGTGAAAATTAGGATAAATCCGCGTGATGGTGGATTTGCAAAAAGACTCAAATAGTACATTTCAAATCTCAATCTGATCGGTTTTGCTGGATCTGGAGTGATAATAAGCTTTGATCTATTTGGTGGCATTTCAACACAAGGACCCGAATCGTCATTTTCAGTGGCTCTAATTCTAATTCGATTCTTTTGAACCTGAAGTGAAAATAAGGATTAATCCACGTGATGACCGGGTTTGCTGGATCTGTAGTAAAAAATAATTTAGTCTACGTGGTGCTATTTTAACCCCAAGGTCCAAAATCGTTATTTGCAGTGGCTCATGTAGCACGTTCCTTTTTAGATTCTTTTGGACCTGGAGTGAACATAAGGATGAATCCACGTATTGGCGAATAATTCAAAAAGTCCCAAACTGTGCATTTCAAGTCTCAAAACGGCCGGTTTTACTGAAACTGGCATGGAGTGATAATAAGGGAATAAAATGACTTTTTGAGGGAATATTGTTTATTTGCGCCCGCGTAGTGTCATTTGTGGCCCGAGCGCGAAGCGCTCGGGCCACAAATGACACTACGCGACACAAATTGTCCTACGTAGAACAAATAGACTTTGATTTTTCCTACCGAACACAATATTCGCTTGTCGAAAAACTGTTCGAGACTCTTGCTGTACACGTACGCACCTGAATGCTTTTCCCGCGTCAGCGACGCTGATTGGTTAAAGTTAATCGGATGATGAACTGAGAACCAATCAGCTGCAGGGCCGTTAATGCATTAACGGTCCGCTAGGAGTCATTTGCGGCCCGCAAAGCGTGTGTTTTCAATAGGGCGGTTTTCAATTTGGCCGCGTGTATTGATAATAATATATTTTAATCTGCGTGGTGCAATAATGAATCAACACAAGGGCCCCAAATTACCTTCATTAAATGCCAACGTCGGCAGTGAGAGGTTGTTGTATTATTTTTTTACGGCTGGAGATCAATTTTCCCAGTCTAAGTTTCTGACCCCCTTTTATAACAATATAGAAGTCAAACGTTTGTAACGATTTTTGTTTTGAAAACGTATGCTGCTTGGCATACGAAACGTCAAGTTAAGAAAAAATGTGATTTGTCATATCACCGCTGTTTTATATTTGTATTGAATCCTAACTCTTATTCCATTTCTAATGTCAAATGATGCCTTCGTAACAAATAGCCTTGATGAAACAAAGTGTCATCCCAGTCGGCATAACTGCAAAACCCCATGGGATCTATAGTTTACAATCCATGCTTCTTACAATCCTTGTAAACTCGGAATAATGATTGAACTGGAGGGTGCATGTGTAAATGCTACGTACGTACAATTTGACCTAGAAAAAAATGTTCACCCTTCGTCACTTAATTTATTTGTGTTACATATAGGGAAGTAAAAAATTCAAAGTCTTGAGATAAAAAACCTTTCACCATTCGTGCCTTTGAAGTGTACAGGACCATATCTAGCGGGGGGGGGGGGGGGGGGGTGGAGTTGTTCTGCCAGGCGAACTAAAATTCTAACATAGTGTTTTTGCTGGACTATTTCTTGTAGCTAGAATGGAGTTTGCCCCGCAGAGAAGTTAAGCGGAGTTTGCCTCCACAGATAAAAAAATCCGACGTACGGCTCTGGTGTATTACTGGATTGAAATCTCTCATTTATCACTTTATAAGTAAGGAAACGGCACAGTTAAAAAAGGAGTCTTTGTCATATCATTTCCCTTTACCAATAAAAAAGAACGTGTTGAATGCGGGTGTCACTGAATCAATATGTATCCCATGGTTTTGATGTGCTTATCACCATTATCTGGTGCAGCTAGTGCTTCGTTTCCACACGTGTTGGAGTTATCGTGTGCTCCTCCTGTACCAAAACCTATTCGTGAATCACAGGTCGCACACTCATTTTCGTTGTTACCAAGGATACCGATTCTGGCTTTGGACAGCCACACGTAATCACTAGCTGCATTGAACCCTTCTCTGTTACAGTTAAGCTGCAGCGAGCCTTGAGAGCCCAGCAATGTTTTCCATGTGTCACGGCCCAGTGATGTGTTGCGGAATTGCCCGTCAGCGATCAGTGAGTATAGCTAGTCAGCGGCCTTGTGTATGACGACAAAATTTGTGGTTTCTTCGCCGTAAATATTCATACCAAGACATATTTTGGAGAACGGTGTGCTCCAGTAGGTCGGCAACTTGGTCTTTTCTGTGTCTAACCCAGTCTCCCCTCCAGCAAGGTTGAATGTTTCTTTGTTCGACCAAAAGCTGGAATCATAGTGGAAGGTGTTCTACAAAAACAAATATAACAAGCTATATATTGACAGAATATAAAACAAATAAACAAACAAACAAACACCAACAAAAACAAGAAAGCAGCGAACAGAAATACTTGACAGTATAAGAATGTACACAACAACGGAAGGTTGAAATGTAAGCTTTTTTAAAACTTATAGCCCAGAGCTCTATTTTTCCCATCATCTCGTTTTTATTCCTTAATTTTTATGCTCTCCCGTCACTCCATCTATTTTTCCTTGTCGAATTTGAGATATGAGCTGAAGAACTGCTTTTCTGTAAGTTGGTTCGTTGGTTGGTTACAAACGGCAAAAACGCAAGTAACTAAATACCTTTGTACCGTCAATCTTCATGACCAGCGTCCAGCCGCCTACACCACATGCGCCAAGTCCATTTTTGTTTAGATGACAGTAAACGAGGATGATTTCAGATCCTACTTTCATCTGGTACGCTTTGTCTACATTGGACCTGTAACGTTCATTACTGATTGGTATTCTTGATTGCCATGTTTAAAATTAAACGTTTTGTCTGAATAGTCATCTTCGGTTTGGAACGAGATAATTATTTTCTTAAAATGAATATATATGGAGATGATTTGCAAAGAATTGACGCAAACAAAATCATTTCTTTGCCGGCTCTCTTTCTTATCTATTCTATTTGAAAAACAAAGTTATTCCTTTCAAACATTCAATAGATAAATTTCATAACCACAACATTAGGCAATTTTTGATACGCCTAAGACGGACACCTCTCTAGAGCACTTAAGGGAAAAAAAAGACCTGAGTAAGAAACGTGCTCTTCTAGCAACTCCGCTTGGACACCGCTTCCATGCACTTGTAATGACGTGCATAACAGTCTGCCTCTTCTTTTTTCCCACTGTCTTTGTCTCCCTCCCTGGCCCCTTCCCTTTTTGACGTCTGCCTTGCAGGCTACGTGCATGATGACTTCCGTTGATTCTGATTGAGAGCAAATGTGCAAGAAAATCAACCAAAGTTTTTCACCATTTGGCATGACCCTTCAAAGGTAAGCAAAAGCTGCTAGCAAGTGGCACTCGCAGGAGCGATCTTAATCATGAGCCCGTTTAGCCACCTACAGCATGTCTGTACTCGAGTTCATAATTGTGACAACATGCTATTCCATGGGTTAAAAAGGACAATGAACATATATTTTAATGGAAACAGTCAAGTGACGCTTGAAAGGTTTTTTTTTGTTTCGATAAGCAGAAATTCAGAGAACGTTATGAAATTTAAATATGTCAGCAAATAAGATTTGGTGGGGCAATATTTTATATTAAAACTCGCAAAATTCTCATTTTTGTAGTTCGATTATTCAGATGTAAAACTTGACACGTATTGCGGTGAAACCAAACGGTGTCCATCTTGGGGGATTTGTCGGTCTTATTTGACTTGCTTCTCTTTTCCTGTTCCCTATAAAGTAATGTTCATAAGTGGGGTACTTTTGTTCTTATTATTGCTGTTTATCCCTTCACCTGTTTGCTTTGAGGTGCTGTTATGTGCTTGTAGTTATACGCTGTACACTAACTACAACAACAGCAGCAAAATAACTGCCGCTCACTTACAAATTTCTGTCGTAAATGTCCTTGCATGTCAAAGCTGCATCAACAGGGAGAGATTAAAAAATAAATAGCAGACTATTAGTTATGTAAACCCTTCCGGCGTTTAAATAAAAGTGCGCGGCCGTAATTTTACAGCAAATGTTTTAAAAATTGGACGGCATTCTTTATTGGTTTCTGAGGATTTTGACGAATAAAATGGACAACAGAGGTCGATTCTTATGATTGGTTATCAATCTTGCGCAGCTGTTGAGAAAAATTGTGTTGGATTACTTTGATGCGAATTTTAACAATGTCGTTCCATCGATCCCAAAAAATGTAATTGAGTGGGAAAAGATCTAAATGGGAAAGGAGGCGAATTTCACTCACATGGACAGTCATAAGATCCCTTGGTGTTATGACACCGTTCAAGAGCACCGCAGTCATGTCTTTCTGTGGCGCACTCGTCGATATCTTAAAAAAAAGGAGAGAGGCAATAAGAGAGTGAAGTGGCTTGTAACGAAAACAATTCATGTAGGGACAACAGCCAGGTCCCAACTGGATCCTTTCAAAATAAACCATCTGAATGCAATGGTCCTACGACACATCTTTACGGACGATCTGGCCAGGACCTTTACGCATGCGCACAGCCTATTACCCGTGCAGGTGGCAGCCATGGACAGCTGTTTCGTCCTTGTTAAGACTCATCAGCATAGCCAGGCGTAAGGGTCTTACACAAGATCATATGCCGTGCTGATGAGCCCTAACAAGAACGAAACAGCTGTCTATGGCTGCCCCACTCCACGGGTAATAGGCTATGCGCATGTGTACAGGACCTGGCCAGAACGTGGAGATGTGTCGCGTGACCATTGCATTGAGATGGTTTAATGGATCCTTTCTATTTTTTTTTTCGTATTTTAATACAACAATGTACTGTGACCAATTTCTCAACCAATAATAGCTGCTTAAACGACACTCGAAAATTAATAAATCATTTAACCTTCGCAATCCCGTCCGTCTCCTTCGTATCCAGGTTTACAAGTGCAGTTATATGACCGTTTGGTGTTATTGCACACAGCATCCGCACTGCAGGTGTGTGTTCCTCCAGCACATTCGTGCTGTAAACGTCTCATATCGTCATACAGTTATCGCTTTGCAAGTAATTGGGTAATGGTCCACCTAAAGCTGCTAAATTGGTACTTTTTAATCGACCGATAAAGGGTAACGTGACAAATTAAAAAAAAAAAAAATCGGGGATTGCTGCCATGTGATCAGGGTACAAAACCAACTTAATAGCAACATTTTGAGAAGAGATGTTGATGGTTGTTGTTGTTGTTGTTGTTGTTGTTGTTGTTTTTACTTTGTTGTTGTTTTTATAATAGCTGTTATAAGGTCAATGATTGGTGCGGTCTTAATGGTGTTTGTGACCAGTTGCCAGGATCAAACTGCTTTGTACCAGCTGTCCGTTACAAGGTCTTGCTGTGTAAAGAAATAAATCTACATAAATTGATCTGTAATAACCAGGATAGAAAAGCAGCAAGTATGTTTTCCTCACCACTTTCACAATCCTGACCAGTAAATCCAGGGAAACAGAGACAGCGATATCCTCTGTCTGTAAAACCGCTTTGACAGGTTGCGTTGTTCTTACAAAGGTTGTTCATACACGCGTTCTAAAACATAAAAAATGCAGCTAACATTCTTTACCGAGTACAATATTCGATTATTATTACTTTTTTTTTGCGATAAAGATAGACTTCGAGCGGACTATTTCTTTTCTTAACGTGCATCACAAAAACACGAATGCGAACGAGTTGCGAGCGGCGGTGCTGAGAGCCGCGAGCCGCGAGACGCTCGGGCGCAATTTGAACTCTTCCGGTCTCACGTAGCATTTCAGGAACAAAAACCGACTGCTCGCGGTCTACAATAAAAAAGGGCATCACACAAAACGTGAGTATAGTATAGTTTGAACTGTCACTTCCAAACTGGTTGTTAACTTGTTTGACGAGGGCGCCTAGGAACACACGCTTTTATTTTTAAATGATAAAATTATAATAAAAAATAAAAAAAAATATATATATATATAACTGGATTTATGAAAACGTGGTCAAAGAAAAGCCGGTGACCTGAGTGTTTTTGACCAAGTACATTACACTGCGATGTGGCCTAAAAACATGCCGAGAAAGGAAAAAAAAATGAACTACAGCGCTGAAAGGTAGAAAAGAGAGAGGAGGAGAGAAAAAAAGACTGACATTCACTTTAGTTTTTATATCGTCTACTTTCGCGGCGAGAAAAAAACGCGTTTACGTCGATTTGCGCTAACAACGGTGACAATTTCACTAACCTGGTTTTCATAAATCCAGTCATATATATAATAAATAAAATAATTTTTATTTTATTTATAATGACGAATTTATTTCAAAGTGGGAACAAGTAGCAGCAGAGCTTATGAACAAGTAGTCCTCCCAGAAAGCTTAATTTAAAAAAAATATATTCACAATTATTGCCATTGTATATGCTTAATGCTTTAAAATAATGACGCTTCTATAAGATAATAAGAAATATAACTAATTAACTAATTAGTTATAACTAGTTATGTAATTATATAACTAATTATATAACAAATTATAAGAATAAAATAAAAAACATAATAAAATCAGTAAAAACGTTCACTGGCTAAAAATATTAAAAATAATGAGCTTTCGGCTGTCGCTCTACAGCCTTCGACGGATTAAAAATTGAGTACAAAATGAATAAAATATATACAAGAAAGGTGAGATAAAAAGAAGATAATGAAAAACAAAAGCGAAGTAAAAAAGTGCAAATTAAGAGGCTATTTTTTTAAAAAGAATACAGTATTGGCTTGGAATGGGCTTTGAATTAATGTCAGCATGCTTAGTAGCAGAGGTGTGCCAAGCCTCCAAAGTTTTTCTAATGCGAAAAGAGCCTCTGTCATTGACACTAGAGTTCTCAAAGTCTATGCGATGGTCGGATGACCACGCATGTTTCGCAATGTTTGAGCCATTCGCACAGGTTTTTACATTCCTGATATGTTCTTTTTTGCGGGTTTCAAAACATCGGCCGGTTTCACCCACAGTGCACCAGTCACAATCAGCGCAAGGAATTTTGTAAACTACGTTCGGTTGTTGTTCAATTGGTGGTCTAAATTCAGGGGAAGGCTGTAGAGCGACAGCCGAAAGCTCATTAATTTTAATATTTTTAGCCAGTGAACGTTTTTATTGATTTTATTATGTCTCATCCTGGCTGCGCTTCAATCTTTAAAAAAAAAAACATGTTTATAAAAATTAAGATAAAATATTACATTGTATTTTTAAAGCTTATGTAGTTGTAATAAAAAAGGTCGCTCAAGCAGGTTCTTTTAAAAAAAAATAATTTGAGTTATAATTGAAACGTGTTTTGTTTGTTTTTTTGTCTTTTTACCTCATTTCTTGTGAATGACCGTTCAAAGTTTTATACTGCTGTCCGTTGAAGATTTGCCTCCCTCATTTCTTAATCGAATAACGTAACAACGGTGAATTGTACACGTAAAGCATTAGTACGAGAAGCCTTATTATAATAAGAGAGTGTGAGATTGGGAGATTGGGAGGAATTTTGTTGGTACTGATAACTCAGCATTGCGGCACTGAATTCATTTGGATCAAATTGCGAAGATTTGACTTTCATTCTTACCGAAGCTCCTCGGTGCACAAAATGTAGGTTTTCCTCCAGGTCTTCTTTATGCTCTTCATGGGTAGCATTATTAAGTTCACATTTGTGTTTTCCAGTTTCACTTCCCGTCATAAAATTATAACTGACACAGTTGTAATCTGAAAAACATAGTACCCTACAGAGGCCCTCATCCATTACGTCAGCAGTATGAATCACGTGGTTTACCAGACGTTTTTCTTTGAACACTCGGGCCGCTGTAAACTGCAAGTGACGACATTGGCCTGGAAAAGAAGAAACCGGCACTGTCATGACTTCACTTTATTACACTTTGCCAAATGAATATACTTCGAACGCAACCAGATAAACAGAAATCCGCAAGTGAAAAATTGTCTAATCAGCCTTAAATCAGGCAATAACAGTGCATCTCTTTGTTGTAATCTCTTGTCACAATTTCACACCTTTTCAAGGTTCCCCCACCACCTTTCCCCGACATCATGTAAAGTTACCCTGACAATTTGCAATATCGTCAGGAAAGCTAAATAGATCTATTTTTAAAAAGTGGTAAAGAAATAATTCAACAGAATACGGCCGCATAGGTACTTGGGTTTTCTTGTCAAGGATAGAGCGCCGGCACGTGACAAGAGCGTTTTATTTGAAAGTATAGCAGTTTCAAATGTTATAAAGATGCGAAAAAATACGAAAAAATCCGCGGAAGCAGCCGAAGAAAACCAGCGGAAGAAACTCACGAACGGAAGACACAGACAAAATTGATTATCTTCATTTCCTTAACAGCAATGTATAATAAATCAACAGCTACGTTCCGTTTTTGTAATTTCCAGAAGAATCAAAATGTTATCCGAGCCTCCGTCTTTGGCTGCTTAGACCTGACAACATTTTTAATTGTTACTTTATGCAGAAATTGCTTATCAGACAGCCTTCTCTCCTGAGGTTGGGACAGCACTAGCCTGCAAGCACAGTTTCCTGTTTAAGGTTAACCTTTTTTGACTTGTAAGTTACGGTACTTGTAGCTTTGTAATTGTGAGATACAGCTATCTCAATTAACATGCATTGTCCGATGTAGTGTTTAAGCCTTCGAAACAGGATCGATTGGTGGTCTGGGTATTATTGAAAATTTGCCTATTGACCTAGAGGAAATGCGTAATTTTGTATTTTTGCACGTAAAGTATTTGTTTTACTTCTCAGAAAGCCTTTCTCTGCAGCTTCATGTTCACTGCCACATGGCTTTGAGTTTGGAAAATTATTCTTAAATTCGGTATGCTAAATGTACCTTGTTTACACATGTCTAAAGAGAACGCAAACGTAGAAAATCATGTTTGCCATCAGGTCGTTAAGTACCAATAGCATTCAACGAGTGCAGTAGCTTTCTTCTACCCATCGAACCTTTCGATCTTGTCTTGCAAAACTTAGCTTTGATCCGACAACGTAATTGGAATAGCTATATCCTAAACAAGAGAACCTGCTCGCAGGCTGGGACAGCATATGGAAACATGAAAGCTCACCATCCATTCCATATACCTCGACCCTGAGACAATTCCACTGATGTTGCTTAGTTGGATGAAAGCGAATATATCTTGCAGGTACTAGCACTGGGAACTTGTGTTGGTCAATTGTGTTGCTATCACCCTGCCTGTGAAATTCCTGTGTAAAGAGGTAATACGCTTCACTGAGTAAGGGTGGATTTTCACTGACGCGTTATTTTTTATGTGCGTTTACGTGCGTGAAAAAAAAAATTAAAGACAATGTATGAACGACTTGCGTACACGTTTACGCAAGTAGTTCATACAATTTTTTTTAAGCACGTGAAAATTTACGCGTCAGTAAAAATCCAACTAGAGGTGTGTCTAAGGTTGAAGCTTTATTAGCCATAGCTAGTTTTCACTGTTTGAAATAAATTTTGTCAGTTTCATTTTAAATACTCGCGTAAATTGTTTGCTTCCTTGTCATTCATTCATTCACTTCATTGTAAGTTTACAATCATTAAGAATTAATTTGTTTCATTAAATTTGTGTGTTACCTAACATAGCGAATTTTTACATTTTGACGAAGAAATACCTTTGAAATATTTACAATTTTTTTATTTTCATATCGCAACGACCAAAATTGTGATCATTCTGGATACGCAAAGCCCAAATTCCCTTCAAGGTAAAAGCCAGGGTTATTCGTTGTCAACTGGAGCGTCTTATACATTCCAAAAGCTAAAAAAAAATCGTACATGTAGCTGAGTACTTGATTTTAGAATGTAAATGGAGGCTTACCACAACCGCGCCATTTGGTCCTTTATATTGTGTCCAGCTGATTCCATGGCTTGAGTATGAAATCGTGAAGTGTGTAGCCCATTCATTCCCATTTCTGTCTCCCTGCGTAGCAACAGCGCACACTTCAATCGTTTTTCCAAGATCAATCTGAAGCCAGTCGTCATTTCTGTTAGCTTCTTTTGCACACCAGCCATCGCCTCGGTCTCCGTTAAGGCGACCGTAAAAGGCCTGGTAGCCATCGTCATATTGAGAGGATGCTGTTATCTGATCATCAGGAATGATACTACGATTGGTAACCCCAACAGCTTTATCGAAGCAGCTTCTCAGGAATTTCTGTGTAAGTGAGCCAGTCATGTTTAACTCATTTTAAAAGTCATTCACTGTATCTTTATGATTTCATTTTAAATGTTATTAGCGTGATAGCAAGACCCTCAAGATGCCTGCTTTTAAAAATGACATTTACAGTACAGTGCCTAGGATGGCATAAAATTGCATGGAATGACATATAATGGCATAGTTTGTCTTGGAAAGCCATTGATGGCAAGCCATGGAATGGCATGGTACGGCATCCCATGACATGGCATAGCGCGGTGTTGTGCGGCTTTGGTGTGGTATAGCATGGCGTGGCATAACATGACATAACAAATAAGGTGACCCTTTTGTTGTTTAGTAGTGCCCCGGAATACTTGCTCAATCTATTGTCTAGGCATGTTCCCACTAGCACTTAATTTTACGTACTCAAACGCTTACCAAATAGGTCTACTAAATACTATTCAAACCCTTCCGTCTCATTTTGCTACAAATTGATATACTTAACCATGCAATTTTGGTGTGCTTAACCGATAAAACAGTTTTTGTGCGTTTGCAAAATTTCAACTGAGAGACTGTCAGCGCCCCCTGGACAGTTTTATTAGTGTTTTTTTTTTTTAATTTTCTAAACAATTGCCACCCGCGCGTTGTTTTTGCATACAGTAATTAATTTTGGAGCATTTTCGTCAGTTCCGTCATAGGAAAGCCATACAGTGTTTTGCATCGGTACGTTAGCCATGTTTTCTCAAAAGCTGCGCTCCTCTAAATAGTTAGAAAAAGTTAAGTTTAGCAAATATGAAAAAGTGTTAAGAAAACAGTAGAAAGGAGTTACCAGGCAAAATTTCAATTAATTTTGCTTCCCGCAGAAACAAACACGAATGCATCAAGGAAAATCACCTGTTTCGAAACTTACAGTCACGTTCCGTTGTCCAACTGAAAATTTTCGCTGAGCAACATTAGATGTAACTTAACAAAACGCTCTTGAAGAATTAAGAAATATAATATATTAATTGAAAAATTCTAAATCGGGTAATTGGTGTTTAGGTATAACCTGAATGATATTTAGGAGGTAAACAACGAGTACATTTAAGTAGACGTATGACAAAACGTTATGGAACCTTTGAAATTGGCAATAATAGCGCTTTTTATTTTTAGCAGCGGCATTTCCTTAGCTTTGGGTTGTGAGAAGACAATAGTCTAATATTATTTGAAGATGTAATTCGGCTCAGGAAAAGATACCCTTTTAAACTGGTCTTTAAAAGTATTATGTGTTCAGTGGCCAAAAGTCTGAAATCAAATTTTGAGCCTCCTAAATTTCCTTTCGCTATCACCCTCATTTTGTATGCTTCACAAGATCTTTATTTTAAATAATATACCACTTCTGCCATTCACCTTACCGTTGCTTAGGGTTAAACCAAATAATCAAATATAACAAATATATCAATAATTTCAATAAGCACTATTCCAAATATGATATTTGTTAGGCAGTTTAGTCACTCTTATGGCTCAAATATTAACGGTTTCCTTACAAAAAGAGAGAAAAAAGAAGAAAATAGGAGAAACGTACCTGTAGAACAGCCGTCCTCTGGTATAAGAGACAAAAACAAAAAAAAGGCACAGAATAATAAAATGGAAGACATGACCGATCTTATACAATCAATCTCCCGAAATTCAAAACTTCTATCCGTGAAATACCCTACCGTGATTTTGATTTGCAAAACTGTCTGCTGGAAATTAACCTCAGTTAGTGTTAGTTTGTTTTCATTGCTTGTTAGTTTTAACCAATGGCGTTCATCTGCCATCAGTTCCATCCATTAGTGCACACCTGTTCCTTCGTGAAGACAATATTATTACCATTGACAACGTAACACCCAATTCTTCAATTTTCACCCATCAGCTTCTAACAAGTCTTAATATTTAAGAAGTGAAGTGTAATTACATGAAGGCAAGAGATTAAAATATGGTCATGAACACGTTCCTTAATTTTTAATGTGTAACAATTGAGTATCGATTCTGTCTTCCGTCAGAGGATGCTCCAAGGTCAATGATTTTACATGAATTGTGTTATATTGCTTAGCCGAAGGAATGTTTTGTTTGAATCTAATTATTACTTCAAGTAACTCCCATTTAATATATGCTTTCTTATCTTATTTCTGTTTTCTTGGTTTTGCTTCTAGTTGTTTTCGTTTTTGTTTCGTTTTGATTTGTTCTGTTTTGGTTTTAAGTCTTGGCCTTAAGTCTTGGCCTACAAAGACATATTCTTCAGATTGTTTCAGTTTGGCTCGTTTACGCTACTAAGTGATTTCGAAACCAACTCTGCATCCCTTTTTGAACATAAAACGGTCAAAATCCTGTTCTCCCATTGGTTCAGTGAATTGATATGCCGAACGCGAGAAATATAGAATTGAAACAGCTCGTGTATGTGCGAAAGTTTCAGTTCAGTAAACCTCTAAGAGCTCTCACGGCTTCACGGTGAAGGGTCTAATCTGTTGTCAACGTTGGTTAATTCATTAAAAAAATATAACACGAAATACAATGTGTAAATTTTTGACGGCATAGCAGTGCCGGGAATTAAGGTGCAAGTCTGTTTCAATCAAACCGTTGCTAACAAAGACGTCACCCAAAGTTTTGTTTTACTAAAAAAAATTAAATATAAGAAATTAAGTAATGACTGCATACGTGTGAATCGCGAATAGTGGACGTTTTTTGGTGTTTTCAGCCAGATTTCTTACCTAGATTGTTTCACGTTACAGAGAATGTTTCGGCGGCGTGGAAAAACAAGCGAAAATTTGTCACGGTTGGTTGACATTCAACAACCAAAAAGTGGTAAATCATTTCATAATAATTAGTATAACTCGCAAGCCTAGCTACTTTTGCCAGACTGGTCACCGTTAACACTGTTTGTTGTTTTGATGTCCGGCAAACTTGAAGGGGAACAAACAAATTGCAAATAAATATTGTGTTTTGTGCACGGTCAAGACGGAAACATGCGACTTAACAAAGAACTTTGTCAAGCTATTCACTATGCCTTAGCAAACCATTCGATAGCTATTACCTCTTTTTTGAGTCATTTAACAAAGTTAGACCCCCCCCCCCCCCTGCTTAGATATGATAACGCTTTTAATTGTTTCGCTATTTTATTTACTCCAACAATATAAATCTTGAGAACCAATCAGTGTCGTTATAGAACGAGCGACCTTGGGCAAGGCGATTGTTATCACTGTGTTAGCGGTGACGCTTATTCGCCATGGAGGAATACACTCTTTGATATACATGCAAGATAAATCCAAATTAGTATTCTTTTGTGAAAAATTTCGAGGTTTCTAAAATGGATGATTTCACACCGACCTACCTCGACCTATAACGACACTAAAACGGCTAATTCGTCCCCTGTATTACTTCTTTTGTTGTTGTTGTCCTCGATATTTGAGTGGTGTTTTATGAATAAGTTACGGTTTGAATGTTTGGGCTTTAAAGCAAGGAGTGATGGGGGTAGAAAAGAGGTCTGGGACCGGATGGCAATGCTCTCAAAACAACGTGATCAATTCACGTTCTAGTTAGCGGTTCCTTGACGGTTCGGCAACAAGCAATTTTTTTTTTCCTAAAAAAAAAAAAAAAAAAAAAAAAAAAAAAAAAAAACAAGCCATCTTTTCCCACCAACTGGATGTTATAGCAACCACATCAACGATGCGGCGGATTCGGTGATTGTAAAGGGGTTCAGAACTACCCTCGCTTTAAATGCATAGCATTATTAAATATAAACGTATTGTTTTAATCCTTAAATTTTGACGTTTAGTTTAATCCTCGGCTTTTGAGAAATAGGATGATCACTTTTGTATTGGTGATCACAAGTTATCATGCGCTAATATGTACGTAGGTAATGATATTTTTTAAACAACCCGGGTCTTTCTTTACTCGAGCAATTTCCCTTCAACAACATTGTATAAGAAAAAAAAAACTTTAATTCAATGTGTTTTTGAAAACGACATTATTAGACGTTAAACGATGAACAAAGAAAAACCTGCGAAGGCTTGCTGAAGGAGAATGACTGCCTGGATGCTTAAAGTGTTTTTTGGATATGTATCTTATGTATTGTGGTTCGACTACAAAATCTTACATGATATTTTAAAAGCAATTAGGCAAGACAAAGGTAAACAGTTCTAGTCATGGATTTTATAAAGGAGAGCTGTCAATGTTACAAAGACAACTTATCACTTAAATCCATTCATTTCATTTCATTGTACTTTTTCAAAAAAAAAAAGAAAAAAAGGAAAAGAAAATTAAGTTGAATATAGGCGTCACAGAATCAAGATGTATCCCATGGTCTTGATATGCTTGTTTCCGTTATCTCCTTCGTAACGTGCCTCATTTCCACACGTGTTTGAGTCGTCGAAATTTCCTCCTGTACCAAAACCGATTCGGGAATCACCTGAAAGGCAGCTGTCTTCGTTGTTACCAATGATGCCGACTCTCGCTTTAGAATACTGCTGGATATCACTAACTGCATTGAACCCTTCTCAGTTACAGTTAACCTGTAATGAACTTTGGGAACCAATCAACGTTTTCCACGTGTTACGGCCCAGTGACGTGGAATGATATTGCCCGTCGGCCATCAGTGAGAAAAGCGAGTCAGCGGAAACCCAGTCTCCCCACCAGCAAGGTTGAATGTTACCTTGTCCGTCCAAAAGCTGGAATCATAGTGAAAGGTGCTCTACGAAAATTAAATACAGTGGATATATATTGGCAGGAAATGAAATACATTTACAGCAAAGAGAAATACTTGATAGCAAGAATTCGCACAGCAACGAGGGGTTAAAAATGAGTATCTTTTAATTTATAATTATCTCGAAGCTCTATCTTTCCTAACTTCATCTTAAAATTACCTAAGCTTTTAGTTCTTTCTTTACTCCACCGTTGCTTTTGGTCGAATTGGTAAGCGTAGCTGTGGAACTTCGTTTATACAGTTTGTTGTTTTTGACAGGGAGCTGGATTTTTATTAACCCTTTCTCGTCATATCTATTTGCCTAAAAAACCGTTTCTATATCACAGCAAACTTAATGGTAGTTTATATTTCCCTGTAAGGTCACCAATTTTTAAGCTGTTGATTGTTTCCATTCACCCTCAAATGATACCATAGATTAGTCCGTTATTTGATTCATAATAAATTGTTTGGTTGACTGACTGATTGATTGACTGAAATAATATTTGCTTAATTGATTGATTGATTGATTGATTGATTGATTGATTGATTGATTGATTGATTGATTGATTGACTGATTTGCAGACTAACTGACTGACTGACTGACTGACGCGAGTAACTAAATACCTGTGCGCCGTCAATCTTCATTACCAGCGTCCAGCCACCTACACCACATGCTGCAAGTCCATTTTTGTTTAGATGACAATAAACGAGGATTTCTTCGGATCCTACTCTCATTTGGTACGCTTTGTCGACGTTGGACCTGAAACGTTCATTACTCGTTGGTAATCTTGATATTAATTTTTAGCATTCAACGTTTTGTCTATAAGGTTACCAAAAATCACTCAAACAAAAGCTGGAAAAGAATTTTGGAAGAACGTATGAACAGGGTGCAGCTTAAGGAAATGTTAAGCGAAGCACTGAGGCCAACAAAATTCTTTCTTCACCTTTCGCAGTAGAAATACTCTTCCTTCAATATTTCAATTGCGAAATGGATAATGAATACCTCTTTAAAAGATGGTCACTTCTCAAGAAGTAAAAATGGACTTCTGGTGTTCTTTCTTGCCGTAGGACAACTCGCTTAAGCACTTAAAGAAAAGGGGATGCAAGCTCGAAACGTGCATCTACTTGCAACTCCGTTTGGACACTACTTCCGTGCCCTTGTGATGTCGTGCATAATGACTTCGAGGTCAAATGTGTCAGCAAAGTGATCTAAGTATGTCAACGTTTGGAAAAAAAATGGTCAACTATAGCAATTGATGATAGCAAATGCTACATGCTAGTCCATTGGCCACCTGAAGCAAGTCAGTATTTGAGCTCAAAATTGCGACAACTCACCACTCCAGATGTGTTTTAAACAAACCGTGTAAAAATGGACATTTTACATTAATTTTAGACACAGTCAATGCCGCTAAGAAAGTGGCTAAGGGCCGAATCGCACTAGCGGACAAGTTTTAAATGCCATGACATTTTTGACAAAAACAAAATTGTCGCGACAAGTCAGAGACATCTTGAAGAGAACAAAAAGGTGAAATTATTAGTACAATAGCTTTGCACGTGCTTCTGGCATCCCTGTACATTTCTCAGCACGGCCGTCTTGGGCAAACATTTAATATTCAGTACCACGCGGTAAAAAAATTCTAAAAAAATTTGCATTTAGAGCACGCGTGTTCTCATGCAGTGGAATAATAAGTCGTCTCAAGATAACTTTTTCTTTTCTCATTCTTACTTTGGGCAAATACTTCGCTTATAAACATGCCTTTCCTATCGCGGAAACATTTTGCGGCTGAATTATGATAGTGAGAGCCAAATCACGGTGCATACTATCGCAAAAATTTTGGTGTGCGTGTTGTTATTAGGTCCAGTTTGGGCCAAACATAATAGCCAATCAACAACGTATTGTTATCTGGCATTACGAGGGCATGGGAATGCGACTTGTCATGAAATGTCCTGCCTCGAGGCAGGACTTCGGCCACTTTGATGATTTGTCCGTTTTGACAAAATTTGCCCTTGTCCAACAAGTCGTACGCACTTGTTTTTGCAATTGTTTGACAAAATGTATCGCGGGTGCAACGCGGACCAATCATAAGACAGCTGCTCCTTTGTTTTCCTAAAATGTTGGACAAGTTGTAGGTCTCGAAAAACGTAATCGCACTTGTGTTCTGCAACAAGTGACTCATTAATGATGAAATCTACCATTTGTTACAAAATTTGTCCGCTAGTGCGATTCGGCCCTAATTGAAAACTCGCAAAACAATTATTTTTTTAAGAGTTCGTTTACCGACCCATGAAAACCTGGCACGCGGTATTGCGGTACAGCCAAGTCACACATTCCTGGCCACATTGCTAACGTATAACTTTCTGAGCCAGATATTGAAACAAAAATGGATCACTTAATCCACTTTAATTGGCACAAAATTACTGGTGTCAATTATTCCTAACGTCCTTTATCACAGTCACCTTAAATCAGACACTTGGCATTGCTCCCGATGGCTTCCCTCCTGGAAGAGTTGGAAGTATTTATAACTCTTCCTGCTACACTTTCCTGCTTTCCTTTCAATATTTATTTTTTCTTATATGTTTTCCTTAACTCTTTTGGTTGAGGTGGGTTTATGTGTTTGTAGTTGCCCCCGCAGGTTTCCGGCCCAGAGGCCGGAACCCGAGGAGGCACCTTAGAAGTCCCCGCGTAGGAAGGTAAAATGTGTGTATTCAGTGAACGGTACGGGAAAAAATCTCGATTTTGGTCAACGCGGCTTGCAAAGGATTGCCGAAATGCTCGCAAAGGATTGCCCTAATGCTCGCAAAGGATTGCCGGGACGCTCGTTGAGGAGCAACGGAAGTCAGTGCCGCAAACGACCCCCCGGGAAACGACCGCAAAGGATAAAAATAGCTGTCGCACTGTGATCACAAAAACATATCTGTTGCTTGAAGAAATAGCTAAAACGTGTACCTGAAATTGAAATGATACCGAAAATGGCATGGAAAGCATACCAGGCGTATCATCCAGGCACGAAGAGTTTCTTATCTTAATCAGCGACTGAACGTCGTAAAAACAAGTGGAAATCGCGTACATTTTACGACGAGTAATAAACAAAAGCGTGAACTTTGTCATGCATTACAAGGCAATTCGTTTCGCTAACAAACTGTCAGTTTATTTGATCCAAAGAGTAGTTGGATAAGGATCAAAAATTATATTCTCTAATCTTTGAATTTGCCATATTTTGTTACTCGTGGCTTTATGGCCTGGAAATTATTGTAAGTTCATTTTGAATGTTATAAGCCCGGAAATAAGCTTGCGTGTTGTTACCACGAATGTGTTATGTGTTATTTCCGCTAGGTAATATATTTGTCTTGAACTTGTGAATTTTTTAGGACGCAACGGTGTCACACAACAAGAAATTCAATGTCATGACGTACATGGTACAATAAAAAAGAAGCCTAATTGTGTAGTCCATCGGCATCAATAATTTAAGGCCGAAAAAAGACTCCCCTAATCTTAGAATATTGCTGTAAAACAGATTATGAAAAAGCGGGGGCTGCTTTATAGTGAGAACTATTAGTAGTTTTAAGCTGTGTACCGGGAAAATAATTGTCGATCACTTACAAATTTCTGTCGAAACGGTCCTTGCATGTCAAAGCTGCATCAACAAGGAGATATAAAACATTAACGGCAGACATATCAATAAAACGAACTATTTTTTCGTCCCATTTAACGGTTGGTGCGGTTGGAATTTTGCAGAAAGTGTAAACAAATTCAAAAAGCAATTCGTATTGGAGATATGGTTGACATATTAAAATTTCTGCAAGGGATGACTGAACAGCTACTGAAAGGTTCAGCATTATAGAGTAAATTCTCTTTTCGAAATTTTGAAAAAACCTTATAGGTGGCATTCCCCCACCCCCACCCCCCCCCCCCCCTCCCCATGTGATCAGTGTACAAAATTTCAAGTATATTGGCAGATTCTGTAAAGAGGGTATCTACTTTCGTAGTCAATGAATGTTTTATGATTTTTTGAATGAATGTTTTATGATCAAGCGGGTATAATTTTCTTGCATGAACCCTTTGCCAATTAGTTATCAAAAAAGTTATCGAGTAAACCACATACACATGTGCAGTTTTTCACGGTTTCTGACGCGTGAATAACGTCAATGAATGGAGTTGTGTTAGTTGTGTGCGTGACCAGATGCTAGGAACAAACTGTCTTTTACAAGGAATTAGGGATGAAGAGTCAAACTTATCTAAAACAACCAGTAGTAAGCATAAACTAAAAGCATCAGCCATGTATCCCTTACCACTTTCACAATCCTGACCAGTAAATCCAGGAAAACACAAACAGCGATAACCTCTGTCTGTAAAACCGGTTTGACAAGTTGCGAAGTTCTTACAAGGGTTGTTCACACAGGCATTCTATAACATAAAAAAGTTAGATATTGCATAAAGTACAACATTCGACTAATTTTTGCAGTGTAGTCTCATTACAGAAAGTTAGGTTTTGGTAAAGTTTAAATTTTAACTGTTAAATTGATTTTTAATTTTTGTTCACGAATGCACGTGACAACACACTCTTCTATCGTGCCAAAACAAAATAACAACTATCAATCATACTCCTTACAAAAACATTGTTATGAGAGACCCTTAGTGAAAAGAGTATGAGAATTTGGGAAGTTGGAAGGTAATTTTGTTTGCACCGAAAGCTATTATTCCGTAAGCTAGCGGACACACTTGGGATCAGACATGGCGCCCACGGTATCTGCTTATGATAAAGTTTTTGTATGCGGTTGGGGGTTGTTTACGCGAGGTATACTTTGTGAAGGTTAAAAGGAGGTACGTCAAGGACAACGCATCTTAAAAGTACTGCTAATTTTTTCAAGTTTGTTGTTCGTAATCCGTCTTAATCTGTCGTTGAAACTATATATTTGGTTACTTTGCGTTTTTATTACTTCTTTGTTGTCTTTTTAGGTTACAAAACTATTATTTTGAGGTTTCCTACAATTCGAAAGTAATCAGAAAAATGACTTAACCATATCCAGACCGGGGGGGGGGGGGGGGCGTAAAGTGCCCGCACTTTGAACGCTAAAAACGTTTTTAAGATTCAACCAAACGCAGCCAAACTTTGCGAGTTTATCTAAAATTTATCTGGGAATAATTTGGTGGGATAGGTTGTTCTGTCAGGAACTTGACGTCACCATGGCAACGGCATTTTGACAGGCATGTTTTCCCAAATTTGAAATTTTCGTGTTTCTATTAATAAAAATAGCTTTAATGCAATTTTTCACCTTTTTCTACGGTTTTTAAGCACGGTTTTATTGATTTTAAGTACTTTGCAGTATTTTTGGGTGGTTTTCTTACGTTTTGGAAAAATTTCGAAATCCAAGGTTGTCGGATCCAAGATGGCGGCTGCTTTGTCACGTGATGTGACGTCATCATCCCACGTGACGTATACCATAAGATAGATTTTCGGACATACTATATATCTTCTAAGTTTCATTGTGATTGCTTTAATATTCTGGAAGTTACGGAGGGGGGGGGGGGGTCCCCCCACCCCACCGCGGTCTGAAAAGATCCAAAAAAGCCTGGTCTGAATAGGGTAAAAATATCGTGACATTGCTCCATTAACTGTATTATAAATTCGATAAATATTCTTACCGTAGCTGCACGGTGTACATAATTTTGGTTTTCTTCCAGGTCCTGGTCATATTGCTCACTGGTAGAATTATTCAGTTCACATTTATTTTTCCCAGTTTCATCTCTCGTCATAAAATTGTAACTAACACAGTTGTTATCTGAGAAGCATAGAATCCTACAAAAGCGCTCATCAGTTACGTCAGCGATGTTAATCACGTGGTCAAACTTAGCAAGTATAACGGTAGATTAAGATAAATATATGGTAGAAGGGAGTTGCCGAGCAAAATTTCAATTTATTTTACTTTCTGAAGAGCCAGAAATGAAGAAATCAAGGATAATCTCTTGCTTAGAAACTAACAGTTTTTGTTCCGTTGTCCAGCATAAAATTTATACTTTGAGCTATGGGAAATGGAACTAAAATCAATGCTTGAGATCTGTTATTCAATTAAAAGAACCCTATCATCCTCCAAAATCTTTATTTTTACTTAGCATTAACCAATATATTTAAATACAACAGATAAATGAGCATACTTGACCACTTATATCAATGGTCACTACTCCAGTTAGGAATTCTGTTAGGAATTTTGCACACTCTTATTATAAACAATTAAGTAATGACTCAAATATTAATATAATTCTTTAAAAAGTGGTTAAAATAAACGTTCATAGAATGTTAGAAAAAAAAAACTATTGTTAAGCTTGCTTAGAGAAATTGACCTGTAGAGCAGCTGGCTTCTGGTATCGGAAACGAAAACAAGAACGCGGCACCGAAGATTAAAATGAAAGACATGTCAAATTTTTTACAATCACATTTTAAAACCCTCCCCGTGTTTTTTTTTTTTTACTTGTATCGGTGAACTGGAAACATTAACTTTAATCCTTAGTTGCTGCTGTTGATTTATTTTTGTGGTTGCCAGTATTAACCAATACCTTTTAATTCCATTAGTTCCATTTTATGGTGCACCCAAGGTCCTTTGCGCTAATTGGTTCAGAGGCATATTTTTCGATTACCATCTCAGAGGGTGCTCTAGTAAAAGATAATTTGCGCAAGTTACGTTATATTGCCCACAGCAACTCTTAGACAACTCTCGCTAAGCAAAGAACTCTTTTTTAATGTATACCTTGTCTTCTTCTTTTTGTTAAATTTGTTTGCTTTCGCTTTTGCTTGATTTTGTTTTGATTTTGTTTAAAGCCTTGACCTTAAAAATATTTCAGATCACTTCATTTAATTATTAACTATTTTCTAAAATAACTCGACATTCTTTATCGAAAACAACTTAGCACTACATATTTTAAACGAACAGAGAGTAAAATCGTCACCTAAGTTTCGGTTTAAAGTATGTACTCGAAGAAGGTTCTTGCTTCGCAATAGCGGTTTGAACCTGATGCGAGCGTCGGGTTTTTCATAACAAAAATGTAAGCATGCAGTTCCTTTCTATGAACACACAATACCGCATTTATGTCTAAAATATCGCGGCTTTCCCTATTATCTGTAAGACTTATAAATTTCGTCCGATCACTTTATTACTTTAGGGTGAATCAAGGCTTAAAATTGGAATTTTTATAAATTCTGTTTTTAAATGGTCAAGACCCATGGAAAACTATACTTTTGAACTTGACAAATTGGAGTAGTTGAATAAAAAAAAATATAGATAACGCGATCTTGCTTGGAACATACTTTGTATGTAAATTACCCAATGAGTTAAAACGATAAAGCTCATTAATAAATTAATGACATATAATGTTTTGTTCAAACCAACCTAAATACTTTTTGTTTACAAAACGAAGTGATGACAGTAGCGCAACGTATACTGTCATTGACGTTTGTGGGAGATATGATGTATATCTGGACAACGGAGTAAAACGTTATATACTTTTATTTTTTGCAAAATAATTTAAAGTTAAACCTATTGTATATTTTCCAAATCCAAGAGGGGGCATCCGTGTTTTAGCAACTAAACAATGACATTTTATATGTTTGGAATATTAATTAGTAAAGCGGACTGACGTTGCACGGTAAAAACTATGAAATGCAAACACTTATCAGTTGATGTTTTCAGTCATTGCATCATAGCTTCACAACGTCAGATGCATGGAAGAGCTTTTCACCGAAATTGCTCAGTTTCATTCTAATCGAGGATGACGTCCATTCTCATCTGCTCTATGTCTATTTTAGTCCTCTCGTCTTGTTTGATTCCCGAGGCTAGGAGCACTGCAGGTACGTTTTCCTTTTAAAAATACCACATATTTTTGAATACAATATTTTAAACTCATCTCTAAAGGTGCGCTTTCAGTCTCGATTGATAAAACAAAAACATATCGAGACAGCATTCATCTAAGTAATGGAGATACATATAAAAAATAAATAATGGTCTATTTTGTTTTCTTGAATTTAGACTAAAACTCTTAAAATGTCAAGAAAGGTTTAATAACAACTGATCCAAAGTAGACGTTTCCTGCTTTATACAGTATTACGTAATGTCGTCAACGAACTCTCACGGGTCGTAAATATGCTTTTTAAACGGCGACATACATTCACGGAGCGTCGGGAGTAATACTTTTTCAAGTTTTCTAGCCGTGTTTCACACCGAACACTTCAACTCTTTGTAAATATGTTTTATTATAGAAAACTATAATTTATCAGATCACCAAACTTAACGCAGGATATTCCATTTTTCAGTGTTTATGTCTATATTGCAGAATTAATTTTCTCTTCAAGAGAAAAAGAAAAAACTTCTGTGCCTGTTTTACGAAATTCGATGATTTCATTATTCTTTGAGTAAGGCGTAAAATATTTATTTCATTGTTTTTGTTACTCTACAAACGAGCATATTGATGTCTTGAATCTCTGCAAATCTTTGTTCGTAGGCCAGTTCGTCTGAATATATAATTATATTGAACCAGTCGAGTAGGACTGGCTTTAACTTTTAAATACAGCCGAGGGAGTTTGGTATTCTACACTTAAGTTGACTTTGCAAAATGTATATTTTTCAGACGAATGTCGTCATTTGGAGTTTAGAGAGGACCAAGCGTTTAAAGGTCAACGTCTGACCAACCACATGATTCGTAGCGCTGACGTCATGGACAAGGATTTTTGTGGTGCGCTATGCTTCTTGGAACACAATTGTCTAAGTTACAATTTTATGCCGAAAAGTAAAACTGGAAACCACAAATGTGAACTAAATAATGCTACCCACGAA
Organism: Oculina patagonica; assembly: GCF_052425735.1. Lineage (NCBI taxonomy): Eukaryota > Metazoa > Cnidaria > Anthozoa > Scleractinia > Oculinidae > Oculina > Oculina patagonica. The sequence continues at coordinate 18,960,816 of NC_135770.1, read as the reverse complement.
GGACACGAGAAGGACCTGGAGGAAAATCCGGATTATGAATATCGTGGAACAAAGGTAAGAGCGAGGCAGGTAGCGGATTCTACATTCAAGGAATTCATCCGATGGTATCGCCAAGAGGAGAACGCGATTTCCTTTCCCAGTTTTCACGACGCCAGGCTCCCACTCCCAAGTTCCGTGTTTTTGTTACCGTTATAAATTCCATTTTCTTTCTTGTTTTTAAGGTTGAGTTTCATCTCTGCAAAAGAATAATTTTCTCCAGAGGTTACCTCCTTTGGTTCTCTATTAATATTAGAAGTTTTAAACGTGCTTTCGATGCTTTATCACACCATCTGACGTCCTTAATATTTTTCATTAGTTTCATTTTGGTGGAATGTCTCATTCTTATCGACGAGATTATTACACGACATTCATAATGACTTACTATTGTTCCTACTTAAACTTGAATGCGTTAATAACATGTCAATATTACATGCCACTTTTTTAAAGTGACAAGCATTCGCGCAATAAATGATTTTTTTTTTTAAACTAACTTCAGCTTTCTTTTCCGTTTCAGAACCACTGCGCCAATAACCCTTGCAATGAAAAAGCGACCTGTCAAACCGGATTTACGCAGAAAGGATATCGATGTCTGTGCCCTGCAGGGTTTACTGGTCAGGATTGCAGTGGTAAAAAAATATGTAGCTACAAGTAATAAACAAGTCGTAATGTAAGACCGCCGCCACCTAAAATTAACTTTACCTGCAATAGACACTTCGGTCTAAAGCTAGTTGAAAATTTAGTAATGCCGGGTAACTTACTACTCTCCAGAAAAAAAAAGTAAAATGCGCAATTGCTTGTAAACGTTATTAGGACGGCAGCAGGATTGAAGAGTTGAATGCATTGTTTTAGTAGTGAAAGTAAAAGTGAAATTCTCATGAACGTATCGTTGGGCTGTGCCAACGGGGCATGACTTTTTCATCAATGTCAATAATTTAAAGTGCATGGTATACCATGAATTTAACTGAAAGGTGTAGACAAGGAAATCGTAGCCAAGTGAGGATTAGTTTGAAACATGCGAAAAGTTTAAAAAAATCAATCGCCGTATACATTTCGTGTACTTCTTTACTTGATATGCAGAAATCGAACATTAAGTAATATAGCCCATAACCTGGGGCTAGACTATTTATCTTATATCAATACGCAAAACAATCACTGTACTGTCAGGGACGGCGGAGCTTTTTCCAAGTGGGGGGGGGGGGGGGCTGACTGTCACTTGAAGTGGGGGCTAGCTCTTCTCTTGTGTCTTTTTTTTCGTCCCCCGCCCCCCCCCCCCCCCCCCCGGCTCCGCCGTCTGTAGGCCACATTTGTATTGGGCTAGCCTTTCAAAAGTTTAAAGGATGGTCAATCGCTTACTTTATTTAACCTTTGTAATAAGCACAAATAAAAAAAAAAAAAACGGGCTAAAAAATGATCTTGCAACTGCGTCATATGCACAGATACGAGTTTCCGGGGCAAACATGTTAAAACAAGTTTACTGCCCGGAAACATTTCTTCTCTTCACGAAAATCGATACCCTAGACAGTAATGCGTGTTAATTTAACACAGCTCTTATTAAACGCACTTTTGTTGTTGTTTTCATTGTTTTAGATATTGACGAGTGTGCTGAAGGAACACACAGCTGCGATGCTAATGCTGAGTGCATTAACACCAAAGGATCGTACAACTGCACCTGTAAACCTGGATATCTTGGAGACGGACGGAAGTGTGAAGGTTATTTTTCTTTTCTGTGTGTGGAGGGGGAGGGGGGTCTCTAAATTCAACAAAAAAATGAGGAAAATACAAGTTTACTTAGTGAATCTGAGTTGGCCGAAGAAGTAGATTGTAAGTTCAAGAACATTGTTTATTGACGTAGTTAAAAAGTTCCCTAAAGTTTGCTAAAACAGAGTTAAATCCAACGAAACATTTAATGTTGGCTCTGCCAATGATTGCACGCTTTTATGTTAGACCATTTTCTTTGTAACTGCTAAGGTTAATGACATTAAGATTTCTTGGTTTCTTATCGGCATTTTTTGGTGTACACGAAGGGCATGTGGGTATCTCCCAGCCTCCGTCTTTTTGAACATTTGAAAATAATTTGTTCTTTGGGACGCAAGAGTTTAAAAACCATTGTCCAGCGGAGTGTGTCAGGCTAGGCAGACTTTTTCAAAGCCTTCGCCAGCATGTTGTCAAGAATAAACGGAAAACGATTGAATTAAGTGACTGGGCCTTGTTATATTGTTTATATTTCGCAGATGTTGACGAATGTACTACAGGAACACATAACTGCACTGACGATGATTTGTGCAACAATATGGAGGGATCATTCAACTGCACTTGTAAGTAAACTTCTCTCTTTTATGTTGTGTGCGGGTCCTTTTTACAACATTTTACTCAAGTGATATATGCAGACCTGATGATTTCTTGATGATTTAGTCTACTTTCGTGCTCTGGCTGGGTTTTAAGTTGTATTTTGGTTATTATGCAGGACACTTTCCTCTCACAGTACCTCATTTTTCTACCCAGCGGTAAAGAGCTATTTCAATAAACGTCGGATCAAAGCTGAAAGCCTAGCGACAAGATCGAACGGCTGTTTGATGGGTAGAAGAAGAGAGCTGGAGCTAAAACTGAATATTAATGAGATATGATTAGCCGATTGCAAACACAAGTACTTTGTTTCTATATATTGAAGCAAAGTACTCTAAACTCTAAGCCATGTAGCAGTGAAAGTGTAGCTTCAGAAAAAAAGCTTCCTGGGCGGACAGGCCAAAAATTTCCATGCAAAAATAAAAACTTGTACATTTTCTCTATGTAACTAAACAAACTTCCAGTGAATACCGAGACCAACACTCGGTCTTGCAGTGCGTAGGCTTTAGCCCTTGAATCCGACAAAGTTAATTGCTCTTCTTCCAAACGTCGTTGAGTCAAATAATATTAGCGAGCTGTAGATATATTTTTTTTTTCAAATCGACCGAATCTATGCTTTCGGCACTAATATTTTGTCTATTTTTGCAGCTTTGTCGTGCAAGGATGGCAGTTTTAAGTAGGTGACAAATTTGACAATTTCAACTTTAACCTTATGTAAAATAAAAAATATATCGTAGAAATAGCGTCTAATGCTATCAGAGTTTATTCGCTATGTCTAACGAAAATGAGTTCGGATGGGAGAACTGCCCTCTGGAAACACTGCTTGTTAAGATCTACAATTACAACTAATTTCATACTTTTGAGTATGATACGGAATTTTAAAAAAAAAATTCCGTAACACGGTGAAAAAAATCACGGGGGAGCGGGATGATTCAACAAAATGCGATGATGGTAGTGGTAATTTTGCAAAATAGAAACAACACAAGGCAAAGCATTGCTGAGATTGAACTTTTGTTATGCTATAGATAAAAAGCCGTCATTGTTTATTATTTAACTTACCTCAAAGAAAACGTAGCTTCTCCCAACATCTCAGCAGTTCAAGAATTTCTTTATTTCGTGTGTCGAAATGAACTGATTATTTAGTTTTATGGATAAAACATGTAAGGAATCGTAACTAAACTAGAAATCTATATATTTTTTTTCATTTACGGTTTCAGTGAAAACAAAGCCTACGAGCTGAAAATAGGATCTCAAAAAATCAAAGTCTACTGTGTTGTAAGTAACATTGGCATGGGGCCATGTGGTGGTGGTGGATGGACGCTGGTTATGAAGATTGACGGGACAAAGGTTATTTACTGAATATATTGTTTAAAGTTGAAGGCATAATGCAGTGAAGTTCCCCTTACGTGGTATAAATCCCTTGTTTTGTATGTTAAACCGATTAAATCACTATTGATCAAACTTATACAAGTAGGGTTATCGTCCACAGTTGCATGTTTGAACATTTATAAGGTGACAGACGTTGCTCTCGATGCCTGCTTAAACACAGCTGCGGTGGTTATTTCTTACGCTGTCTGCTGTTCATATCTTTGGCATCTTTCATAGCACATTTTCGTTAGGAGATTTATCAGCACCTTTTCTGTTTTTTTTGTTTGTTGTTTTGTTTGGCTTTTTTTTTTTGTATTTCATGTGCCAAAATATCATATGTTCTGTTTCTAGGAAACTTTCAAATATAGTTCAGACTTATGGACCAACAACGAAACATTCAACCTCGCAGGAGGGGAGAGTGGATTTGACTTCCAAGAGACCAAACTACCGACATACTGGAGCACACCTTTCTCCAAGATATGTCTTGGTATGAAGATCCCTGGTGAGGCAACAACGAATTTCATCGTTATTAACCAGGCAGCTGACTCGCTGTACTCACTTATTGCTGACGGACAACACCGCCCCACCTCACTTGGCCATGACACGTGGAAGACACTGCTTGCTTCACAGAATCGTTTGCAGCGCAACTGTAACAGGGAGGGATTCAATGCACACGTAACGGTTAATTTAAAAGCAAGAATTGGTATCTATGGTAATAATGAAGACGATTGCAACACCTGTGATTCTTTCGTAGGGTTTGGTGCATATTTTTATTCGGATTACCCTTGTGGAGACAGGCTAATGAAAGTCATGGGATATATCTTGATTCAATGACATTCGCAGGAAACAAAATTGTTCTTGAATTGCTTTTAGTGAAAGTAAGATTACTGGTCTTTTTTTGAAAAAAAAAATACTATTCGTTTATGTGTTAAAATTATCAAACTAAAATAGCTCAAAATACTAAAAGTTTAGAGCAAGGAATTTTTTTGAAACGTAGAATCTGTAATCTGCAATCGTGCCTCTTGTATAGTGTCTGTAAAACAATTCAAATTGGTGATGGGACCGAGCGTATCAGTGCTCTTTAAAGCCATTTCAAAGTTAAAAAATAATAAGCCATTTACACATTCCTTTGAAGCTTTTCCGGCATACTTTTTTGTAGAGCGTAGGACAGGAGATACAACCGCCCTATGTTATAACGTCCTCGATTAAGTATACGGACTGAAATAGTGAGGCGGGGTTAAACGTTGAATTGAGTAAATTTTTAGTTTTAAGAGGTTCAACCCTCGGACGTAAAAGAAGGGGGGGGGGGGGGGGAGATTTTGATATGCCAACCATGTGTTCATGTTATTTAACGGTACCACGGCGACGTCATAACAACGAGCAGATCTGATCAAAAATCGTCATTTGTACATGTTTCTTTCTTTTCTCCAGTTTTTTGAAACAGAATTCTACGGTTTGTTTATTTTTGCATTCGGTGAGCATTATGGCATGATCTCGCAATCAATTTTCGATATTTTATGACTTTCTAAGAAAATGGTTAAATCCAAGATGACGGATCCAATATGGTTGCTCTTATGACGTCATGTGACGTCATAGAACGTCACAGCCAACACAAACTGTGTCATCTTGTCGAGTACGCTTAGAGCTTTCTACACAGTGCAAAATAATAGAAAAGAAAAAATATACTAAAGTTTTTTTTTTTTCATTCAAGTACATGTTAAATAATATTGCCAAGGAAATGTGAATTGGGGCGGGAGCAACGGCGAAAGAAGGGAAAAGCTCGAACGGACTTTCATGACTTTTTTTGGCATCGTGCAAATAAGCGCGGCCCGCACTTCAGCAGACATACGTTTCAGCTTTTTCTTCGAGTTCTCACAAGACGTTACTGAGAGGGTAGTTACTATGATCAAAAGATCCGACTCTACCCAAGATGGCGCCCAAAAGCTGAAATGGGACAGCTATTATTCGGCGAAGCCCGAGGGACTGATTTCGGGCAAACGACACGATTAGTATGCGTTCTCCTTCACAAACAAAAAAACGAACGCAAAAATGTTATTTGTTCTTAGATTTTCCACAATTTGGTCTTAACAGTGTTTTACGCCCAATAAATACTGTATATTCTGTATATGTGCTTCTAGAAGCAAATAAAAAGAAATTTTATCTTTTGAATCTGTTTGTCTGTTTCAGTGACGTGTACGTCGGCAGGAGATTGACGCTGCTTGCGACCTTACGACGAGAGGTCACAATTTCAAAGTACAGTAGTTCTTAGCTTGAAATGGCCTAAAAAGGGAACATTCTATACCTGTTTCTACCGTTAACCTTTATTTAAGGCTGCCAAATGCCGCGAATCTTTTCGATTTTCCAACGCTTTGCTTCAGCGACAAAATCAAAACAAAAGCAAACGCTCGCAATGCATACCAGTCGACAGAGAAACTTTTTTACGTTACTTTTTTTCAGTGCACGCGTTTTTTAGGTGTTATAGGAATACCTTAAAGGAAGCTATATGATTTCAGCTGGTGAAGTTTTAAGCATCTTGAAAATAACCCCCGGGGCCTCCCGCCTCTCCCCATATACAGCCCTAGATAAAGAATCGGCGTAAAGAACTGACAAATTGTGATGTGAGCTATTGTCTTGTTTGTTTGTTTGCTGTTGTTTTGATTTTATTTTGTTTGATTTGTTTTATTGTTATTTCTAAACTGATGCCTATTCACAGTTCATGTAATATTCATTATCCCACGTGATGACTCAGTGGCATTATAAAAGATATGATAATTAATGCAAGGTGTGTCATTTCGCGAAGACATGATGGAAACTGGTCAGTCTAAACACTGCGACAGCACGGCCGGTGCAAACTACTTCTCAAAAATTTCGAACGGCCGTGCTGTCAATTGAACCTTAAGCAGCTGCAACATCTGCAAGCGCAGTCTCCTACAAAAAAAAAAAAAAAAACACTACCCCGGACTATCTCTCATATTTCTGGAAAGGTTTCAACGGCTGTCCACAGCGTCGATTTAATTTTCTGCTACAGTCATTCCGGTGAAGACTTCAGACGCGACTGTTGGTTCGAAGCACAACGCTGGGATTGCTACAGCTAGTTCTGCGAGGTTTGAAATACTTTTTATTCATCCTGCTTCGGGTAGTTAATGCTCTGTTTGTTTGTTATTTTCGCGTTTAGTTTTGGTGCGGCATGTTGTTTTCGCTTTATCCCGTTTTTTTGGGTACACGTGTTTGCATGTTTTGGGTTCGTGTTTTTTCCCTTGGGACCACGGTCAGCTTTCATGTTTGTATGTATTTGGTAGGTCAATTTTTCTGTTTGTTTGTTATTTTCGCGTTTAGTTTTGGTGCGCCATGTTGTTTTCGCTTTTTCCCGTTTTTTTGGGTACACGTGTTTGCATGTTTTCGGTTCATGTTTTTTCCCTTGGGACTACAGTCGGCTTTCGTCGGCTTTCATGTTTGCATGTATTTGGTAGGTCCATTTTTCCCTTGTGGAACCTCGGTCGGCTTTCATTTCATTTGGCGGGATCTTGTTTTTCTTTCAGTTCGTAGTTGTCATATCTATACATGTAAATTTTGTAGCAGTTTTATTCGGGATAATGTTTCTTTTTATTGAAGGTTTTCTGTGTTAGCCCAGGGATATTTGTGGGAATCCCAAGGAGAAGTGCTCGGGTTGTTGTGTGCGCCCTGGGATATCTGTGTGAATCCCAAAGAGAAAAGCTCGGGTTGCTGTGTGTGCCCAGGGATATCTGTGTGAATCCCCAAGAGAAGAGCTCGGGTGGCTCTGTGCGCCCAGGGATATCTGTGTGAATCCAAAAAGAGAAGAGCTCGGGTTGTTGTGTGCGCCCAGGGATATCTGTGTGAATCCAAAGAGAAGAGCTCGGGTTGCTGTGTGCGCCCAGGGATATCTGTGTGAATCCCAAAGAGAAGAGCTCGGGTTGCTGTGTGCGCCCAGGGATATCTGTGTGAATCCCAAAGAGAAGAGCTTTTTCCTTTCGTTCCAGGGGGTTTTGCTAAAAGCAGGCCCGCGGCCCACGGCCCGCGGTCCACTTTGCGGCCCGCGGCCCGGCGGCCCACCCCACGGCCCTCGGCCCGGCGGCCCACCTCACGGCCCGCGGCCCGCGGCCCACCTATAAGCTTAAATCAAAGAAAATAAAAAAAAAATCCAAAGTCGAATCTTCAGGAGTCTTCTTCATCGAAAATCGAACGTGAACTCACTTAACATTGAAAAGGAAAATACTTCAGTCTTACCCACAATTTCAGCTCATTTATATAATGAACACCAACTTTGACGTATGGCTGGTCTTTTTTTGGTATTTGTTGACAGATATTTCTTCATTACCATGCATTTTTGTGTGACAACAAGGACGTGCGTTTGCAGAACGTTCGGAGCTTAGTAACCAGGCATTCGATCCGACGTCAATATGAGACTGGGGCGAGAACGAAGAAGCAAAACAAGATGGAGGCGTTCGGGTTTCGTTGCTATCCTATCGATAAAAAGAGATTTGGGAGCCATCCGTTTAAGAGTTTCATAATCAGTTTGGCGAATTTGCCATCAAAGTGCAAAAAGGGGAAGAAACAGTAAGTCATGATCCTCGTCTACTCCGCGCCCACGCGAATACTTGTGGTATTTTCGATGAAGAAGACTCCTGAAGATTCGACTTTGGATTTTCTTTGATTTAAGCTTATAGGTGGGCCGCGGGCCGCGGGCCGTGAGGTGGGCCGCAAAGTGGACCGCGGGCCGTGGGCCGCGGGCCTGCTTTTAGCAAAACCCCGCTCCAGGGACCTCCCCTGAGTCACTCATCTCATTTTACCTTGTCAAAATAAATGCTTTGTCCATGTTCTACGTACCGTCTGGAATGGTTACAGGGAATTGGTTTTCAAGTCCACCCAAAAACAACAACAACAACAACAATAACATAACAAGGATCTTTAGAGAACGAGCTCTCATCCCTGTTTATAGAACTTGTCGCTGCGTCAGGAACCGCGGCTGCTACACCAGACAATGTGCATGTGGTTAATTTCTTTATATGTAATATTCTGGGGAAAAACAATAGTGCATTTAGAATCATGCCCAGCGCTGGGACGAGAGAACTCATTCAAGTGCGTATGTGACTGATTTTTTCATGGTCTTGGGCTGCGGCTCGGATGACTCGGAATTCCAGGCTATAGTAGCTCCGTAACCGATTTAATGGTCAAGAATTATCTTTTTGTCCGTAAAAGGGAGGAACAACTTCAGGCGAGAACCTGAATTGTTTTATTTACAACACAGTCGTCTTGCTCGCGCAGGTACAATGAAGATCAATGGAATGAGCTTTGTTTCTAATGTTACAAGTTCACATGCGACACAATGAACCCTCCTTTAAAGTAAATGCAAATCCATTAAGCGAAATAAGTAAATGCGTGGATGTTTGATCTTCGCGAAACGAACCAAAAAACACTCGTGCGGTGAGTTATATTCAGAAAAGCGCGTTAAGTTCATTGAAACAAAGAAAGAAACAACAATAGGCGCTGAGTTCATCGGTTTATAGTTTACCGCTTCATGATGAGCTACTGAGTATTGTTGCGCGTTCATAAAAACTAATGAAAACAGCTCGTTTGAAGCACATCAGTCTTTGAATATTAGCAAGCGTCATGACAGACCTATACACTTTTTTTCCAGCTGTAGTAAATGTCCCGAGAACGATAGGAATTTCTACGCTTTGCATATCTCAACTGAGCCGTTTCTCCTTACTGATGACATAATATAGTAGAACGCATCCGAAATCGTCGCAAGGTCCGATACTGACACCCAAAGCAGATCTTTATTTTTTCGCGCGATCATGTTTTCTTCAAAGCCTATTTTTATCAAACAGAGCTCCCGATCTTGGTAGGATGGAAATCCCAAAATTCTATAGTTACCACATAGAGAAAGCATCTTATAATCACCACTAATAGATCGATATCGCTCCGATAACTTATTTGCGCTTAAAGACCTTTAACGATGTGAAGATAATTCCGTTGTTTGTCCGGTTAAAGTAATAGGAGTTTACGTCTTTATTTGCGACCGGCTGAGGGTTCCCTTGCGCGGGGCTTATCTATTTTGTTTCGGGTGAGATTATGGCCGCCCTAGATGTTTAAATTAAACGCAGCCCGAGCCGGGCTCTCCTGTTAGCTCGTTTCTTCATATCTTCGTTTCGCGCGATATTACTCTTTATGGCCTGCGAAGTGTCTTGCAAAGTGGTGTCAGTGATCCTTTTTGGGCTGGCGGGACTCACACGCCTGATATACCATCTCATGTGGACTTAAGGATGTCTTAAATGGCAGAACACTATTCAAAGCTGAACTAAATATTTTGCCCGGGTGGAGCGAGAGATACGTTCGCGTATTTCTTTTTAGACTCTAGTGATCTCTAGCTACCAAAAAAAAAAAAACAGATTAGCTGGATTCTAAACGACTATCGCCCGTTAATTGGGGCATTTCTCTGTTAATTTGAAAAATAGATATCGAGTTAGGACATGAATATGATTAGGCATGGGAGGAAATAAATTAAGGACTGAGGAATTGTAAGGATTGGGAGAAGGGATGTGTGAATATTAGTTAAGGACTGACACTTGAGTAGTATTGTTAGCATCAAACACTGGTATAGCGAGACAGGAGTCTCCCCACACCTTAATGCTAATGAGTCAGCAGGTGGGATAAGGAACTATTCACATTTCATGTATGTATTGGTGAAATAACACGACCAAAGCTTCAAACCTTTTATTATTGTCATGGCTATCGAAATTATCAGGATTGACCAGTTAGACAACAGTGATGAGGTTCGAAATCAATTAGTCCGTCCGATAGTCACCATACAATCGCGAGTAATCAATTAGGATTATTGACGTAGTCAGTGAGGTTATTAATTATAATTCACATAATATCGATTAATATTTAAACGATACAATTTAATATTCATTTTCTCACGTGATGACTCAGTGGCATGATAAAATATATGAAAATTAATGCAAGGTGTGTCATTTCGCGAAGACATCTAGGAACTGGTCGTCCCTCCCTCCCACCCCTCTTGCTGACTCATCCACTCTTGTGTTCCCTGTCATTTCTGCTCGACAGGAGTCTCCCCACACCTTAATGCTAATGAGTCAGAAGGTGGGATAAGGAACTATTCTTGGAAAATGCGCATTAGATTTTGTTTATTAATCCGCTCATTGTAATCTTTAGATTTCTCGGATGCTACTTAAGTTTTCCAGTTTATAAGTCCTTTGTGTTGGCAATAAAAATTTGATCAATAGAGTTTCTATGTTTCTAAACAGCTTTACTGACGCTTGTCATTTGATTAACCTGCCAAATAAAAAATGATATTCCTAGAATGCTAAATCTTGTAATGTTTACAAATGAATGTTTACATTGGAGTGAAGAGAGTGCCTGCATATTTCAGGGTCACGAGACAAAAAGTTACAACTTAAGTCACGGAACACACAACATCTCTTCGAATGAGGTAGTAAATATACCATTTTAGGGAATCGAACGGGAAAACGTAAAGTAAACAACACCGACAAGTGCTCACGTGCAATTTTACCTGTGATTTAGCCTGGTTGCAATCGCCACAATACAACCGAATAAATTAGATTATTACCCAAAAAATACAACACTAAAGCAGAAGTAAGGACACGGAAGTAATACAATGCTTAAAAAACGCCTCTCCCCCCCCCCCCCCCCCCCACCCCCGCCCTCTCCCTCCAGTCGTACGCATTCGTCACGTTACATTTTAACACAATTTCCACTCTCTTCACGATTTTGGTATAATTTCTTACTGAAAGACTATGAGATATGATTGTAATACGAGCATCATCTTCTTTCAACTTGTCTCGTAACATTGTTGCATTGCAATTGCAAGTTGCAAAGTGTTCTCCCGCGTTGCAAGTTGCGGCAACATGTTGCGCGAAGTAGACATGACCTCAACTGTGTAACATGTTGCACAACTTGCAATAGGGGTGATAATACGTGCAACAACACTATATATACATCTTGCAATGCAACAATTTTGCGAGACAAATTGAAAGAGAAAGAACGCCCGTATTATGGGCCTTAACGATAGCATTTGTAAAGAGCAGACACTTGTTTTACTCTTTCCAATCCAGAAAGTTTTTTTATGATCCTTGACATGGTTTCTCTGTAGCGGGCCAGGAATTATGATTGTAAACGTTAGTTTCATGTGTAACAACACTGTTTCATTATTTTGAACTTTAATGTTAAAATTTGTTGTCTGCATTTTGTTCGGCTACTTGATAATTGTTGCATGCACTGACTTGATTTCAAAGATCACTCCTTTCTAAATAGCAAAATTTTCTTCTTTGTTTTCAACCTACATACAATGCGTGAAAAATGATAAATTGGTACATTACATTATTGAAAACACGTTAAGTGGAATTATTTATCAACATGTAATCATGTATAGGATGACTTTTGTAATAAACAAACTGACATTTTGCATGCGTTATCGTTCTCTTTAAAAGTTATAATGACAATGGTAACTAAAACAAAAACACATAAATAATGTTGCATGCGATTGTCACTAAGTGAAGATGTACCCCCACGGTCTTGATCTACTTGCATCCGCTATCTAGTGAGGTTTGGGTTTCATTACCACACGGTAATGGTGTTGTATGATTTGAAACAGTTCCTTCCTCCACGCTGTCAGCATTTGAAAAAAAAAAAAGACTACCATTCTTTGGTAAAATAATTGAACTTCGCAAAACCTAGCCTGCGTGGCCGGCGTTCGAAGGGGAGGGAGAAGGGAAGTTCGAGCGCGAAGTGCGAGCGAGGGAGAGCGTTTCTTCCCTTCTCCTTCGCCTTCGGACGCGGTCCACGCAGGATACACAACACCAGAATAAATTTAGTTTCTCACGAGTGTCACTGAATCAAGATATATCCCATGACTCTAGTCGTCCTGTCTCCGCTCGGGAAATCGTAACCATCGCTATTAGGCCATTTTACACCATAGCCTATAAAAGAATCACAGCTGTTACAATCGCCTTCATTGTTACCATGGATACCGATTCTTGCTAGCTTGGGACCCGAAGCATACGCATTGAACCCTTCACTGTTGCAGTTGGGCTGCAAATAAGCCTGCGAACCAAGCAGTGTCTTCCACGTGTCATGGCCAAGTGAGGTGGGGCGGTGTTGCCCGTCAGCAATTAGTGAGAACAGCGAGTCAGCTGTCTGTTCAATGGCGATAAAATTCGTAGTTTCTTCGCCAGGGATCTTCATACCAAGGCAGATTTTGGAGAAAGGTGTGCTCCAATATGTTGGTAGCTTGGTCTCTTGGGTATCAAATCCAGCCTTCCCTCCTACAAGGCTGAATGTTTCGTTGTTGCTCCAAAGGCTGGAATGGTAGTGGAAGGTTTCCTAGAAAACAAAACATTGAATAAATCAAATGATTTTTAGTTTTCTATATATTACGGCAAGTTGTCTGTGTCAAATGGATCACAATCTTGGAGACCCATTTCTGTCTGACCCATAAATTCTGCTTTTTGAACACCCTAAACTGCGGTAAAAAGGAGGCTACGATCGGAAAAACAAATGTGCTCCAATTTCATTCAACAAGCGAGTTCAAGTCAAAAATGTAGCAGTTTCTGCTAACCTTGTTTTTTTTAATTTTTACATTTGCAGAAACGGAACATAAAAACAACTGTTTTTTTATTTTTTTTATTTCAACGTAGCCCTGAGCCTGACACGATAAAGCAAATCCAGGATTTTAGTTTTCTATTGGCAAGGTTTTTTGATGGTATCGTTCTTGTTCCTACTAGCTATTGACTGGATCATGAGAGAAACAACGAAGGAACAGCGAAATGGGATCCAGTAGAACTTGGGGCAGCAACTCGAGGATTTAGATTTAGAATTTGCTGATGATATCTCTCTCCTGTCAAGTAAAACCGACAGGTGCAGGACAAAACAGCACAACTGACAGCTAATTCCATCAAGCTGGGTCTACGTCCAAATGTAGGAAAGACCAAGGTTATGAAGGTTAACTGCACCCACAGCATACCGGTTACAATGAGAGATACCATATTGGCGCAGTAACATTTTTGTCTACCTAGGCAGTGTTGTCAGCATTGATGGAGGTTCAAATGGCGATACATTAAGGTCAGGATCAACAAAGTCAGAGTAGTTTTGAACATGTTGAGGAAAGCGTGGACCTCGCGTGTCATCTCACGGAGAACAAAATTTAGAATCTTCAACACCAATGTAAAAGCAGTTCTCCTCTATGGCTCGAAGACATGGAGAACAACAAATCGTATGACCCACAAATGACCGTCTTTCATCAACCAGTGAATAAGACGAATTTTAAAGATCAGTAAACAAACAGGGTGAGGAATGAGACACTATGGGAAAGAACGGGAGAACAACCGATTGAGATACAGATCCTACGAAGAAAGTGGCGGTGAATTGGTCACACCTTAATGAAACCGGTAAACAACATCACAAGGCATTCTCTATGATGGAATCCTCAGCGCAAGAGGAAGAGGGGTCGTCCGAAGAATTCCTGGCGACAAAGTGTAAAGGCTGAAATGAGGAATTGGGGCCAAACTTGACGACACTTGGAAGGCTAGCCGATGAAAAACTGAAATCGTCAATGGCCTATGCTCCATTTGGGGCTAAGGGCTTGAGTGAGTGTTTTTCTTTAGTATTTTTATCGACATATCTCAAACTCCTCAAAACCATAGTTGTGACAAACTCCTTTCAAGGGAATATTGAAACAAAATTTTGATCCCAGTTTTGTGCTTATCGGCTTATGAACAGTCAAACACTAGAGATATGTACATGACAGAGGATTTCTGACAAGAAGAAGCCGCAGCATGGATGATATCTACCGCTAGATACATACCTGAACTACAATAAAGTTAGTGATTTGTAATTACCCAGCTAAGTTTAACGGGGGGATGGGGATTTGCTGGAGCTCCCTATGGCCTTAGTTATACAGCAAAAATATGTCGTATTTCAGGTCGCCAGCCTTGGGCTTGCACAACTGTTGCTGGTTGGGACGTCATTCTACATCATGTGACGTTTTTTTTTTTAAAGTTCGCCGTCTGAGATCCGTCCCCTTCGATTCCACTGTTTTCTCAAAGTGATGCGTATTGACACTAACTCAAGTGAAAATACTATTTGACTATAAATTAAAATGAATGCATTCCACATTCCTCAATTTTGCTTTAAAAAAAAACTAACTAAATTATGTCCAAAAAGGTCGAAATTTGGCTTAACCTACACATCAAATCGCAGCTGCCATGGTAAGGTCAAAATTCCTTTGCACACAGCAAACATATTCAAATGTTTGTAATTGAAGAAATTAAAGGGACACTGTCACTAGTTTCACTTAAAAAACTCAAGAGCCTAAAGACACAAGAAACTGCGAATAGTAGTACAATTTTGTTAAAAATCACCTTGCAAATGTACTGAAGTGATAAACATGTGATATTATTGTGATGCCATTAGGAACTTTAGATCTCAACTTGAAAAATCCAGGCTGTTTATTTCAAGTTTGTTTTCCTTGTGCACAGGAAAAACACGTAAAAATGATTATGGCTCCCTTATTTCTTTAACAACAATTTACGCTATAACTACATCTTGATGTACTAGGTGCATTTCATGTATAAGAGGACCTACCCGCCAATTTTAGTATTTTTTACCAAAAAGCATTAAATCCCCGTGACAGTATCCCTTTAATAGCAACTGCAGTTTCAGCTTGGCATAGTAAATATATAAATCCCTTGTCAAAAGTTCGAAAACACTTCGCAGGGTGGTCTGCATAGGGTGGTCTGCTGAGCATATCAGTTAGCATTTATACCACGTAAAGTGAACGCTACTGCAGAAATGTCGGCAAAACTACGAACATGAATTCAGCATCTCACCTTCGATCCGTTAATTTTCATGACCAGCGTCCATCCACCTCCACCACATAGCCCCATGCCGGTATCATTCATGGCACAGTAGACTTGGATTTATTGAGATCCTACTTTTAGCTCGTAGGCTTTGCTTTCCCTGAATCTAAAATTAAACATTGCGTTTACTGTAACATTACATTCATAGAACTAGAAGACCGGTTAAGACGGATTCCGTTGAAAATTCAAGCAATATGTGCAAAAATTAATTACAAAAAATCTACTCAATTAAGGAACATTTTGTATACTTTTTGAAACATCTCACGGTGATCAGTTCTCTTATTTACCCCGCTATTTAGTTCTAAGGCATTCCCTAGCAAGTTAATGCCAAACCTCGAAAGGAAAGCTTAAACGCGTGTTCATGTTTTTTTTTTGGTTTGAACTGACGCGAAACGTTCGTTTTAACTAAAATATGGAGAACTTCAAATTCGTTTTTCTTTCGCGGGGTCAGCTTTAGAGCTAAAACTTCGAAAGGTTCTACTTCACTGTTTTAAAACTGTGACCGTGCCTTGAGGTCTTTTTGGTAATTTTAATTTTGCCTTTATTGCTCGAGTGCTCAGCTGAAAGCTTCTTAATCATTTGCACGCGAAACAAGAGCGGCTTAGATTACATAAGGCATGTGGAATGGACTAGCCAAGCTAGTTCAAAGCAAAATCAAAGAGTTGAATAAAAAAAAAAGTTAAAGATAAATTGAAGACAGATTAGTTTTCAAAATAAATGAAATTGCTTTTGTCGTTTTCTTATAGACAATTTTATTCTTGTAATCAGTTTTCCTGGGTATGACAACGATCTCATCGGGCGCTATATTTAGCTATTTTATCCAAAGTCATAATCATTTACTTACAAATATCTGTCGTAGAGATCCTTGCATGTCGAAGCTGCATCAACAAAAAAAATAAAGTAAGTCGCATAAGGCATAATTTATTCCGATTTAAATTAATCATTTTAATATGTAAGTAAATTGAATTTCGTCGTTTTTGACAAGGCCGAAAAATAAACTTACGCTGTTACATGTACAATTGAACCTTTGCACAACACGACAAGACCTTTCTTATCTTCCTTTGAAGTGAGTTTTAATTTGTTAAATATTTTTTTCCTTAGTTAAATGACTTGAAGTGTCAGCGCCCCAGCCCACCAAGCTCGCCGATCGATTTCTACCCAATCACAACTTATCAGGTTTTAGTTTTCTAACAATTTGAGATCACCCGTTTTTACTGCTGGATAGAAATAGGTACTGTCAGAGTACATATGTAAACAAAATAGTACACCAACCAAGTCTCCAATCCAAATATATCTTAACGATCTCTCAATCTAATAAATAATTGTCTTTGAAATGAATGTTTCACACACAAATACATACACCAAAATGTGTAACGTTTACCTACTAGGTTTGTTTGTGTGGTGGCCATGGTGGTGTTGGTGGTGGTGGGGTTTAAAAGGGGTGTGAGAGACGACAAGAAGGTATTAGCCTCCCGCTTCCCGTACCTTTTATTTCCGGTTCCTATTTCTTTTCTTAGTGGTTTCGCCCCTTTCTTTTATTTCTATTTACAATTTTATGTAATGATGTGCAGTTTTCTCAATTCCTCCCGGTTCCCCTGCCACCTTTGAAATCCTGCTTCCCTTCCTTACTTTTCCCGCCTCCCGTACCGCTCCTGCCCTCTATTCTCCATCACTTACCGTGGTCACAGACAAATGACCCCTTGGTGTTGTTGCACAGATCATCGGCAGTGCAGTTATGTGTTCCTTTGGTACACTCGTCGACATCTAAAAAATAAAAACGATTATTCGATCCCTTTTTCGTTATCATGGGCAAAACTATTAGACGACTCGAATGTCTGACACGTTTTGGTAATTTCGTTGAAACTTGTTGCGTTTTTTTTTTTAATTAAATACAAAGAAAAAGTAAATTAGAACATTGCTTTAAAAATAATCGCTTTTAACGGCGGTTTTGTCTGTTCTTACAAAAAAATCACACTAACATTATCTTGCATAATATTGACACTTTTCTGTGACCTGAATGACACGCTCTCATAGAAATGTAAAGTTAACCTCGCTCTCCGGACACTGACTATTTGCGCACTGTGTATTATTATTCGCGATTGTCCCCTTATCACTAGTGTGTAAGTGAACGAAAGCCTTTTCTATAATTTCATGCTTTTTTTAGAAACACCGAGGATTTAAATTTACCTTCGCAATTCCTCCCGTTTCCATGATATCCAGGTTTACAAATGCAGTTGTACGATCCTTTGATGTTAATGCACTCAGCATTAGAATCACAGCTGTCTGTTCCTGAAGCACACTCATCGATATCTAAAATTAGTATATACTAAACAAGTGAATAGTGCCTTTCGCGCGCGCTGATTGGTTAACACGGAGGTGATTAGCAAAGTTCTATTCACCTCCGAGCAGCCTTTACCGAAAGTCATATTTTAGTAAACTAGTTATTCAACTTGTGTCGGTGAATGTTTTGGTCCTCCAGTTATTCATTCAGGGTCGGTGAATGTGTTGGATATTTACCTCGCCGCTTCGCGGCTCGGTAAATATCTAATAAACTTGCTAAAAGAAAATTGAAAAAAAAAAAAAAAATGAAAAGAATAATGGTTTCAGAATGTGTTCCACACTCTTTGTAAGTTAATACTTACATCTTAGCTTGAGAGTGTATAAAGGTATGTCTGACCGTAACACGGGATCGATGTCTTGCCCCTTTATGTGTTTTAACTGTGCAACCCCAAGTAAAACGTTTGGGACGTTTATCAAGTACAAATCAAAATGTGGTCTACAGACAGTATACTCATTGCACTTCACCTGTACGTTAATTTATATAAGGAGTATACACTATTATACGTTAATTTATATAAGGAATTATTTATTCTATATAGCGAGAGTTTTAAGCGATAAACCTTGCAATATAATTCTTTATTTGCTATATTTCTCATGGAAAAAAGCGATACGTCCAATCACCTTCGTGTATAACTTTCGTCACATGTGAAAGATACAAGCAATCGGCAATAGATTCTAGCGACCAACTAATCAGAGCGCGAGATCTCAAATGGCTTCCAACGAAGTTGACATATTTTATACATCTATTTCTATTAACGTAGTCAGATCAAAACTTATAAAAGCATAAAGAAAAGACCAAATAGTGGCCTTGGTATTCACTGGAATTTGTATATTGGCCTAAAGGAATGTACACGTTTGTATTTTTGCACGTGAATAGAAACAACTACGCCATTTACGGGCTATAGTGGAACCTCGATTTAAAGGAACTATGTCATGGATTTTACCAGTTTTGACAGCCAAATTATTTTGTGTCGCGGCCTAACTAATGTCCACTCTTTGTCTTGCACTGCTGTTAACGAGCTTTTCGGCTGCGTGGCTCGGTGGCGGTGCATTTGAAGTAGGCAACGTTTCTTGTTTCCGCTGTCTTCTTCGGCGTGCTTTTCCGCAGGTTCCTTTGTGTTCGGAATGTGGTTGCCCACTATCCGTCGTGACCATCTCGATCCCCGTGACTGTCCCTTTAACGAACCTCTATAATAGCGAAGTCCTCGATATAACGAACGATATTCTTAGCCCCAGTAATAGTAAAACATATGGAAAAGAACTTCGATATAACGAAACCTTGTTTTAGGAAGATATTTTGCCAGTCCCTTGGCCCTTCGTTTTATCAAGGTTCCAATGTCTTTCAGAAGTTTAAATCATGCCTTAATTGTTTGTGTTCATTCAAATTAGTATTTAATGCTTTTGTAGCTACATATTTCTTACCAATGCAATTCTGACCCTTATATCCTGCAGGACACAGACAGCGGTATCTTTTGTGAGCGAAACCTGTTTGACAGGTTGCTTTATTACTGCAAGGGTTATTGGCGCAATGGTTCTAATAAGGGAAATAACGCTTAATATAAACAAAAAATCCTTATTCTTGTGTGAATGCTTTCCTTTTAATAATCGTTATTTATTATTGACAAGTTTTCGACAAATAATGTAGTGTTTAAAGAAAACTTATAATTAATTTAATAATAATCGTATTCTGCCATTTACATGCTGAAATAAAGAGACCCCAAATAGTACCCTGTTAGAAAACGTATGGCCTAAAAGTGTATCTTATAGTGGATATAGTAACCTACAATCGTGGCCCAAAGAGTTGCTTTTTCTTATCATTATGTGGAAATTATAGGTAACCAACAATTTACACTCAAACATGGATTTTAACCCCAACAACCCATGAACAATGTTCAAGTCATTGAACTGTAGAAGATTTGTGATACATGTTTGACTCCTGTCACCCAACATTACATCCCTCCCAGGGGGAAGGGGAGAGTAAAAGAATCATACCGTTTTTCGTCTCAAACGTTTTGGTCAGGATTGCGGCACCAAGGATGTACCAACAAGAAAGAAAAAACTACTAAATTGGAAATCCAGTTGTCTGGTTCGCTCTTACCTTTGCTCCACGGTATACATAATTCAGATTCTCCTCCAGGTCATTCTCGTGTCCTTCAAGAGTAGCATCATTCAATTCACATCTGTGTTTTCCAGTTTCACTTTTCGTCATCAAGTTGTAACTGAAAAAGTTAGGTTCCATGAAGCATAGCGCACCACAGAATTCCTTGTCTATCAGGTCAGCGCTGCGAATCATGTGGTTAATCAAACGTTTACCCTTGAACACTTGGGCCGATCTAAACTCCAAATGACGACAACGGTCTAGAAAAAATGAATTTGATCGATATTATTTTTTTTAATTGCACAAATTTTTGTTCAGAATTGTCAGATCTATTCTGGAGTACTTATCCGATTCTTCAGCCGTTTAAAAACATCTTTCTGAGATCCGCACAAGTTTCTTCACTTATTGGGTTGGAACGTTAATGCATAGATTTCTGCGGTTAAACTAAAACCTTAAGACCGTACATGCACGATTTTTTTAGACGAATCGGGATATGTGGAGGTCTTGTGAAGTGATCAATTTTCGTAAAAAAAAAAAAAACAGTGACAGAATAAGTTAGGGGGTACATATGCACGAAACACGTGAAAATGTAATGATCGACGTTAGTTCACACACGTTCAGACGTTTTCAGTTTTTTTTGTTCTTATTTTTGTTGTTTTTATTATGAAGGAAAATGGATCATGTTATCAAAAAGACTTTCCAAGGCAAAGTATTCTGTGAACTACAAAGTTAACTTTATTCTAGTCTCGGGTAAAATAAACAAGCCTGGTCGCGGCCACTTAGTTTATAATTAACAAACATTTTTTAACTTTTTAAGGGAGCGTTAAGCTTGTATATGAATTATTTTTTATGTCGAAAATGCATTGTATAGAGATCTAATGACCTGTTTGCTTTCGTTCTAAATGCTTTTCTTGCAGACCTCCAACATGGCACAGCGGTGAGGGACCTCTGTATTTTTGGTTCATTCGTAGTAATAAGCGATCCGACAAAACCTAGATGTTTATGATAAGCCCTACAGGAACACTTGGAATGCAGTTTTTGAGAGAACTAGAAGTCTCGCATACTGATAAGACGTCTAATTAATGCACCAAAACACATTATAGGATCCAAGTTCCTTATGCTTCTATTTTTCTCAACACGCAAAACAGTTACAATTTACACTGATCCTAGAAATATTTAAGTGCTACCGACTGGAATTTTCGAGAAAAAAATTTCAAAACTCCGAATTCGCATTTCTTCATATTCAGTCAAAAGAAACCCTTTGGTGAACTATTTACAAAAATGACATTTAAAATTTTCAAAGGGTTTTTATATTTGAGAAAATCGGCAAAAGGTTAAAAGGCCGTTTTCGCGTCCCCGCCGCCATAAAATTTTGTCGAATTTTTGTGGGTATTCAAAACACTCGTACGGAAAGAAGGTTGAACGTATGAAATTTATCTTTGGCAGGTATGCGGGGCATCCAATATACTACACAGAAACCTAAAAATATTGCAAAACGATGCAATTAAACAGATCTTTTTTAAAGCCCGAAAATTGGTATTTTGAGCACTTTGGTAAACACTTGAAACAAGGGTAACTTTGGTGGCAAAAATCGTGTCCTGGTACATCGAAATTTGGAATAAAATATAGATCGGCGTCAAGTACTATTATGGTAATGTAACATATAAAAAATCCAGCCCGGGTAATTGAAAAACCACCCGTTGAGAGAAGTAAACGCATAGTGAACATTTCATGTATTGACTACAAAAATTGTCACGGTCACGCAACACTAGTAAACACATTTCGATCTGATTTATTCAATGTGTTTTAGTTTTGCTCACTTTGGCTACAGTTTATGCTCGAAAAAGTCTACCTATCTTATGTATAATTTACTGTTTTGTATTCATATAAAAATTAATTGTAGAGGATGGGATAATTGATCTGACCGCAAAAATACAAAGGTCAAGTTTCGTGTCATATTTACCGACTATGCCGCTCACACTGTGTAACTCGCACTGTGAAAGAAATAAAGCAATTCAAAGCGAAATGTCTTCACAAAGTAGTCTCGAAGCGTGTCATATTTTATTCTGGTGGTTCTGTTTCATTAAATTACTAACTATTTAACACTGGTAAAAGTTATTTTTAGTTCCGGCTGTATCGATTCTGTAAAGTTTTTCGAATACCTCGGTCTGTGTGTCAACAACATGAATTTTGCAAATCGTGTTCATAAACAAGATGATGATCTTATCGACAAGCGTATCTATAGGAGAACATCGCAAAATGAAGTAGCTGTGTTCAACTGCTTGTATATTTTCCTTTTAAGAGTGCGGGTCCTCGACTTGATATTATTCGCCAGAACCGATACATGTACATGTTTACCAAGAACTGCAAGAACTGGAATTAGATGTCTGTCTGAATGTCTGTTGATTTCCTGTTTAACAATAACAATAAAAAAAACACTCTTGGCTATAAAGCAAAAGATACTATACCACTAGCAGCAGCTTACCATACATGTCCAAACATAACAAGTAACGATTCTCGGCTGGTTGAGCAAATACCAAACACATTCGAAAAGGCGAACTCCACAGCCGTTGTCAGCCGTCGTCACGCTCTCCCCTTCGCTCCACTGTTCCCAAGCTGTCTGTTTTTCTCCCGTTTGCAGTTCTCTGTCTTTTTACTGCGGCATTCACAACCAATCTCGACTCCCTCTTTGTACCTCCAGACTCTTAAAATCAAATTCCATCCTTTGGATAGCGGGGAAAGGGAAGGTTTTATACGGGTGTTGGGCGGGGAGAGGGGGGGGGGGGGTAGGGGGTCAAGGTTTATTTTGTCATTGAACTTATTGTCCCACAAAGTGACTGACCAGATTACCAGAATTGCAGAAGTTATCGTTACCTTAAGGTTGCTATTTTTAGGGGCTACTTATTTAAGCCATTTTTCTGAGCAAGATTTAGTGACTATTTAATTTAGCGATTTCAGAATTTGTTTTTTTAGGCCAGGCCCTTGTGTGAGAAATGGTCCAGGCAAACTCTCTTTCGAAGAAAAATCTGTGGCAGCTACAATTCTTTTGCAATGAACTTGGACTAGCTGTTCCTGTACCACAAGTGAGGAAAAGGGCTCTTTATGTGGTCCTGTTGCAAGAACTTGTCCAGGAATGTAGTTGCATGAATGCGGGACCAAGTTAAAATGCTCTGTGTTCTGTTGCGTCTGCAACTATTAAAAACAGTTGCGGATCAAGGGGAGAAGCCATTGGGCCCTGGTCCCCATTATTTTTAGGCTAAACCGAGGCCCACGGGACCAAGAAAAATCATCTTCAAGAGCTAATTTCAGGTAAGGATGATTGGGGGCCCTACCTACCTAAAGGTCTGGATCCGCCACTGTTATAATTAGTACACATAAGCTAGCTCCTAATAAATTGTCCAATACTAAGTGTCGTCGTACTAGCCGTGCATTTAAAATTACTGTTTTATACACCTCGAGTGACTTCTAGTACACGCATCTCCAAGCTACGTGAGATCCGACAAAGAATTGTGCCAAAGTCTTCCTAACGTTGTGTGGCCCTCTGCATTTAATCGTCCCACATATCCTAAAATCAGGTAAGGGGCAAACCTTCAAATACTGAGAAGTGGAGACAGGAAATGATTTCCGACCAAATTTTTTCTGCAAGGTTGGTCCTTTTCTTCTCTCTACTACAAGGTTTTTTGTCGCTGTTGTTTTTTTTTTTAAGTTAAACCTCTCTTCCTGAATTCCTGTCCACCTCAGTATCTGAGGGCTGAGGGCCAACCCTTAGCTAGTTCCCAGGCTGCTGTCAGTACAACATACCTCAAGGGTGCAATTTTTAACGGCTTCTAATTTTAGTGATTTAAGCGAGTAGCACGAAAATCGCTAAATTTAAAAGTACTCGCTAAAATTAGTCTTCGTCAAATTTAATACTCGTTAAATTTTAGTACCTCCCTCCCCCTCCCCAAAGGAAAATAAATTAATCATAGTCGACATCAAAAATTCTTTTAAGAAATGGATATCGAAACTTTGTTCTTTCTGACAATGCCGTCTAGTGATTCTGTTCTTTTACTGAACATTTATTTCCATCTTAGCTATTACTTTATGAAATACTGGTTTACACTGGGTATCTTTTTTTCAAGGGCCTGCTGTTTTCAGTTTTTTAAAAAAATCTGATAATCGCTAAATTACATTGTCGCTAAATCTTGCTAAAAAAAATCGCTAAAATTACTACCATTTTAAACCTTAAGGTAACTGATTACACCAGATAATCTGGTCAGTCACTTTGTGGGACAATAAGATCAATGACAAAATAAACCTTGACCCCCTACCCCCATCCCCCCCCCACCCCCCACCCAACACCCGCATAAAACCTTCCCTTTCCCCGCTATCCAAAGGATGGAATTTGACTTTAAGAGTCTGGAGGTACAAAGAGTGAGTCGAGATTGGTTGTGAATGCGGTAAAAAGTCAGAGAACCTGTTTAAAAATTGCAAACGGGAGTAGTATAGTGGTTGGGGGTACGAGACCCAAAAATTTTTGGATCTCTTACTCCCCAACCACTATACTACTAACCAGTGCTGGATTTAAAACTGGATCCAAAACTGGATCCAAAAATGGATTTGAAAAATGGATTCAAAAAATAGAATCAAAAATGGAATCAAAAATGGAATCAAAAAAATGGAATCAAAAATGGAAATTAAAAATGGAACCAAATATCAAAATCTCTTATACTCTTTTTCAAAATTTTGGATACAGTGCGTTTAAACAAGCCTTGAAATCATAACTGAAATATGAATCTGGAAAAACCAAGCGAAGCCGAGTTTTATGATGTTTTTGAAATTTATTTCAAAATCTCTTATACTCTTTTTTAAAAATCTTGCATCTTAGTGCGTTTAAAATGAACGTCTTATATTACATTTTCAATATAATATTTTTGTATTTTTATCAGATTTTTGAACATGTTTTTATGTAGGATCATATTTGATATAATACCGAGATCAGTACAAATGTTAACTAATCTATTTGATTGTTCCTTTTCACTTAATTGTAAGAAAAGTGTATTGTCTTTAATGCAATGTTTTTCTATGATATTCATCATCTCAACGAATTTTTCTTTGATGTAATTTGATGCCATTATAATATTTATTATACATTATTTTTTATATCTCTTTTATAGTGGATTGTTCATTTAACATTCAGATAAATTTATATTATCATCTTTTATAATGATTTCTATTTTTTTAATGTTTGAATTGATGATTTGTGATTTTAAAATATCAATTTTTTTAACTTGAGAATCTAAATGATTACATAGTTCTTGTAATTCGATGATGTTTTTTATTGAATTTAAATTTGAGATGGATTGTAAATGGAATAATATTTTTTCATTTAATTGAGCTCTTTTATTGAGTGCTATTACAAGTTTTAGTATAGATATTACATGTTTTGAGCAACTGTTTGTATCATGATTTGATGTTATTTCATTGATTAAATTAGATAATTGGTTGTTTTTTATTTCTGGTTTACTCATATAATATTATGACACATTTTTTTTTATATGTGTTTTTTTTTTATAGTGCGTTTAAAATAAACTTTGAATTTTATAATGCCCGTAAGCAAAACTTGTTAAGCCATCATCAAGTATATACCGTTTATCATCAAAACAGCTCAGTGATATTTTATTAATCTCATAGCTTCCAAGTTGATGGCCTTGACTTCTGATGGTTTTCATAGTATGATGCATCTGTGTTTTATTGAATAAGGTCTCTTTGTAGTTTTTATGAGTCATATCTTTTTTAATAACATATTTTTTAATACCTTTCGCTGTTCTTTCTTCTTTATAATTGTCTTTTACATATGAATACATTTTGGATCTCAAACCAACGAATTCGCATATAGGCACTCCTGCGGCTTCATCTTTGAATTTACCAATGACTTTCTTGTTTGTTTCATCAAAGAATTGTGATTTTTTAGAATAATCACTGTTATCGAATTTCTCTTTGTCATTCCAAAAGTCTTGATATACATCTTCAGCTTCAATTTCATAGGTTAAACTGTCTGTATCTGTAAATAGAAGCTTAGCTTTATCTCCATATTTTTGTTTGATATGATTATAATGAAAATCATACATTTGTGTTTTACTGATATCTAAAATAGTCATACCCACATATGCAGGTTTGTTTAAAGTGATTGTTTCTTTAATCTTATGCACAGCCACTAAATTGTCGTTAAATATCTTGTTGCTTACATATGTTGGTTTACTTGTTAGTTTTAATAGCTTCTTTGTATCAGTTACCAGTCTAATATCTACTCGCTTCCTCAAATTTTCCATTGTTTTTCCAAATACGCTGTTATTCATAAGCTTAAAGAAGTCTTTCTCAAAAGCATTTTTAGCATTTTTACGTTTTTCAGTATTGAAATCGATGTATTGTTTTAGCCAAGGAGATTGATTAAATTCTAATGCTCTATGAACTTTTATTAGCTTTAATCCAAGATCTAAATAAAGCTGAAGATTTCGATAATGCGTGACATACTTTTCTTTATTATTTAGGGTAGGTATCAGTTTATGTACTAAACCTGTTGATATATTGTATTTTTTAGCAATGTTTTTGCAATAATTAGACAACATGTCTTTGGTTACTTTTACTTTTTCTGGAGCACAAGGATAATCATTATGAGTATTATGTAATGTTTCTGTGTATTCCAAATCGACTTCTAATATTAGTCCTTTTTTGGAATCATTTTCGTATTTCGATAAGTTTGTTTCATTTATCTGTTTTTGTGTTAACCATCTAAAGCATCCAGTTGGTAGATATTGACTCATAGCCCAACCATAGAGATTATTAGCATCAAGATACATTATATACTTTGAGGGCGCCTTCTCATCATATTCTTTCATGTATTTATTGTTTGCTTTACCGTATCGATTGGCTATATAACTAATGCCTCCTCTCATACCCTTTTCAATGAATTGATACATGTCAATGTCAGTCATCAACTCTAATTTAATGTCAGTCATCTTTAGCATAGCATCCCAGCTCAAACCCGGCGATGTGAAATAATGGCATGGATCTAACTTATAATACTTAAGACAGGTCTTACGGAAGCTTTCAAATACATCAGCAAGCAAAAGTACATCGCTTTTAAGATATAAATCGTGATATTCACCCATATTTTTCATCTTAAACGTTTTCCAAACATTTTTAGCATGCTTATAGTCATCATCTGATATATGCTCATCATTTAATATACTGTAAAATTCTTCTTTAGTTGGTAGCCCTTCATTAAACTTAACAAAACTATCCATATGATCGTATGGATACAACCCTTTCTTAGCCATAAGATTAAGCTTATCACCTTTAAACATTTTAGATGTATATATTAATTCTTCTCTCGGGAGATTACTAACCAACTTCTCAAGACTAGAACTCATGAATTGGAAGCTATCGAGGAAGGTTAAATGAGTACCAAGCATAAAGGCCATGTATTTTTCCATATTGTTGGGTATAGCATTGATATTCATCTCTTTGATCTCTCCTTTTTTATTTTTGTATGTATGGTTCTTAACAATAGCTCCGATCTCTTGCATTATAAAGTGACTGTCATATCCTCTTAGATTATGAAAAATGACTGGTATTTTAATTTTATCGGGCTCTATTCTTAATTTAAGATTGCAATCTTGATGAGCTGATCCTCGATATTTACCAGTTATATGGCAATGGTCTCTAACTCGTATATCTTCGTCAGTATATTTTTTGTCACAAATATGGCATCCGTTTGCTTTTTGAAATGCATCTTCATCATCTTGAGTCATTTTTAGTGGTTTTTTGAAGAATTTTCGCATAGTCGTTTTGCAATATTTAACTTCATCTAGCATAGCTTCCATGAATTTGTAAACAGCCTTTTCACCTCGGTATATCTGAACAGGCTTTGAATATTTATCATTATAGCAACAAACAACCTTATAACCATATCCACAATCTTTGTGTTTTTGATAAGCTTCAGTAAATGATTTATCATCATTAGGCTTACAACCAGATATCTTTTCTGTTATTGCTTCAAAATCAGCATATATGGTGAATGGAACTTGCTGTTGCTTATGAAAGTTATTGAATTTCAGTATATTATTATCCTTATCAGGCATTTTTACTGCTTGTACTCCATTTATTTGAATACAATTATCTTTGTGATCGTTTAATACTCTTTCAGAACTGAAACATTGCAAACAGTGCATACAGAAGTGTTTCCTCTCTTTATGCTTTGTTTGGTTATACATGAATTTATTGAAATCCTTTATTAGAACATAATGCTTGTTTTCATTTTCAGTTATCAATAATAAATTCATCTGATTGTTATACTTTTCTTTTGATATATAGATGGGATATGGTTGTTTGTTTTCATAACCGAAAACATTAATATTAATCTCATTTTGCTTCTCAATTTTATTGTACTGCTTTATTGCTACTGGGAATTGAACTCCATCATAATTTAGATTCTCAATGTATGATTTATCAATTTTTTTAATACGTTGAGGATATTTTTCTTGAGGATTTATGTGTCTGATATGACACCATCTAAAGCATTCATTATCTTCATTTTTCATATTTATTAATCCTTTTGAACTATTTCTGAGTTCTTGAGGTAGTTTGATATAAGAGGATGCCTTTATTGGTTCATATTTTACTATATTAATATAATGACCATCAACAGATTGTAATACCCATCCTGAGCCTTCTGATATCCATTGAGCTACGAAATTTAATATCTGTTGTTTAGATGCTTGTAGTGATTCTGCGATCTCTAGATTATTGATGATTGTTTGTGGTTTGCAATTAAAATAAGCTGTTTTATATATTACACTATCGCCAGTCATCTTTGAAAATGTCACCTTAAGAGTTTCAGCAAATTTGAGTCCTTTCATTGCTGATAGCTCTTTTATTATGTGATTTTCTACAGCTTTTCTTGTGTTTTGAAGCTGTAATAACGGGTCTTTATTATTTTTTATACCAATTTCAAAAGACTTTGTGTAGCCTTTCATAGCTTTAGCAACTTCCTCTATCTTTGTCCTTGGTAATGGTAGTGGGGCTGTTTTTATAGTCCGTGGCATGGGTTTAGGAGGTGGCTGAATGATATTTTCCTCATAATCTTTAATCATTTGTTTGACGTTTCTTCGTGGGGTTGCTTTTGGAGGTCGGGGTTTGTAAATATTAGGTTGGTTTGCTTTTAGTGATAATATCATTTTTATAAGATCGGTTTTCGATAGCTTAGCTAGATCTGATTCGTTCATATTATTAGATGAGATATTTTTATTTTCCATTTTTTTTAATTTATAGTATAACCAATTCTTTAAGTGTCTTATAGTAAAATCATTTTTTTTGATTTCAGATTTTTAAATAACTAGATATATTTGTATATTTAGTCATTGTAAAAGTGCATGAAGTGTTAATTATATATATCATTCTTCATCGATTATTTCAAACCGATCATCCTCTCGTAGACCAGCTAATATACTATTTGTGATGTGTTTTTTAGTTTTCATATGCATCCATTTAGATGCTAGATTGCTATCGTAATCGCAAACGTCGCATCTCCACTGTTTATTAAGCATGTATTTGGTTTTTGAATTTCGAATAGCTTTTATCCGATCATCGTCATTATCGTATTTGCATTTCCCAGCCATTTTCTCTTTATTTTATATTATAAAATATTTCTTTATATCAGTTTATAGTAATTCTTATTTTTAAATAACCAGATATAATTATATATTTGGTTACCGATAGTACAAGTAACAATAACAGCTATTAATATGCTGTGCAATCAGCCTCTCAAAGGCCTTCCTCAATATAAGATACATAATTATTCTTTATATCAATAATAGTTCTAAATTCAGTCTATTTTCATCAAAACAACTGCGATATGATTATTATTCTGAAATATGAAAATCAAAAAAGGTATCCCACAGGTAGTGACATGATTAATATTTAAAATGCTTTTTGAAAACCTTTGAGAAGATTCTAACAATTAAAAAAAGAGATGGGGATTTTCCCCAGTTGTTAAGTTGTATGATTTCCCTCAGTTTTTTATAGTGCGTTTAAGTGATAATTATTTTCTTTAATATATATATAGAATGACTGATATAACAT